>NC_053154.1:168319458-168919458 GCF_016835505.1 Polypterus senegalus
TGACGTTCACGTGGTGCAATGAACTTGCCTCTCCCTCTCTGAGTTGATGCTGTTTATCTCCATTCGTTTCACAAGAGCAGTGATATAGTTCATAGTTCTGAGCAGGCATCAATCACAGTACCAACTGTGATCATCACTACTCTCGTGAAAAGAATGGAGATAAACATCATCAACTGAGAGAGGGAGAGGCAAGTTTGTTGTAACACATGAACGTCACTGAGAGAATTAAACTGAATAATAAAAGAAATGCACTAACTTTTACAAGAAGCCAAAATTCACAATGGGTGTTACAGACTCAAATCAAATGTATGTTTTTATTATATTATAGTAATAATAGTAATAATAGCAGCTCACTACTCAAAACAAGGAATGCCGGGACTCAAACCTACAACCTTTCAGTTATAAGGCAGCAGCTTATACCTCTGCACCATCCAGGAATACATATTAGCTTTCTGTCCATTGACATTTGAGCTTGGGTTTGTAACTCATTGATAGCAATATGTAAATTGAATGATTTTTTTTTTTTACTTTAGTTAAATTCATGAATAAAAGCACGCATTTTTATTTGATATTTGGACTAAAGACTTCACACATTATACACTTCACGTCATTATTAGTATAACATGGAAAAAGTTTCTGCTTTAGGTGTGTGTTCAGCATTTCTTGCCTCACAATTATTTCCTTTCATCCTACACTTACCAAGATCTTTGTAGACACGGAACACACATGAAATGCATGTGTTCCAAATAATGATATACTGTATTATTTACCATAAACAACTCCAGGCACCTCACACACAGACAAACAGACTTGAGCTGGGAGACCTTTTTGTCCGAGTTGAACTGCGGCGACGGGGGGGATGAGATACCAGGCTGCTTGCTTCTTGTAATGATCGACACATTTGCAAAACAAATGACACTAATGGAGAGGTGCAAAGGAATTTTCAGGGATTCTAGTGTTAAGAGTTGGATTTAGGCATAAAAAGAAATGGAATTATATATATATATTTTTTTCACAGTCCACTGCGGCCAACAAGACGACAGTTCCCTCGAGTGATGCCTTTGTCCAGACCAGGTAAGAGTGCTAGAATAATAAAAATTAAAAAAATAAAAATTACAAACTGACAATGACTTTATCTACCGCTGGTACTACTACTACTACTACTACTACTACTACTACTACTACTACTACAGCATTAGCTTATTGGGAACAGAATGAATGCCCACTGATCAATTGTAAGATGTTAAATAGCACAAAACAAAATCAAGTAATTACCACAAATAATATATCTCTACAAATGTGATGTAAAAAACAGGTCAATTGATTTCTTAAGTTGATTTAACAAAAGAACAAAATCTCAGTATTAGAAAATCCAATGAAAATCACTGTGTTTGCTTTTAGAGGTTATTAATTATTGAATTACATCAGTTTGTGTAGCTGGTTGTATTATTATGGTTATTAGAAGATTACATCATCATTGAACACAGAATAGTATTTTAGTGAGAGGCACAGTGGTCAGTGGTGGTATCTGATAGATCCAGCATCCTGGTGTTGAATCCTGTGTCTGAGTTTTTGTCTGGCTTCCCCATATCTGCATGGGGTTTACTCAAATATTCCAAGGGACATGCTATGTTGAGGCATGCTATATTTTTCCCCAAAATATTTATAATAAATCATTGGGTCAGAATGCACTGATTTAAAAACTATTTAACTGTGTTATTTTTTCCAAATACCTTTAGTTCTGGAATTTAATTACAGTATTTAAGATGGTTATTTAAACTTAAGAGGCTGATTGTTTATTACTTTGTAACCTGATAGGCCAATTTGAGACATTTTTTCTGACAGTTCCACATTACAGAAGTGAGTAGAACTAATTCTCATAATTCACCTTAAAGCTGACACTCTTATCTCCAATATTGGCTTGTTTCCTGGATAGCAGACTCGCCACAGTTTTATAACACTGAAAAAAATATGCTTAATGTTTCATTTTTTTTTTGTGATTGTGATATTTATTTGGCTGTTTCACCTCACTTTATCATTGACCAGAATTTACTAGAACTTCTTTCCTTTACTCCATTTGTCAATTTCTGATTTTACATCTGGATACTTAATGCAGTCAGATTTTATGATGGGTATATCATCACTTCTCCTTCCTTGCAGGCTCTTATCAACACTTATAAAGCAAATAAACCACTCTCCTGATATTTCCTCTTGTGGATGTGTACTGTTTCAGTGCTTTTACATATAATCATGTCGTTAAATTAGATAAATCCAACCTCTGGTGACAAACACATCCTAAAAGATTTTACTTTTTCATTTTTTGTTCAACAATCCAATGTGTGGAAAAGTATGATCACTGCATGATTCAGTGGCTCATTTTTTTCAACCATTCATCTTTAGGTGTACAGGTGTGTTTAGGATCATTGTTCTGTTGCATGATACAGTTTCAGGCAATCTTCAACTATATAAGAGCTGATCTTATATGTTCTTCTGTATTGCTCTTGATATAAAGAGGTCTTCATTGTGAAGCCAATGACTGCAATGAGTCAATGATCTATGGCTGCAAAACAAGCCCAAAAACATCAACCTTCCACCAATGTTCTTTATGTTTGGTATATAGTTCTTGTGGTAATACAGTCTGTTTGGTTTTCACCAAGCATGGCGCTATACATAACAACCAGACAACTCCTATTTAGTCTTTTCTCTCCAGTAGACCTTGTCTAAAAAGTCTTATAATTCATTCAGAAACCGCTTCACAAATGTATGTCATACTACCATGTAATTTTAGAGAGAACAGGCTTTTCTCCTGTTTGTCCATATTTGAAAGTCACTGTCTTCACTTGAGGATCACTGAATTATGATCATATTGTCTGATCTTTGGGTGATTTGGCTGGGGCGTCCAGTTCTGGGAGGATTTGCAGCTGTGTTGAATGTTCTGCATTTCTACAACAATTCCTTTACATTGTGGAATGATGAACTTAAAATTGTTTAGAAATTGCGTTGTGAAATTTCCCTAACTAATAAGCATCCACCATTGCTTCTGGAAGACCAGTGACATTATCCTTGTCTCCCTTGACACAGTGTTAACACAAACCTGAATGCTCCAGACTGAACTGTGAAAGGTTCTTCTTTCAGAGGCGTTAGCACTTCCTGATAATCTACTAATAACATCCACTTGATAAGCAGGACTTGGCTATAATTATTTTCTTAGGTGATGTTGGAAGAGTTAGGGTATACTACGTTATATCTTCCACATGTTGTCATATTTTTTGTTGAACAAATAGTGAAAAAGATAATGTTACTATGTGTGTTGCTTTTAATGAACTGAGGTTAATTTTATTCATTTGTCATGCTTGTTTAGGACTAGATAATTGTTAGTTAATGTGCAAATCAAACTGAAGTAGGATGAATGAACCTTATTCATATGATATTAAATATTTTGCTAATCATTTGAACAGTGAGTTAAAAAGAAACTTGTTGGGTGGTTGTGTTTTTTTTTTTTTTTTATTAAATTTGTTATTATGATCAGGCAGGATCATATTGTATAAAGTGTCCATCACACATATCCCTGACTAAGCCTGGAACTATACTTTAACACCTTTTTCATATACTGTACTTCTGACACTGTCTTATACAATTCAATGACTTGTACACTCTATTTCTTTCAACCATTAAGTCAGACTTCACAATATTTACTCTATTACCATGTTGTAAAATGGTTCTTTCCTATATTAAGTTTTTTGTTTTCTTCTTCTCTGTCTTACCATGTTCTACAAGGTCTATGTCTATTTATTTGACTTTTTGTTTTCACTTGTTGGTTCATTTACTTTAGTCTTATTAAAATTATTAGGCTTCCACTTTATTCAGACACTGTACCAAGCTGTAAAAGTGAACAAAATGAAAAATGTTATGGAAGCATAACGCAAGAAATCTATACACCATTCAAACAGAATTTATGTGACAGACTTCCTATTGCAGAAAAATGGATGTGACTGCAAAGTATGCTAACATTCTGGGGTATTTCGGCATGTGTGAAGAATGATGCATACCTGTTAAAAGCAAACATAATTTTAATAAAGATGGCATTGAGAAAAAATGGGTAGACATTTGATTGGGCAGCACTTTAGATCGAAAACTGAGACTTCTGAGATGATTGTGTAGGTATACAGTACTGGTTGACAAAGGATGAAACATTTTAAGAAGGTTTGTTAATTTCCTTCACTCAAAGACTATAAAGGATTAGTGTTTCTCAGTGCAAGCAGACACAATTACATAACTGTTTACATGTCATTTTTTGGAATAGCATGGTCATTAAAACCAGATAACACTTGTTTCCTCATGTTTTGCTTATAACTTCAAGAGTCTCATTTCTTTTATTAGGGAAATGTATACCAGGATTGTAATATATGATAAATAAAATGTTTATTTTTACATATAAACATAATTATTTTATTTTTTCTCTGTGCTTTGCATTATTGTGGCCTTAAGCATTATATAAATTGGCTGAGAGCATTGGTTACAAACAATACGTGGCATTCCTGCAATGATGAATTGCCTGTCCAATTTCTTTTAATCAGAGCACTTCATTAGTCACTAAAATGATTTATAGATGTACACTGTTATTTTGATCAAGTATAATATCAGTTATGTTTTTTTTTTCTGTCAATCACTGTTAACATAATCAGTAGAAATGTTGTGTTATTTCTAACTGCTTTTTCTTTGTACTATGTTTTGTTTCCATGCCACCATGTTGTCCCTTACAGACAGAGAGAAAACCATCGAGCTGATTCGATTCCTGGTGCCAGAAGTGCTAAACTGCTCACTTGTTGATTCTTTGTCTGGGCATGCTCTGTCTGCTGCCACCCTGGCTTCCTCCTTCCTCTCTGAAGGAGAGGAGCAGAATTTTCTCCCAACCCCACCTGTTACTAACTGTGCAGTTTTCAAAGCACAGAAACCGGGTTTGTAGAAGTTGACATCAAGGGAAGGGAAATCCCATAAACAGTTCACTTGTGTTTGAGAAATAGAAATTTTTGAGTATTCTGAAACAAAACTTCTTTTTAACATATTTATGAACTATTGACTATTCCAGTTAACAATCTTGAACTAGTTTATTGGATTTTCCACTGGGTAGAGTGTGTTTGTGTGTCTCTAGTTTTTTTCAGCTGTTCTGCATTTTCCAGCCTTGCCTTAGAGGGATTCTCTTCTCTGATATCTGTAAAGTAACTCCCTCTAGCAATTACCACAGCAGACATTACACTATCCCAATGTAGAGACATGTACTGGTCTAAAAATGCAAGGCAGGAACTCACTCTGGACTTAATTTCATTGCACCATGGAGCATACTGGCTACAATTATCCTTAATTTGGTCCAGTTTAGAGTTGACAATCAATCTTATCAAAACACTGGATTGTAGTCTTCTATGTGTGAGTGTGTGAACATCTCAGAAAAGGCATTCTTAACTGAATTTGAAAATGTTACCCCCTCCCCTTCTTAAAAAAGTGAGGTGCACATCATTGAAATATTTCTCATTTCCATCAAATATGTAGTTGTGGCTGTTAATGAATTCAGTATTTAGCAAAGAAACAGTAAGGCTAGACAAAACATTGAACAAGAAATTCCACCTAAAGCACTAACCTAAGCAAGGTGACAGCTAGAGCAGATAAATGTACAGTTCTCAAAATTAGAACTGAGGACTGCCAGGTGCAGGCATGGGGCATGTCAGTTCTAGAAGACTCGCCTGTAAAGGTGGTGGGAATCAGTCAGCAACGTGTTCGTGAAAGGCTATTGATTATCATTTTTAGAATCTATTAATCAAACCGTCCAATCACAAAATGAACAGCAGGTTTACTTTACTATACTAAAATGTGTATGTTCGAGAGTGAATGTTGTGCATTCTGATGAAACTGCTAAAGAAGTGTTGATTATCACTGTGTAAATAAGATTTTATTTTTACTTGTGGAAAAGCTTTTTATACATTTTTTTTTATGTACACCTGTATAACGCAAGCTGAGAAAGGGTACTGGGCACACACACACAAAATAAAAACCTTCTCAGTCTTGTTTTATGAACTGCATCGTGATGAATTTTAGGAAACTAATGGATGAGACTTTGGGTCATTTGTAAACTTTCTAATGCTCTCATGGTGTGCTGGTGGGAGTTTACTTATTTTTAGCTGCATGAGGTGTGGTGCATACTTTTTATTCCTATTAATTTATTATTATTTATATATTTATTCTTGTATTTTCTTTCTCAGTGTCTCTTTTTTTATAAAGATAGGTTTGAGTCCTGACAGCAATTTCATAATTCTTGCCATTCTACTAACTAAAAAGTCTTTCTTCGTAGACTCTTGCAAACACATGCATGAATTTCAGATTAAGAATTGTGGTGGTGGAGATTGCTCAGTTTGTTCTTCTGCTGTGCTTGTTTCTTTTTTGTTTGTTTTTTTTTCATGTGTAAGTGAATTTTATATTGCTTACACTTAAAAGATATTGGCTTAGTCCGTTAGGAGTTTCTGGAGGATGACCTTAGGAAATTATAAAACTTAAATGCTAGTAATTAATGGATATAATAGCCAAGGAGCAGGTTAAAGTCTCCAAAACAGTTTCCCCTCGTGAAAGATTGAATTGAAGGAAGAATTTTGGAAATAAAAGTGAGTGTCAAACATACTTGTATTTAATACAGTTAACAAACACATATGTTGTGCTCATCCCATCTGGCGTAAATCATTTTTAGACAATCTGGACCCCAGCAATGTTTGTGATTGAAGGGGTATGCATATTCAGGGAGCCACACACATCAAAGGTGAAGGGAGTTTTCTGCGCTCTGATGCCCTAAGTAGTATCTTAGTTCTGAAATAAAAAATATTTCATAATTTGTACAGGGACTATTAAAACTTATCTGATTTTAAATGCAAGAATCTGATTGTATTCCTAACAAATCCATAATTAAGAACTCTTTTCTAGGCATTTTCTCTTTAACCTCTTGTAAAGCTCTTTGAGTTATATGTCTTGTAAGAAGTACTACAGAAATAAATGTTTTTGTTGTTGCTTAGGAAAGTATTACATTTTTATTTTGTTATGAATTTTCTGTTTATATATGGACTGCAGTTATCACACACTAACTCCAAAAACAAACCCACACAGTATTAAAAATGTTTTGTCAATACTTTTGGTGCTAATTTTGGTTACACCACCACAACCTTCAGCTCATTCTTAAATATGATTAGATGTAAGGTCAAACCAGAGCAAAGTTTTCAAATCTGTAGAAAATATCAATTAAGTGGATGTTAGTTATTATATTCAAGGTCACACTTTAGAACTTCACTGCAAAATAAATAAGGATAGGTTTTGCACAGTTATTTGCAAATCCTTTATTCTCTACAAAAAATATTAAAGCTCATTTGCTTATGTTTTGCAAGGTATTCCTACTGAAGAACTTTAAGTGTTACGGTTTAATTGTAAATTACACACTAGTAACAAAATGTCTCACTGGACCCAAGCAGTATTGTTACTAGAGTTACTGTGGACAAGGCAGCTTGTTATAATACAGTAAAACGAGGGGATATAAAACACTTTTTGTGTCCAAATCAATACAGCCAAAAAAAAAAAATCAAGATAATGTCTCGAATTGTTTATGCAACAAAAATGAGAAAAAATATTTTCTAAATTTGCTGAATTCTCAAAGGAACACTAAAACAGCAAGGGAAGAATGAGAAAATCACACCTTATCTGTTAAAGTTGGAAAGCATCTTTTCGAAATTAGAAAAACGTATTTTCCAACATTTTAAACTTTACTTTATTCTCTATTTCACAAGAGTGCCAAATTTACTAGTTATATCTCCAGTATCTTAACTGATATACAAAGAAAAATAACAAGTATCACTAGACTTTAGCAAATCTTTATTTCATTTATTAATACTGAAATATGCAAACCTCAATATTTTGAATAATTTTTCCAACTCAAAACATTATGTGTTATTAAGTTTTATTTTTTTATTAACATATATTTGTATACACATTTCATTTATATGAGGCTAGTAATGATAGTTTTCTTGCTAATATTTAGGAACTAAGCACAAAGTTATGCAACTGAATTTTCGGATTCAACCCCAACATTTACAACACCCATTTACTGCTTGTTAGCACCCAGAAGATTAATGTTACACCTACTAATTAGTGCTAATCCTAATCACTTTTAATTAAATCAAAAATGTCCTCCTGACAAAGACTTACATCACTCGAAAAAGTGTCTCATTCCAGTGAGGTTAGAATTTATTCTTACAAACTTTATTTCTACAACCTTACTTTCAATATAGACAGTACAGAGAGAGATTGAAGCTAGGTGAGAGAAATGTCACAGTATGAGAAACATTTGCACCTCTTTCTTTAGGTTTAATATATATGTTTTTTTATTTTGTACTTCCATTGTTTCTGGTAATATTACTTGACACATTCAGGAAAAGTGATTTAGCAATGCCTATGTGAATTCTTACAAAGAAATATGGCGTGGTCAAACTTTTCATTTTTCAGCTTGCAACCAAAACTCAAATGCATATTAGAAGTATGTACTGAAATTAGAATAATATACAATAACCCCTTATATTAGTGTAACTTTTGAAACAAGGTGCACACCCACTTTAAGTTTCTTACTCTTCTTAGTATTTTAGTCCTAAAAGCTAAAGGTATTGGTTTTCACTGATACATATATAACTGCTATTGTGTAGTTATTGTTTCTGTCCTTTTAATATCAAGTTTAATATTGAATATTTATCAATATTTTAATTTGATTGACTTTTTCATTTATTAAATACTAGCAGGTAATATAAACATTTTTAAATATTTGATATCTCTTGCCTTACTTATACTGTCATTGTTCATCCCGGGCCTTTCTTTGGTATCATGTGTCCCAACCTGTCTTGCACGGTCATTTTAAGATGCCTTGCTTTTTGATTACCACCAATAGTAGATGGGTCCCCGTCAGCTTTTATGAAAAATATGTTTTAGACCAACTCTCAGTGATCTTCCTATGTCTTTCCTTGATTGGTGCTTCCTGTCTTGATTGCATTTGACAGATAAACCACAATGAAACTGACCAATCAGTCAAAAGCCAACCTGACCAATCATATTGCTCCAAGGGACCAGACCAGACACACACACCCACACACAGCCTTTTTATTATGTAGATTGTGCTTTTATAGTGACATTTTTTTCTATCTTAATAGTTGCCCAAGACAAAGTCTATTGTCAGATAACACCATTGTAGCCATTTTATAAAATGGTGAATTTCAAATACAGCGCTTGTTTGAATTTTTTTAAAGGAATGTCTTTGCAGGTTTAAAAGACTACATTCATTAAAATATCAGAAACCTTAATTTAGAAGGATTTTATAACTATTCTAAATTTCCTTTTGGGATTAATAAAATGCATATAATCTAAGCCAATCTGATATAATACATCCTTGAGTTTCCTTTTGACCCTATGAATTACAGTTTCTAGATCTAGTGTTCTGACTTCTGCCCACATGTCGGATTAGAAAAACAAATGAGCTTTAAATTATTATGAACAAGTCTGTTTATTCCAGCCTTGAATGTTTGGTGAAAAGTGGAATGAAAGAAGGAGTCTAATCTTTATATGCAAAGCAAACACAGAAAACTTTATAGAAGTATAAAATACATTAAATCTTCATTGATGTCAGAGTTTTATGGAGATGAACAGTATAACTTCTAAATTTACATAAATTTGAGAGGCTTTTTATTCTCTGATAAATTTTCAGATACATGAAAACAGGTAATTAACCATTTTCTTGAAACTAATACCCTGCAGTTCTTCAAATATCATCACAGTATTATTTTGCAAACACTACTAGAGCTGAATAAGAATTGGTCCACCACTGTAAATGACATTGAGCTAAATGTCCCGCTGTTATTAAAGTTAAATTTGAGGTTTCATTGGAAATCAATCATATCCGGTACTTTTTTTTTTTTTAATAAAAAAACAGCAATAAATTGTTTTCAGCCTAATAAGAGAGACTGCTGGAGAATTCTTAGAAGTAATTTACATTATATTTTTTATCAATGTTCATTTTCCATAAATAAATGTGTATAGTGTTAATATAATGAATGATTATTAACATTTGTCACTGATTGTGGCTGAGAGCTGACAATCAAAGTTTTAGTCAGCTGTTATTTTGAGATTCCATCCAAATTTAAAATCAGATTTATCTTATGACTTGATGTTCATTTTTCCCTGCATCTCTGTCAAGGGATGTGGTGGCTCTGAGGCTAGGGATCTGCAATGGTAATTGGCAAGCTGCCGGTTCAAATGTGGTGAATGCCAGAAGTGACTCTACTCTGTTGGACCCTTGAGCAAGGCGCTTAACCTTCAATTGCTTCATTCTGGGTATGACATTAAATGCAACCAGCCTTGCAAGCAGGTCATCTAACTTATGGGGAAACTTGGGTGTTAGTAGCAGGATTGGCACTCCTGCCACTGAAAAATAAACCTCACATTGCTGCAGTGTGGTGTTGAGGTGCCACCTGCTGCACTCAGGTCATAATCCAGGTGGTTCATTGTGTGGTGGTTGTGGCAATGCGCTGTCAATTCATGATCCCAACCTCTCTGTCAAGATCTCAAAGTAAATATTACATTGTATTTAATATATTCCTAAAAGTAATACAATTGTATAGACTTTTGTATCCTTATAAGTGGCATTCTTCATCAGGGTGTCTTCATTCATCGAGATATGTTGGTAAATTTAAAATCTTATACATTCCAAAAGAAATTGTCTATACTGGACCTCAGTCTTTCTTCTTCCCAGAAAATAACAAAGATGTAAAAACCAGCCATGTTGATTTTTTTTTTTTTTTTTGCTGTTTCTGAATATTGCTACGACAATAGTTGAAATTCAATGTGTCTAAACAGCTTTATAACTAGAGCTAATGGACAATGCAAATTTCCTGGCAAGTCGGTGACAGAGACATGAAGACCCAGCTTATTTTTTTTTTCAGTTTCTTTTCTATAGATTGGAAAGCACATTAAATCATAAAATGTCTTTGTTTTTTTTTCTTTAACTTGGTGTATCAGTCGCCTCTTAGACAAGGTACAGCTTTGCTTGAGGTCTCACTTTATTCCTCTGTCTTGTGCTTACCAGTTCCTGCTACCAAGCTGAGCACTCTGACCCGGCCAAATGCTGGACCTTGTCACTGCAAATATGACCTGATGGTGTTCTTCGAAATCTGCGAGTTGGAAGCCAATGGAGAGTAAGTGTATTTATAGGAATGTTGTGATTCATAAAAATATTTTGATATTTACTGTATGTGGTGCACATTTTGCATAATTCCTGTCTAAGCTGTTTCTTTTCCACTTGCAAGCAGTACAGAACCAAATACTGTTTTTTTATGTAAGCCAAACAAAATTAACCATTTACTCCCTTGTTGAAATGGATGGTTATGGTAGAAATTCTGATCAACTGAGTTTTGCAAATATGTAAAACTGTATGATGAAAAACTTATTATGAAATAAAAAATGAAAGATTTAATAGTTGTAGTAGTCGTAACACACCTGAGGCAAACAAGTTAAGCTTCTATGTGTTTTAAATTCCATTTATGTATATATTATAGCATTAGTATTTATGGTGCTAATGTTATATTATAAACTTCTGTTCAAAAAGTAGTTTTTAGAAAAAAAAAATGAGCAACGTATGTGGTAAATATTTGGTAGTGTTTCATGAGCTTATTTGACATACATTCAGGTTAAGAGACAAATCAAACACCAAGCAGGGCAGAATAAATAAACAAATAATCAAAAATCATGGAGTTGTGTTTATTAATTTTATTCTATTAACTGTGTCTTTATTGCATGTTTTGTTTCTAGCTATATCCCAGCAGTTGTCGACCATCGAGGGGGAATGCCTTGTCATGGTACTTTCCTTCTGCATCAGGTTAGTTTCACATTTACATTTCAGTAGTATTTGAAATAGATTATTTATGTAAAGTATATGTGAAAGTATGGCTGAGAGATTCCTTAACCCACTTATACAGGGCAGGGTCACAGTAAAGTTAAAGCAAGCATAGTGCACTAGGTGGTAACAATCCATGGACAGACAGGGTGCCAGTCCTTTACAGCATCAACACATAGACACACTAGGGCCAAGTTAACAACACCAATCCACCTAACCTACATGTGTTTGGACTATGGAAGGAAACCAGAACACCCAGAGGAAACCCATGTAGACATGGAGAGAACAGCAGCCTACCACTGCACTGCCCTGCTACCTATTATTAAAATATATGATGTATATTGTATACATAGGAAGTGTTGTCAGAGTCCATCCAAAATAGAAAGCTGCAGTTTGTGAAAGTTTAAAAATTATACATCAAATGAGAAACAATACTTAAGTTACTTAAAATGTTACTGTATGGATCTTTTCCAAAAGCTTCTAGTCTGTAAGCTGAATTTGAGGTACTGTAGCTGTGATGCATCATCATAACCACCTTGCCTGCAAAACATTTCAGACCACCAAATCCCACTCTTCAAATTTAACATGTAACTCTGTTTCTAATGCTATAGCTATTATTAGAAATTGTTGTTTTTTTTCATTATTCATCAGCATTGTTCTTATATTGGTATTTGATTTAGTCCTTCTGTATTTCATTATCATCATCATCAACAGTTTAAGTCCATTAAATAATAATTTTGGATCATAATTATGAAATAAACCCAATGTTTTTACTGCAGCAACACTGACCCTTTTTTTCTCACAACTCATAGTTGAAATTGAAGTGATGTCATTAAGGAAGTGATTTCCTTTTCTTTGACCAACAGGGTATTCAGAGAAGAATTACAGTTACAATAGTGCATGAGAAAACCAATGAAGTTGAATGGAAAGAAGTCAGAGAGTTGGTTGTTGGTAAGTAGGTGTTGTTGTTTGTATAAAAATGTATGATCTTATTACTAACATGATACTAAAGACATTGTACAGTACTTTGGTTCCCTAAGGACAGGAGATGTGAAAGACTTTGTCTTTTTCTGGGAGAAATGCACAGAGGTGACCTAAAGCCATTACAGTTCTGTTCATTTTCTGAAAATATCCAAACAGAGAATAGATATAATCAAGCAATAATCATTTTAGCCTGTAAGCAAAATTGCCTAATTGCCTTTATGGTGCAATTGGTTATATTTCTTTTTGGTTTTCCTATTGGAGCGCTGGCAGGCCATGTGCTTGGGTTTTTTTTTTCTTTTTAGATTTTCAAACAATGTTAGGATATCAGTCAACAGAAGTAGCCAAAAATTCTATAACAGCAACATCCCAAATACAACCTGTCCAAAGAAATGGAATCCACATAAAATTACGTAAACCTATCATGCCTGTCCTTCTAATATAACTCAAGCTACAGATAAAATATATATTATCAGTCTGAGTGGCATTCTTTGTTCTCTGAATCAGGCTTTGGTGCTGCTGTGCAAATTTCTGTTTAAGGTACCACATCTGCATGGTCTACATTTGATATTTAGACAGCTGAAAAACTGGTAAGTTGTGATAACAAATGGCAGGATTTTTACAGCCATATTCACTGTTTCAGTTTGGATTGTGTTCTTGACTCTTCTAAAACTCAGCCTGAATGTTTGATTTACACTGATTGCTTACAAACCTCAAACAAAGCCAAAAATGCTATCTTGTTCTATGACATCTATGATATTGAGCCCCCTTCCCCTCCCACGGCACCCCCTTTTCACTGTTTAAGAAAGGATCTGTAATAATATTTGAATGGATTGTTAAAAATAAATAATTATTTTCCATTTCATTTTGATTTTGACAATGCATTTCCATGTGCCTATCATTGTTTCCTCATAAGCTTTTTTCTTTCTCCAACCAATGAAACCTAACCAGGTTATAAGAGAATCATGCCAGCTATAAAATAATCACAATTCAGTAAAATGTTACAGGAAAAGAAACATATTGTAGCATCCCAGCCAGGCTGAAACCTTTTTTTTTTTTGGAGTGACTGTTGGGTCCGATTGAGGGAGGGCAGAGTACAACACAGAAGACTGACAGCAGAGTATTGATTGATGTGGTAAGGGGGGCGGGACCTGGGACGAGCAGAGCGGTTGGAGAGGGAGCTAGAGGGTGGTGTGTTGGGGTTACGAAATCGGCGTTCTTTTTTCTTGATTGTTCATGTAAACTTTGTGAGAATTTACTACGTCTGTCTGGTTTTTTTTTTACTACCTCTCTTTTCAAGCCTGACACGGAGGTTGCTACAATATTCTTTTGTATAAATAATAACAATGAGAGATCAAAAGAGATTTAAAGCAAATAACAGTTGTTTTGTTCTCTTTCAGGTCGCATTCGTAACACACCTGAGGCAAATGAAACAATAATTGATCCAAACATTCTTTCCTTAAACATCCTTTCATCAGAATACATTTATCCTCCAGAAGATGACAGGTACTTCTTCTCTTTAAAACAGAGCACTACTTTTTCATATACTTTTCATGTACTTTGTCACCTGCCTGAAGTGACTGGCTGATACAGAATATACAGTTTAAGATGGCAATAGGGACTGGTAAAAAAGAACACAGGGATTTTAATTTTTGGACAAAATTAAGGTACCTCAAAAATATTAATGCCGAGCCAATTTTTTTTAGAGTATTAAGTATGTAGTTTGTATTTTTTTCTCTTCCTCTCTTTCCTTGATATTGTCCACAAACAATGCTCTAGCATGATCTTATATCTACAACTATAAAAACGGCATAATCACAGCATAAATAACAGTTTGGAAATAAGATTTTATAATATAAATGAAACAGTTTACAGTTTAATATGTTCACATACCTTTACTCTTCTGATGTTTTAGTTGGCAGTGCTAAATGATTTCTAGATTAAAAACAAGACATAGTTTTTCTTTATTTTTACTTTTAAAGACAAGTCATGAAAAGATTAATATGTTGAAAAAAAATTACCTGTATATACTGCAAATAGTTGCCAAGCACATGGAGATTGCATGCTTTACCAGTGTCTGCAGGGGTTTTAGCTGGGCTTTTATTTTTGATTTCCCTATCCCAAAGATGTGCATGTTGAGTTATATGGCAACTGGTCTTGTATTAATATTAGTGGGCCTTGGGGTGTGCCAGTGACTTATCCAGGGTTGGTTTCTTTAATTGCTCCAGTATTGCTATGATAGTTTTTGTCCCCTGCAATCTAGAATTGGATTAAATGAGTCTGAAGATGTTATGATAAATCATGTGTCTGTCCACTTTCTGAAGTCACATAATTCAGTTTTAGTGTTGCAAGGGGTTGAAGGCTGATTTGGCAGCACTGGAGGCAAAATAGGAACCATCCCTACACAGTTCACTGGGTCATTGCAATTAGATACACATCCACACTGATGCATACAAAACTGACTTGGATATGTCAATAAACACAACATATCTGTCTTCCAGATGAAGGAAAAACAATAACACTCCCATAAAATCCACACAGACTTGATTAAAATAAGCAATTTTGACATAGACAGTGATAAGCAGAATGTTGAAAATGGGTTGTTAAACTTGTGCAGAGCATTTAAAAACACATTTCAACAACAAAGACTGACTTTTGAGTATGGGGAGAAATTCGTATGAAAACAGGTAGGCCATGGTCATGGAGTGTTGACTGTTTGTCTAGTATAATACCTGTAGCCAATATGCTGTTTTTTGTAATTATTGCCTATTAGATCACTGTGGCTGGCACGGTGGTGCAGTGGGTAGCGCTGCTGCCTCGCAGTTAGGAACCTCAGGTTCACTTCTTGGGTCCACCCTGCGTGGAGTTTGCATGTTCTCCCTGTGTCTGCGTGGGTTTCCTCCGGGTACTCCGGTTTCCTCCCACAGTCCAAAGACATGCAGGTTAGGTGGATTGGCGATCCTAAATTGTCCCTAGTGTGTGCTTAGTCTGTGTGTGTGCCCTGTGGTGGGTTGGCGCTATGCCTGAGGTTTGTTTCCTGCCTTGCGCCCTGTGTTGGCTGGGATTGGCTCCAGCAGACCCCTGTGACCCTGTAGTTAGGATATAGCGGGATGGATGGGTAGATCACTGTGCCAACATTTTCATAAATTTAAACTGAAATTACATGTTTATATATTGCTATTGATAACTTTTGCTTTGAGGTTTAAATATTTTCTTACTTTTATTAGTTACTAAAAATGTAAGATGTGTAATGCATAATAATTAATAATAATTTTCTACTTTTTGCACGTCTTTTATGGTGAACATAACTGGATTACTTTTATATACAGTATACAATATTACTGACAAATATTCAAAAAAACAAAATAAGTATTCTTCAGAATTTCTTGAATTCATATGAATGTTATTATGAATATGTAACCATTCACATTGAATATCACACAATAAAGTTACCTGACAACCATTATTTCTGCTGTTGTTATGCCATTTTTTGATGATTGTATTTTACTGGTCATACTGACACATTGTTTGATGCGATCAAGAACATTTTTTATTCTACCATTACCTCTCAAATAATCTGTGTGACTGTTTTTAAATATGATAAAGAAAAAAATATAGTTAATGGAGCAAGGTTTACGTAGGTTGTATTGTTTTGTATGTGTTTGTGTGCAAACGTGAGATTCTGTCAGCAAAGTCTGATGTTAATACCACTGGAAAGGAAGTCAGAATATTGAAATAACCACATATCTAATAGTTTACTGCTGAGTTTATACAAAATTGACTGCAGGTATTTTTTTGTTCTCTCTGAGAGTGTTAAGGCACTTAAAACACTTTTCACATGTGTGGGATCTTGTTTTCTTCATGAAGAGTTTGCCACTTACATTTAACAATGTCTGTTTTGTCTCAGTCTTAGCTTCTAAACATTTTGACAGCAATTGAGCTAAACCACATAAATTTATTTGCCTGTCTCTATATAGTTTATGTGTAATATCTGTAATTTAACTGTCCATATATATTCTTGGATTATTTATAAATATATCCAGCTTCATGCCCCTTAATACAAAAAAAAAAAAGACAGTCACATATGCTGTTTGGTTTGTTGCCTGTTGCATATTTCAAGTTTGTATGCTATTCACTCATAGCCGTTCCTCATTAAAGCTATATTCAGATGTCTGAACCCTTGTAGCACTCTCACATTGTACTCACAGATCACTAAACTAAACTCAAGTAAACACCCTCTAAGATCTTTCTCTTTACCTTTCCTTCAGTTCAAGTCACCAGGAGATTGTGAGGTTGGTCACTCCTGGTTTTAGAGGTTATTTAGAAACCACAGTCTTCAGGTGTATTCGGTCCGCACAGTACTTGCGATTTCATATGCTATAGACGTCAGAAAGTCAATATACCCACCTATATTCCATATACCAGATATTAGTTAGAACACACCCCTAAACTGAAGCATCTTATTTGTCTATTTTAAATTTCTTTTTTCATCAGAAATCATTACACAAGGGCAACAGTGCACTGTTATCACTGAGTTGGTTGACATATACAGCTCTATACCTTTCTATACCTTATATCCTTTGTGCTTTCTCACTCAAGAAGTGTAAACATAAATAGTCTGTCTTTCCAATAATGCACTTTAAGATATCAGCTCTAGCTGTTCAAGTTTATTAATCCTAGATATGTTTCACATGGTAATGGCCCTATTCTTTATACGTTAATATGTTTAATATGCACTGGGAAATAATTATATGTTTTCCTTCAGGTATATATTGTATTTTAGACATTTATGGCAGAACCCAGTGAGACATTTAATACACACAGGAAAATATTGGGGTATATGCATTGGAACTATGACTAGATAAATAAAACATTCCATATATTAATAGTAAAAATAACTACATGTGAAAGACTCATTGTGCGGCCTGAATATAAATTACATGTTGTTTTCTACCCAGGCTTCTTAACCATTCCCTTACCCTGTTCCCTGCATTGAGGTTTGAACTAACCTGATCAAGGAGGTCACTCATAAAATCCATCCATCCATTATCCAACCCGCTATATCCCAAATACAGGGTCACGGGGGTATGCTGGAGCCAATTCCAACAAATCCTGAGCAGGGCACCTGCCCACAGCAGCACTTATAAAATACTGAGAAAATAGTATTCTAGTTAAGGAAAACTGTAAACTTTCCAAGTCTAGTACGACACTTTAAGGCAGAGATGCCCAACTCTGATCCTGGAGGGCCAAAGTGGCCACAGGTTTTCATTCTAACTGTTTTCTTAGCTAGTGACCAGTTTTTGCTGCCAGTTACCTAATGTAATTGATTTGCTATCTAAGACTAAGACAATAATTAAGCAACTGGTTTGGAACAAAAACCTATAGCCGCTGTGGCCCTCCAGGACCATCACCCTTGCTTTAATGCATTGTTTTGGAAGATTTCAATTTTTGCCAAAGTTACTCATGCAGTTGATGCATTTTCTTGTTATAGTGCATTCATTTGGTCGAAAACAACCAATTAATTATTCAATTCCAGGATATAAGCCTCCTCTTTACCAAAATATTTTGCTTATTTGTACTTTTCATGTTTCTACTAGAAGGAACTCAAGATATCATAAGGTAGTTTAAAAAGGATTACAACAATTTAGTTTAGTATACCATAAAATGTACCAGTGTAAGTACAATCTCCTGAAATCTGTTGAAACTCGGAAATATTGTAAAAACATTGAAAATGAGATAGAATTGATTAGCCTTTACAAATGTGCATTGGCTATAGCTGAAAATCCTGACTGTGTAATGATCAGTTTCAGTGATGTACCATTTGGTACTTCTTCCCTTAGTCTTAGCACAAATTACTTTTATTAGTTAGATTCTGAAAAACTTGAGATGGCAATGACATTAAAACCTTCCTTAAAGTCCTACCCTCAATTTACTCCTGATTATTTTATTGGACCTTAGTGTGAATTAATGAAATTAAATATGTGAATTAACTATAAAAAATAATAGAAACATTGTGAATTAAAGTTATTTTATTTATTTTTGGAAAAAAGAGCTAATTTCAATTACTATGCAATGAGTGAAAACAGACTTACCTAAACCTATGTATTTAGCAAACTAGCTTAACCCAATTTCAGGGTCACATGGAGAGTGACCCTACATTGGCAACATTAGGATTAAACACCAGTCTATTGTAGTGCTCATTCACATGCACGTTCACATTCACTTATTTCAGACCAATTTTCTTAACATGAACATCTTTAGGATGTGGAAAAAAGTAACACTACAGATATTAAAATTTGCACAAACATCCTCACAGGCAGGTCTGGATTCAAACCCATTCTTCTGGAACTGTAGTGCACTTCTTGCACAGGGCAACAGCAATTTTCAGAGAGAATGGTGTATGAAAATGGCATGCAATGGTCTGAATTCAAATAGAGATTGTGACCACTATAGAAGACTAAATAAAGCCCACAAGGTGAGGCCAGAATCATGCTCAAATAATAGAACACAAATCAAAAGAGAAAAAAAGGTATATGTATTCAGAGCCCAAAAAAGGCAAGATGTAATTCATAGTCAGAGGACAGAAACTCAAAGCTAATAATAAGAAGTGACATTAAGGTCTTTTCTTTAGTAAATCCAATCTTGGATGACCATGAAATGCCCAATGCTGACCTTTAAGCCATGACACTTCTGGTCATCAGACCTAGCAACAGCATAGCAACTGCAAACAAAGCTGCCCAGCTCTGTTAGCGAGTATAAATCATTTTTAAGAAAATTAAAAACACATAGGAATACAAAATAAATATAAACAATGGACTCCTTGACCATCAATACTCCAGAAACTATGCAGAAATAATTTTTAAAGGCTAAGGAAAAGCTGCAAAAAATTAAAATCAAAAGCCTAATTAGGTTCTAACTATTGTACCACCTTCTGTTGTATTGTTGCTGCATTTTTAATGTTTATTCTTCAGCAGAACTAACAAAATAAATATGTGGTATGGCAAATCATAAAGAAAATAAACTGAACTAAACTGAAGAGTATATATTACATAAAAGATTGTAAAGCAATATATAATAAGATTTAATTTAAATATTAATAAAGTAAAACTGCTTACATTTTGATTTAAACAAATCTAGCGACTGCAACTGTTTAATACAAAGTTGGAGCAAATTTAGGCCAGCATTTAAGCTGTGCACCCAAGTGTTTTGTTTTCATGAAATAGGACAGACAGGACACAGGCCTCAGAAGAGTGAAGAGCTCTTTTGAGTAATTAAGGATTAAGGGAACACTACACCCCAAAATGATTTTTATGTTAGTCACCCCATCATAGTTTTTAGTGGTTTCAGAGAAAAATTTTATCTCATGATTTAGTGGAGAAATACATAACAAGGAATGTCCATGGAAAAAGGAAAAAAAATTCATGTGAACTCATGTCACATCAATCAACATGTCCTTTATCCATACATATGGTCAAAGTGTGCATGTAATATATAGGCATTTATTTATTAAAATAATACAAACAATTATTTCCGGAAAACTCAGTTTTGAAGATTAACATTGTATTTGAATTGAAGATTGGCCTCTCCCTTTCATCATTGGTCTTCAATTCAAACACACAGTATTGCGAGAAAGATGTCTTTTGTGTCAAACTTCAGCATTAAGTTTCGCAGAACTAACTGTTAGTAATATTTTATCAAAAAATGCTCACATTTTATGTGTTGTGACCATATGAACTGATGACAGACATGTGGATTACTTGTCATTTTCCATGGATGTTTTCCACATCGTTTGCAGTTGTCCAGAATTGGTCATTGCTTCTTTTCTTTACTAAAAAGTAAGATAAAATTTTTTTCTCCCCCACCCACTACAAAGTACATGGGGTAAGTAACATATAGAAAATTGTTAATTTTTGAGTCGAGTATTCCATTTATCAAACCTGATTAATCTGTATTCTCCATTTCAACAGGAGTAACAACTTCTTTGGACAGATAGAGCAATAATGTTTCAGATGACCCTCTTTTCTTTTTTTGATTTTTTTGACAAATTACATGGCATACTATGCTATTATAATGTTTTATGAATATGAAAGGACACATTTTTCATGTTTGTGAACAGATTTTTTGACATGTATGTGCATGTAGTGACATCCTTACCAAGTTATTCAACCACTCTGCTTTGCTATGAACTGTTAATCTCCCTGCCTGAGGTCATTTTCCTAGCTTTTTGGCTGAATTTGCATTTTGGTTGCAGTACAAGGTATGAAAGATAATAAAAAGGGGCTGAGTAGCGTATACTGTATTTTTCTAATTAAAATTTATTTTTTGAATAATAATATTATTAAAATATTATTTTGACTATTGGCTCCATCACTGGTATGTCTGTCAGTAGACTAAAACTGAGTTTCGGCCCCTGTAAGAGGACATTTCTGTCCTGGCACCCTCTTGTTTTACAGAGGAGAGCACTCTCTGATACAAGGTATTCCATACAACTACAATGGTGGTCTTTATCTAAGTGAGTTTTGTTTTGCTGCTCAGCCTCCCCAGCTACACCTAACATGCTATTGCTAAGTTTATTTTCCTTTCAATTCACTAACAGATTGTTGTTTTATGTTTTTGCAGACAGTTTCTTGATTCGGATATGCCTAGGTATTATTTACAAATCCCCCTCTCCTCTCCTGTATTTAGTTTTAATTTTTTTTCACCCAACCCCCCAGCCATTGCTTTGGTGTTTTAATTAATTTCTTTATTTATTTATTTATTTATTTTTATCTTCTTCATTCTTTATTTTTTCCTTATTTATATTCTGTTTATTCTGGGTTTTTGGTTGAATGTGAGGGCATTTTCTGCAAAGACCTTCCTTTAAGTAGCACTTTGGGCTAATGGTGAACTGATTCTTAGCATTTAGAAGTTGCATGATGTGCTTTGCTTTTGGGCTATGGTTTGGCTGCAGTGCTGCATAAAGGGAAAGCAGGCATCAATCAACATCTTACCATCTTACTACCTGCCAATGCTGCAAATCAGTAATTCAAAAGCTGTAACTACAGATGTAGTTTCAGTAGGTAACATTTCAGGAAAGAAAGGTTACTGTATACTCTATTAATTTGTTAAATTCATATTGCAAAGGTATTGTAATGACAGAAATGACAGCACTGTGAGTTAGAAAATTATAAGCGACATTTTCACCATTAATACAATAAACATAATTTTTATATACAAATCACCATTCACCATAAACAAAAATCACTATAAAAGACACTATAAGGAGGTTCATGGAAATTAAGTAATTATTTTTTAAAACAAAGCCAGATGGTATACATATATACATACGTATACCATCCAGTACCATCCATGCCAGTATCAAAAAAAATAAAAAGTATATCTATATTGTCAGAGATGGCTGGGGAGGTGACCTGGCCGGGACACCCAGGAGGACCAGAGGAGGGCTTGCACCTTCCCTAGACCATGTGGGGGCGACCGCCCTGGTTACTTTGGGGACCACGGGTGGGGAGCTTGGAAGCTCAACCCTGTAGGGGCCCGTGGTTGCCGCCAGGGGGCACCCCACTGCCTTCGGAGCCCTGGACCTCAGCACTTCCACCACACCCGGAAGTGCTGGGGGGAAGAAGACTGGGGACACCCAGAGTGCTTCCAGGTGCACAGCCGGCACTTCCGCCACACAGGGGAGTGTCTGCGGAGGAGTGTCGGGAAGCACCGGGAGCCCATCCGGGCTTGTATAAAAGGGGCCACCTCCCTTCATTCAAGGCTGGATTCGGGTGAGGAGAGGACTAAGCTTGGAGAGAGAGAGTGGAGGCGGTCTAGAGAAGGAGGCAAGAGTGTGAGAGGCCAGGATTTTGGGGTAAAGTGGGTTGTGTGGCACTACTTAGACTATATAAAAATTGAGTAAATAAACGTGTGGCCTGTCTGTGTCCGGGGCTTAGTCCACTATATATATCTACATATATATATATATATATATATATATATATATATATATATATATATATATATAGATAGATATACAGTGGAACCTCGGTTTGCGAGCATAATTCGTTCCGGAAACGTGCTTGCAATCCAAAGCACTCGTATATCAAAGCGAATTTCCCCATAAGAAATAATGGAAACTCAGATGATTCATTCCACAACCCAAAACTATTCATATAAAAATGATTAATACAAAATATAAAGTAAAATATATAATACAAATTAACCTGCACTTTACCTTTATAAAGAATCATGGCTGGTGTGAGTTTCTAAACTCATGTGGGATTCCAACCAACGGGACGACACGCGAAAGAGCGTCCCAAAGCAATCGCAGTCTCCTAGCACTGTAGCAGTTCGCCGTATAAGCGCATCCAAAAAGATCGCAGACATGCTATAAGCGCCTGTTGTCAATGGGTCATACAAGGAACATTATAAAGATCCCGGTACAATAAATAACAGCGTTGTTGCTGTTTCAAGCTGCATAAAGCTGGTGTTAAAGTACTGAGACTCAGCTTCGTGTTTTGGGGAGCAAGATGGGGAGTCACACTTCACAGCGCACACACACACAGTCACACTTCACAGCACACAGACTCACACACACACAGTCACAATGCTGTAGTAAACAGATGTTGACTATATGAGTTAGGCACACAGACTCAGACGGAGAATAGGAGACGATTGCCAGAGAGAGAGAGGAAGCAGTGGGCGCCGTGGGCGGAGCGTGTGACATCATCACGCCTCCCACGCGAGATAAGGAGAGAAAGAGATACGAAGCGAGTGGGCGAGCAAGATGACAGGCTGCGCTGGCGTTTGTAGAGAGAGAGAGACGTGCTGGCTTATGCGACACAAACTCAGCGAAACTGAGAGAGAGAGAACATTAAATAAAGCTATGGACATGGGCGAGCGAGATGCAAGAGAGAGAGACGCAGTGCGATAAAAGCACAGTTCCAAAGAGCTGAACAAAACCAAATTACACAATTGAAAAGGCAGCAAAAATATGAAGCGTGGCGAGATAAAGAAGAAGACGAGCTGTTTATTGAAAATCGATGAATGAAACCTGATAAGTAGAGAGTACAGAGAAGAACCATCAGCTCAGTTGTGATCACATAACGCAATGATCAGCAGACAAAGTGTATCCATACTACTGACTTATTTTTTAAGAAGAAAAACTGCAAGACATCGAAAATCTACTTAAAGTACTTATCAAGTCAAAATGTATTAAAAATGCAGTTTTGCTTGTCTTGCAAAACACTCACTTTTAAATTAAAAAAAAACCATTTGATTTGGGGCAAATTTACCGAGATTAATCAAGATTAATTCCACAGCCTCTAATTAATTGGATTAATTTTTTAATCGAGTCCCACCTAATATATATATATATGTGGATATATATATGTAGATTTGTATATATAAATGTGTATATACAGTATATATGTAGATATGTATATGTGTATATACAGTATGTATATATATGTATGTGTATATATGTATATATATATATATATATATATATATATATATACAGTGTGTGTGTGTGTGTGTGTAACTTCTTTAACACACTACTTCTCCGCTGCGCGGTTTTTTAATACTGACTGGACCCTAAAAGCACATTACAAAATAACCATTAATTTGTCATCATAATACAAGTAATTCAATTGTAAAGCACTGCAATATAATTTCCTAAAGTGGATGATAGGGAGGTACATGTATACTGATTCTGCCATATGGTGGTTTAATTTTCCTAAAACGTTTTTTGCAGTGGTTAGTGCCGCTGCCTTACAGCTTGAGTAGAATAGGTCTGATTTCTGATCTGGAAACTCAAATGTATCATTTGAATATAATTGTTATTGTACAACAGTTATGTTATTTCCATGTAATCTTTTCTTGTCTATCCTGCTAAAATTCAGAAATCATGCTGCAATACTTTTTAAATCAGAATCACAGAGCCTTTTACATTTTATTTATAGTATGAATTCCTGCTCCTCTAAAAGTCAACTTTTAGATCATAATGGTAGTTTTTAAATGAAAATAGTTTTAGTGGAATGTGTATAGTAGTAGTAATAGTACTGTAGTAGTAGTATTGTTTCGTGTACAGTCATTTATTTGCATGTGTGATCAATGTGCAGCATGTTCGGATAAACAAAGATGTATTTTAAGCACAGGACTTTATTTTATTTAATAGCTAAAGCAAGTGTGCTTGCCACAGTTGCCATAATATCTCATTTCTTAACTACATCAGACTACAGGTGGAAACAGCATTGTAGATTGTCTAATGAGACTGGCAATGCTATGCCGTTATCTATATCCTAAAAAGGAACAGAGTAGCTATGGTAGATTCCTATAGGATGTAGTTAAGGGCTTCTCCAAACATCTTCCACTAGGTGTGTTCTATATATCAGGTGTACACAAACAGGAACAACTGCAGTTATATGAGAACTGAAATAACAACTGCCAAGGGGAGTCCATGCAGTGGGTATTTTGATTCGGAATGAAAAGAAAGCAAGCTCAGAAAGATCAGCTTCGTTATCTTCATACAATAGAACAGGGAGTGTAAAAAGCTATAAATGTAGACTACCACATCAGGATGTATTGTACATGTGCAAATTAGGTAAGTCTGTTAGATGGACTAGCTATATATTTCATAATGCCAGCACTAATCAGACATGTGGAAAAAAAATTATGAAATAAAATTCAAGTATCCATACTTAACAATGTAGTAGATATTGTTCCAAATTAAGCAAATTAAATGCCTGGTAAGTACAATACAAGATACGTTTTCAAATATCTGATTGTAAGATTAATATGTAGAGTGGTACACTCAATGTAGGCTTTGTATCATTCTATTTGATAATATATTGGTTCATAACACTACATTGTAGCAAATCTTTTTTCTAACTTTGGTAGATGAAAAGCATTTCATTTAAGTCTCAATTGCCTTTGTATGAACCTCAGGCCAATGTTACCATGCTTTTTCCTGATACATCTTTGGTTCCAGTTATTCTGAAAATGTAAGGTAGGTAAATTACCTGTGACATTAATACCAGATACATTATTTATTCCATGATTTCCTGTGCAGAGGCTTAGACATCTGAAAAAGCTGATGCAGATTGTATTGATCTTTACTTCCTTAAGTTCCAGTTGTAGCTAATTAATTCATTGTATGCTCAGTGGTTGAACTTACACATGGTAGCCTAATAACAGGTTCTTGCAATTCAATGTTATGCTCATTTGAAATAATAGAAAGTGGGGTACCTACAGTACAAAAGCCTTCAGAAGAATGTTTAAAGTCATAAAAACACATTTAAAACAATAATATTCAAAACTTGCCAAGATTTGTGAATTTTTTTAAATAAGTAACTTTTACTCCCATTACTGAGGGTGTACCTTTGTCTACTTTTGAATAGTGCCTCATGGGATCAGAAGTGCAAAATCTGTGCAAGATCTGGAATATAGCAATGTGTATCTTTTTGGAAAGGACTGGAATCACAGTTTACACATATATCTCATACTGTATATGCTCTGTTGCACTGTATGTATACATGTCTACATTTTTTCTCATTTTAAATAATTCAAGTATCAAATAAAGAATTAGAAAAGTAAAATTTGAGATCCTGGTTCCAACTGTCCCAAAGAAAACAATGTAAACTCCATAATTCAGCAACCACCTTTTGAAAGATTAAAAAAAAAAAAAAATCTGACAATGGTTTTGTCACTGATCACAACACATACAGTTCAAGGTTCCATTGAGTGACACCCAAGTGCCACAAGAGAATAATAAGAAGAGAATAGGAAAGATTTAAAAACAACCAAATAATGTGACATTGCAATTAATAAAATACAATATAAACATTCTCAACAGACACACTAACAAATATATGGTGTACTTACAGTACATACTGATTGTTCAGCCTTGAGTTAAAAGCTGAGACTTTTACAGACTTCTCTAATATTGACATGTTGATCGTCCTAGAGTTCAGTGATTCTATACGTAAATGTTCTTCCTCTTACAGTAGTCTACGGAACTTAAGCCATATTGCACCTTGTGTTTTATGTGTCTAATGTGATATACAAGGATAAATATATTCTGTAAGGTAAAGGGAACTAAACCATACTTCAAAAAAAGTATTTTAAAATGAGCTCTTAACAGGAAGCCAACTCAGTCATTTATGAACAGGAATTACATTACACTGTATATGAGCACTACTATTATGATTATTATTTATTTAGAAGACACCTTTAATCAAGCCAACTTACAAAGATGGGTATAATTCTTATACACATGTTTGGAAGGTGCAAGCATCAAAAGCAACAGAGAATAACATAAAAAAGAGCAAGAGGGAGTAGTACTGCTACTATATAATTATACATACAATTAGACTAAAACAAAAACACTATCCCAAACTATCTGTCAGTACAACAGCAGCAATCTTGTAAAGGAGACACTAAGCAGTGCATTTTCAAAAGATACCCAAACATTAGTAAATTGGGTGCAGTTCAGATAGCCAAAGGGAGGACAATTCACAGCTTTGGAGCAAAAACAGAGAAGCATTGTCCAGTCTTTGCATGTCTGGCAAGAGAAGGGACAGTCAGCAGACAGGCAGAGGCTGACATCTTGAAGGGACATATGAAGAAACTAAAGGCTGGAGATATTGAGGAGTAGAACCATTCAGAGAAACATAAGTCAAGACAAGAGTTTTGGACGAGATACATGCAGCAACAGGAAGCCAGTGTAGAGACTGAAGCAAAGTTGTACAGTAATCCCTCGCTATATCGCGCTTCGACTTTCGCGGCTTCACTCTATCGTGGATTTTAAATGTAAGCACATCTAAATATATATCACGGATTTTTCGCTGGTTCGCGGATTTCTGCGGACAATGGGTCTTTTAATTTATGGTACATGGTTCCTCAGGTAGTTTGCCCAGTTGATTTTATACAAGGGACGGTACTGGCGGATGGCTGAGAAGCTACCCAATCAGAGCATGTATTACATATTAACTAAAACTCCTCAATGATATGCTTCCCGCGCGGTGCTTGATTGTTTGCTTTTCTCTCTCTTTCACCCTCTCTGACATTCTCTGCGCCTGACAGAGGGGGTGTGAGCAGAGGGGCTGTTTGCATAGAGGCTGTTTGCCTAGAGGATACGGACGCTCCTCTACAAAATGCCGCTTTATCGTGGTGCTTCGGCATACTTAAAAGCACGTATTGATTTTTTGATTGTTTGCTTTTATCTCGCTCTCTCTCTCTGACATTCTCTGCTCCAGACGGTGCTCCTTTGAAGAGAAGATATGTTTGCATTCTTTTAATTGTAAGAAAGAACTGTCATCTCTGTCTTGTCATGGAGCACAGTTTAAACTTTTGACTAAAGGGTGTTATTTCATGAGGGCTCTAATAATGTTAACAGTGTGGGAGAGTTTATAAGGGCATAAAATATATAAAAATATTATATATAAATTTATATATAAACATATGGTTTCTACTTCGCGGATTTTCACCTATCGCGGGGGGTTCTGGAACGCAACCCCCGCGATCGAGGAGGGATTACTGTATTAGGAGTGAAATGAGGAACCAAGAACACCAGTCAAGCAGCTGCATTCTGAAGGAATTGGAGAGGTTAGATATCAGTTGAAGAAACTCCACCAAGAGAGAGTTGCAATAATCTAGACAAGAGAGAACCAGGGCCTTATTATGGAGTTGCATGGTGTAATTAGTGAAAAATAGTTGAAAACTCTGAATATTATGAAGAATGAAATGGGTCATTAAATAAAATTTTTGCTTAATGAATTTGAGGAGCCAAGAGTCAAGCCAAGATTTCTAACCCTGAATGATGGTGAAGGAGTGACATCTTCAAGAGCAGTGTTTCCCAACCTCAGTCCTGGGAGCACAGTGTGGCTGCAGGTTTTTGTTCCAACCAGCTTTTGTTTTTAATTGGACTCCTGGGCTAATTAAGTGAATTGTTATTTCCCAAGTTCTGTGTTTTGGGAACAATATAGAAATTAGAAAACTAAGTTTGGTAAATATATATATATATATATATATATATATATATATATATATATATATATATATATATATATATATATATATATATATATATAGGAATAATGCATTTTTTTCTTTTTAACAATATTTTATCTTGGTTTTCATTCTGCTTTTGAAGGTGTTCTAATTGTTTAATTAATCCATTGTTTACTAATCAGTGGGTCTGTGCTAAAGTATGCAGCATTTTATTATTCAGTGTTGTTTGGCAGTGTGTCTGCTCTGCTCGTTTTTAATTGTCATTAATAAGATACAACAATGGGTAAAACTGCACAGAGAAAGGGCAAAATATAATGAAAAGAGAGTTAAGCATTTAAATCTATAGAAAAAGCATAAATGTTTCTAAATGTGTTATAAATGTAAAAATCATGTGGATGTGCTTTTCTGAGTATAGAATAAGAGAAAATAAAATACCAGCTAATTAAATAAGATCAGTGCCCTCAGGTGTTGTCACTGATTAGGAATCTGGTTGGAACAAAAACCTGCAGCCATAGGGGGTGACCAGGATCGAGTTTGGGAAACATGGTTCAAGAGCAATGCTTAGAGATAAATCTGAGGAAGGAGAATCACAAGGCAAGAAAAGCATTTCTGACTTTGAAAAGTTAAGTTTAAGTTGGTGAGCATCCGTTCATGACAAGATTGCAGAGAGAAAGCTGGAAGTCTGGGCTGCAACCTGTGGATTGTAAGAGGGAAATGAGTGGAAGGTCTATGTATCATCAGCATAGAGGTGGTAGGAGAATCCATAAGAAAAAAATAACATTGTCTAAGGAGCAAATGTAGAGAGAAAAAGGAAATGGACCCAACAATGATCATTGAGGCACACCTGTAGAGAATATTTGTGGAAAAGACAAGGAGTTAAACTAGAACACAAAAGGACCAGTCAGATGGGTAGGATTTGATCCAGGAAAGAGCTAAGTAAGGAGGTTTTAACTGTATTGAAAGCTAATGAAAGGTCAAGAAGGATAAGGACAGAGGAGAGAAAAGCTAAAATAAGAGCATTTGTGATTGAAAGCAGTGCTGTCTCGGTAGAGGGATCCTTATAGAATCCAAATTGAAGAAGATCTAGTTGATTGTTATCAGAGATATAACAGTTGAGTTGTTTGTAGACTGTGTGTTCTTGAGCCTTGAACAGGAATGGTAAAAAGGTGGCAGGGCAGTAATTCCCATTGGCAGATGCATTATTGAGTGGGTTTCTTTAGAGCAGAGATCACATGTAACTTCTTGAAATCAGTAGGCAAGATACTGGAGGTCAGTGAGGCATTAAAAAGAGAAGAGATGTAGAGGATCAAGAAAAGAGAGATGGACTAATGTGAAGGAGTGGGGTCCAATGCACAGATGGTATGTCTGTAGTTACAGAGCAGGTCAGAAATGTCAAGAATCATTTACAGGAGAGGAGGAGGAAAGAAAAGAATGACAGTGTTAAGTCAAAGAATGTTTTAGGAGTCTTGAACTGTTTTCACATGTTAGTGGCTTTGTAAATGCAAAATGAGGTGAAATCATTAGGAGAGATGGATGATGGTTTTGCAGCAGAGAGAGACTTAAAGGCAGAGAAGAGGTAGAGAATGAAATCAAGTTTTGAAAGAAGGATATATTTTCAGATAGCAGAGATGCAGTGAAGTGAGACATGAGAGACCTGTACTTATTCAGGTAGAACAGGTATTTTTTTCCTATGTCAAACACTTTTACAAGCAGGGTAAAAGACAAGAGGACACTGTGCATTGAGAGCAGAAGAGAGGGAGAAAAAAGAGAGTTAATACTTGTTAGTTCTAATTATAATGCTGATGTGATTTGAATTAACTGAAGAGTAGTAATCAAGACATTTTAACAACCTGACAACAGTTAAGTCTATTTCATACAAGTGAAATAAACATATTTTTAAGATCCAGCTTGCTGGGAAACCACCTTAACTTTGCAACATTTCCAAGAAGGAAACATTTATGAATTCTGTAATTATGCTACTAAGTAGCATAAGGCTACATTTGAAAACGTATTTCCAAAATGTAGTACAGTATATTGAAGTCAAAAATTTTACACTCATGCACCCTATTGTAATTTCACCTTAGCAACATAACTGGACATTCTGCACTTGTTTTCTGAACTGAAACCGACCACCTGTCCTATAAATCTAGTCCACACAAAGTCAGCAAAAAGCACAGCTACAGCCTTTACACTGGTCACAGTTCACAAACAGCCTTAACTTGGTCCAATAACAGTTCAGTATTATTCAATAAAGAAAATGCTACATTTAACATCATTAGACTTAAGGTTAGATGTTGACCACACCATTCTAGCTATCCATTAATTATTGATTCCACTTAATCCAGGTCAGAGTTATAGGTGCCACTGCTTGTTCTGGCACTATTGTGCACAAAACAGCCTGATTGGTTTCTAAGGTGAGATTAGATCATTCAGCTTGTAGGTGCAGCCAGTAATATTCAAGGGAAACTCTAGACACACATATACGCACAGAATAATGAGTCATTTCTTATCTTAAAAATATCCACTGTTTTCTGCTGTCTCTTTGACTGTGCTTTTAGCTGTTAAGCAATCTGAATCAGCACATGTGATTCCAACACATTATTTTTTTTAAATTTTGATTCAAGCTTTTACATTTCTATTTTATAAATCATTAACATTAATACTCATTTATTCATTTTCTTATTCCACTTATCCCATAAATGTAATAACTGGTGCCTCTCTTTGCAGCATGTGGAAGAAGGAATTAGGCATTTTTGCACATAATGCCCATTCATATTACTGTAGGTTCATATGGTATTACAAAGCACACCCAATTACATATCCATACTCATTCAGGCATTATTTTATTTATTTGTTTATCATACGTGTGCAGCTCAGCCTATTGACATTTTTAAGAAGTGTGAAAAGCCAATATAAATGCAAAGAATTATTATTATTATTAATGTAAGTAGAGGAAATCAAGTACATGCAGGATGAATTATAGATCATTACCTTTAACATATCAATGAAGCAGTAACTGTAAGGCATTTTACTAAGATCTTTTTAGCTAAAACAGTTTTTTAGTTTCTAAACTGTGGGGTACAGCCCGGACACAGACAGGCAGACATGATGTTGATCACCACACACACATTTATTTACAACTAGCCAACCCACGGCGTACCATACACCGCATAATCAGGCCGGTTTTTTAATGATTTTTAAGCACAGGGAGAAAAGTAACATTTGAAAAATCGGTAATGTAATAAATCAGCAAGAAAAGCAACATTGTAACAATGCATGGAACGAACCAACACACAATCGTCCGTGACTGAAAACTGGCGGACCGTCCTCGCGCCTTGTTCTGCCAGACGGAGGAATGGGGGTGCACGGCGCAGAGGTTGGAATGGGAGGAGAGGAAAAGGATGTCCATTCAGCTCCGTCCATCATGCTAGTCTGCTGATTTCTCATTCAGTATGCACTGCCCGCTCATGTGCCCACCTCCAACTCGTCACTTGATTCGTCGTCTTTATACAGTCCAGATGTACGTGTGACTGACGTAGACTTTTCATTGCTCTGTGCGGATCTGGCTGCTTTTCTATATATAATCAACAAAGACACCCAACCACGGTAGTAGCGAGGTGGGAGGGGGGTGTGTACAAAGGGTTGGGACGTAAGCAGTGGGAGCGTATGAGTCGCACTTAGTGGGAATTCCACGGTTTGCAGTCTGAATGGGGTTCAACGGCTTACCCATGCCGGGTAGACACACGCTCAATGTCATGCATAATTATTTATTGAATGCTAAACACTTCTGGAAAGACGCGGTTGAATAAAACGGGTTGGAGTGAGAATACAACAGTAAGCGAATGAAAAGATGGAACTCTGGAGAGAGCAAAATACAACACAATAGTGAACCCGCGGCATAACAAACGCCACATAATTATTTATTGATAGTTGAACACTTCTGGAAAGACACAGTTGTCTAAAAAGGGAGGGTTTGAGAATACAACAGAAAGTTTATTGAAAAATGGAACTCTAGACTTTTCATTGCTCTGTGCGGTTTTGGCTGCTTTGTATATATAATCCACCAAGACACCCGACCACGGTAGTAGCCAGTGGGGGGGTGTGTGAACAAAGTGCAGGAGTATCTAAGAAGACGCATGTTTGTCGTGGATGCGAATTGCTGTATGTAGCGTGTAAAACAGTTTGCTATGGTGCACGCGGTCATGCGTCGTAACGAAAACTCGGTTTTTAAAGACTGCTTACTTCATTGTGTTTTAACCTCAATTGTAAAGGAATGTTTTAAGGACCCTATGGGGATACCCCTTGGTTTTGGCTGCTTTTCTATATATAATCCACCAAGATACCCGACCACGGTAAGAGGTGGGTGTGCACAAAGGGTAGGGACGTAATGAGTGGGAGCGTATTAGTGGGAATTCCACGGCTTGCAGCCCGAATGGAGTTCAACAGCTTACCCACGCCTCTCTGCGCTGAGTAGACACATGGTCAGTCTCGTGCATAATTATTTATTGAATGCTAAACAGTTCTGGAAAGACACGGATGTCTAAAACGGGTTGGTGTGAGAATACAACAGTAAGTGAATGAAAAGATGGAACTCTGGAGAGAGCAGAATACAACACAATAGTGAACCCGTGGCATAACAAACGCCGCGTGGCTCAGACGTGCATGTGTACTCTTACCACAGACGAAAGGGACTAACTGGGTGGTCGGTGAGTTGTTGCGTCCGGGCAAATGGGCAGGCAGTGTGAATGCCTATAGAGCGAGGGTAGACGCCGGCCGGTGAAAAAGGAGTGTTGGTGGGCAGGAAAACGTCTTCCGTGTTCCTGCAGGAGCATCTAAGAAGACGCATGTTTGTCGCGGATGCGAATAGCTTTATGTAGCGTGTAAAACTGTTTGCTATGCTGCACGCGGTCGTGCGTCGTAACCGAAAAGTCAGTTTTTAAAGACTGCTTACTTTGTTGTGCTTTAACCTTAGTTGTAAAGGATTTTTTAAGGATCCCATGGGATACCCCTCGCAAACCGTTTCACACGCTGCATATGGCGATTCACCTCCGCGAGAAACATGCCTCTATGAACAGTCAATGTAGCTCGGAGGTGCATGACATGCACATGACATTAACCTGACCTGCACTGCATGTGGCCTCTACGACAGACGAATATAAATGACGCCATTTTTTCTGTGTCATCGCGTCCGAGTTGGTGGCCGTGGCCCTGCGAGTCATCGTATCCAATGGACTTGGAGTTGGTAGACGTGGCTTCTTCCTGCGTGTGCCATAGGTGTGTCACTTGTCGGTGGCTTAGTGAATCCACGCCCCTTCCGGCGTGCTTTCCATTGTTGTCTTGCCTTAGTGAATTATATATATAGATATTTCTATACAATAAAGTGCACCAACCCAGTGCCGCAGCACCAATCACCCCTTAAGTCCAGGCCTTCTCACAATGCCTTTCCTGTCTCTGGTCTGCCTCCACTCCTCTCCTCCGAGCTCTGTCCTCTTCCACCTGACTCCATGCATCGAATGGAGGGAGGTGGCCCCTTATATTCACACCCGGACGAGCTCCAGGTGCTTCCCGACACTCCACCGCCAACACTCCCCTGTGTGGCAGAAGTGCCGGCTGCGCACCCAGAAGCACTTCAGGTGTCCCTGTTTCTCATCCCCCCAGCACTTCCAGATGTGCCAGAAGTGCTTAGGTCCAGGACTCCGAAGGCAGCAGGACACCCCCTGGCGGTGACCACGGGCCCCTACAGAGTTCAGCTTCCAAGCTCCCTACCCGTGGTCCCCAAAGCAACCAGGGAGGTCGCCCCCACATGGGGAAGGTGCAAGCCCTCCTTCGGTCCTACTGGGCGTCCCGGCCGGGTTGCCTCCCTAGCCGTCTCTGACAAAACCAAAAAACTATCTTATTAATTTGAAAACAGTGGTACACAGTGTCAACATTAGGTATCACAGATACATGGGACACACTTCTGTCTACCCTGTTTTCTGTAAATTCATTAACTGCATTCTGAAATGGATAATCACACACCATGTCTTAACTGTATCAGAAAGTTATATATATGTATTGCTGTAACCCGGAGAAACATTACAAGTCAAGTCAAATTTTATTTGTCACATAAAATTATACATACATTACTATATGTAGTGAAATGCGTAGTACCTAAACTCTGACACTGTGCATTTAAGAAGAACAAAACATGACCTTTGTCATCTTGAGAATGTAAGACTAAAGAAAATGAGAATACAAGACTTTTTTACATAATTGCCTCAATCATTTGAAAATTCAGAACACTGTTGACTTTCAAGACATGAAATAAATATTCATTGTTTAAATATCTATATATGGATACTCTAAATAATCTACTATGAGGCCCTTTCAGAGTTAGCTAAGTTGATTCCTTCTGCTATGCATTAAATTTACCGCTTGAGTGAATAACTGCCTTCTAAGGGAGCAGATGGGATGTTTCCTATATAGTAAGCTAAGAGGAACCATCAATGCAATGTTTTTAGCATGCAGAAAGCCATGTAATGAGAAAACTGGACTCATGAGAAAAATGGACTAACACAATGTTCTTCTCATGTCAAACAAGGGAGCACACAGGATATTCTTACTACTTAGAGAGGAAAGTTTTTGCTCCACCTTTTATGCACAACATGTGACAGCTCTAACTTTACACAGAATGTCGTCATCCAGGAGCCAAACTCAACTCCTTATGCACATTCCAGTACTGCTGTCTGTCATCTTAATAACCATATCCAACCATTGTGTTCTTCAGCAAGGAAAGATAATGTTGAGTCTTTTAATTTGTTCACAGTGCCTCTTATTTATATTTTATTGTATAGACTGTTATGACTAGACCATAAAACTGCAAACTGTAAACTTCAAAAAGGTTTAGGCCTAAAACTACACAGGCTTGTGCCCATCTTGTTCTAGGGAGAGGTCAGCCATTGAAAACCTAATAAATTAAACTAATAATAACCTGGCCGAAGAAATTAAAACTAATAATCCCCCTTTTTATATATTTTATTAAGCAAGGAAAAGAAAATGATCAATGCTCAATGCAATGCAATGTGCTAACATACAGCAACAAATACAACATCCAAAATAGAGACACATTAATCAGAAGCCAGTAGATTCAAACAAAAGGGTCTAGAATACTAGCAAGACTTACTATTAATTCTAGAAGGAATTGGGAGGGGAGCTGAACAGCATGAGCAGTGAAAGTTGATGCCCTAGCACTGGCCTGGTGTGTGCAAGGCCTTTCTGTAGTCTGCCATAAGCTGCCTAATCAGTATCAGTAAGCCCCACCTTCTTGGGTTCATTATACAAATCAGATTACAAACTAAACTAACATAAAAGAGAAAGAAAAATAACAAAATGATTAAAGAGAAAGAACCACTTAATGGAAAAAAAATAAATAGATAGAAATTAAACAAATAGAAATGTGCAAAAACAATTTCATTAACAGATATAACAACATAATTCACACAAAAAAAACAACAAAATGCCCCTCAAAAATCCAAACACCTGAAAAGCTGTGGTGCTTCTTGCTAAAATGATCTTAGGCAACAACTGTGGTAAGCCTGCCGCCAGTAAAGCCTCTGGCACCTATTTTAGGGTACCCCTAGCAGCAAAGGCTTTGGCACCCTCTCTGGAGTGCTCCCTGGTGGCAAACTGCACAACTATAAGAATGGCCTCAGGTTAAGAAAAAGTCAAAAAAGCTATAAATTTCCAGAATGCACTCTGGCTAGGCAGGACATTTTCCCAGCTGAGACAACTTGATGGCAGGACCACCTCCTGGCTGGGACAACTACATAGCAGCACAGGCTGGAGGTTTAGGCTGCATGGCAAAGGCTGGAACTAAAAATCAGTGAGTCAGCCATAACTGTGGTGAACACTGGAATAAGTTGTTCAAAAAAGACTACAGTGAAGACCGTTAACTTTGGATCAGGTGAAAGAACTGTAGACTATGGTTGAGGTGCAAGCGCTGGCTCGTTTTACCTTTTGAGGCACTAGCATTTTACTGTGAAGGGAAAAACACACTAGTTAGCCCTTCTTTATTTTGTTTCATTTGTAGGTCTAATGGCTAAAAAGTATTAGTTGTCACTTTTTGTGTTTTGTATTAGGGAAAATAAATGCTCTTTAGTTTGTGCCATGTAGCATTTATGGTCTTTAAAGCTGCCATTAATAATCCCAAAAATGGCTATTACTGAAGAGTTGTATCAGTGTTTTTAAGTTTTTCATTATGGTCTTCAATAGTTTTTAACATTTCATTTCTTTTTAGTCAGGTTTTAATCATGTATATAGCTTACTCTATTCATTCAATACATTAATAAATTAATATTATTCCCTGTGCAGAATTTATTTTGTGAGATTTTAGTGTATTTTTATTATTTGGACAAAGTTGCCATAAATATGAAGGCTTCACAAAATATAGCCATTACTTAGTGGATAAAGCCTTATAATGTAGTTAGTTAATCTCCAAGCAGGCCTAGCATTAGATTTAGTTATGGTTTTGACTTCCTTCTCTCCATGACTTCTCTTTCAACTCACTCTCTTGTTTTGTTTGCTGGTTACCTCATTCCATTCGATCCTTACCTTTGCCCAACCCTCATCACAAGCCTGCCTGATGTGATATACCCAGGTCTCCCTGTATCTCACAATAATTTTTGCAGATGCTATCGCTCAAAAACAGAAGGCCAAACAAAAATCAAAGTCAAAAAGGGACTGAAGTTCAAAACCAGAAAAATCAAAATCTATAATTAGACTCTTCTTAGATTTGAATCTAATACTAAAGAAGTCAGGACTTTGAATCTACCAAAGTAAATATTGTGATTGCTGCCATATTTATACATAACTCGTCACAGTTACATGATCAAAACAAATGCGTCATGTGAACAATAAAAAATGAACTTTCTATTCAAAATACAAAATAAATGTTGGAACTAGATTTGCACGTATGAAAACCCAAATTAATACGAAAATACACACTTGTAAATATTACAGAGGGGAACTGTAAAACTCTGGCCTAAAAAAGCAACATTTTAATTGCTCAGTTTATTTTATTAAATAAAGAGACAAAGTACAAAAATAAGATTTCAAGTTAAAGTCCAAAGCAACAAAAATTAAAACTTATTACAAAGGCATCAGGAAATGGAATTCAAAATGATCAAATTAAATCTTCAATCCAAAAATGATTGACCAAAAGCAGACCCAAAAAATTCTAAAAACCAAATGATCTAAGCAAAAATAAACCAAAAAATCAACTAGATATACAAGATTTATGAAGTAAAGAATCAAGAAGGGACCTGAACAACATGTGCAGGTAAGTTAGCAATACCTGAGACAAAAGCTGAGGCAAAATTGGGGAATTTTTTGGGATGTTTTGGTTATATCTGGAAGTCATAAACACGTCATTACAGGGAAAGGGGCAAAGGAAAAAAATAAGAGTTAAAAAAAAATGAATAAATAGCAAACACGAATGAGAGGGGAAATTACAAGATTTACAAAAAATGAAAAACACTAAAAGACCAAGACATAATCATAATGTTAATTATTTTATCATAAAGCAGGCCATGACACTTGCCCCTTTACTCTCACGGGCCACCCTCATTCTCTACCTTATACAACCTACAATCATGTTTTTATTTATATAGTACAAGCTAAATACTTTTTTGTGAATATAAATGTTTGCTATTCATAAATAGAGCATATGTCTATAAATCCAGTTAAATCACAAATGAAACCAAGTGAGCATTATTTTATGTAATAATGTGCATTTTTTCTAGAGTAATATACTGTATACTCACAAAAAATGTAGTTATGCAGACACATTGCTTAATGTATATTGCACTTACTGTACAGTATATTGCCTGCAGTCAACAGTAAGTGGTAGCAGAATACAGCACATTACCACAACAGCAGCTTTTCTTCTCCAAAATGAGTGGTAAGGGACAGTTGGTGTGACCTGATTGAATTGCAGCTGGTGTCTTTGCAGAATGCCATCTCTCTTTTTCCTCTCATTCTTTTGATTAGAAACAGTACAGAACACTGCCCTCCAACAGCCTGCACTGTTGCAGCAGGTTAAGACAAGGGTGTTCAGCACCTCAGGTCCATCTGGGGATGTGGGTCATTTGTTTAAAAAATGGAGAACAGGCTTTTGGGGGGTGTGAGATTCTCTTATTCTATATACTGAAGCCATGCTGACCAGGACTGCATTATGCTCTCCTGCTGCCCTTTTCATAATTAAATTTTTATGTACAGAATTTTTCCTTCTGGAGATTATATTCAGGTCTTCATTTGTGAAAAATTATTTAGATTACCTGGTGATAAACTAATTCTTACAAAAACATTCACAGGCAATACTTTTTTGTGTCCCTAATCAAAGCATTTTGACAGGAGATGGGCACTGTTCTCCTAAACATGTGGTAAAGCTGGTTGGAAACATGTCCAAGAAGAGTTAATACTATTAGTTAATCAGAGAAAAAGTTAAAAACATTGCCAGAAGGAAAACACTGTGCATGCTGCGATATGCTTCACCACCATAAGATCTCTGAATTTTCACTATATTCTTTTTTCCCTTCTTCTTCTTTTTCTTCTTCTTCTCTCAATTGTCTATGGCTGATTTCCTTCCTCTCAAAGCATTTCGCTGGAAAGTAACTATAGGTATATCTCATCTGTCTCTACTCCCAAGTAATCTTTTTCAGTCTCTTTCTTTGCCTCTTTCTTGCAGCACCCCTTTCTCTCAGTTACCCATCCCTGTGCAAGAACCCTGTTCTGTACTGGTTCCTGTATCTTGTGTATACTGTACTGTATAAAAAAGAAACCATGTCTGTGGATTCCTCTAAATCGCCGTTGCATGCAGATGCTGTCTTTCCCTGCCTCCCTACCTGCAAATGTATTGATTGCTTTTCCTACAAGTTTGGCTTTTTCTATGCTCAATGTTTTGCATTTATAAGACTTGCTGTGTTTGTAAAAGTTCTTTTCATATTGCCGTGCTAAGCTGTCAATCAATTGCAATTTATGAAATAACTGTGGTTTGGGGAATGACAAAAGTATCAGCTTAGATTCTGACAAAATCACTTAAAACTTTTTATGTGATAAATCCATCCATTTTATATGACAATTTTCATTTTAAAAAAACATGCCATGTATTTATACTGTGAAGTCTTATTTACGTAGTCACACAATATTAGAAAAAGAGTTCATTGAAGTCAAGTTCAAGTCAGGCAGCTCTCTAAGAGGACATAGCACATGACCTCAAACAATAGCTTTAACTGAAATGAAAAATGACGAGGCATTCCTTAAATTGGTTATATGCCATCTTGTCTAATCTGCTATATGTAAATACTTCTATCCTATAAACAATCTTAATACTCTCTGACAAAAGAAAAAAATGATTTTGCTTTTAATGAGTCTGACAAATCATTTTATTATTGTCAGATATAAAGCACTTCCAGGTATTTGCCTTTTTGATTTAAACACTTGCTTTCTAATTTGATCACAAACATTGAATTCAATTGAATTTATTTTGAGAGCATTTTCAATTGACATGTATATAATAATTTAACAAAATAAAATGCAAAATACTGATTTTAATCAGTAACATCATGCCATAAAATGCAAAGCATCACACAGTATATATAAACAATTTTATTTAGACATGTCTGCCTTGTTCAAAATCCCAGAAAGTTCTAATGTAAATGGTAGTTTCCAAGAACAGTAATCTAAGACCAACAATCAAAGGAGTAGAGAATACAAAGTCTTCAGTCCACTCTGGAAAACCTCTAGGGCCCACAGTGCCCCTGAAAAAGATATTCTTTCTGAGCTAAACCTGGGCAAAAACAATACAGTATAGTAGTGACTGGAGTTTGATTGTGCTGGAATACTAACAAGGAGTGATGTTTCTAGTGATGATGCCAATCCTTCTTCTCCATTTTCCTATTGAACCACTCAGAAGTCTAGTAGCACTTAAATGTACAGTAATACCGCAGTTAAATGCCTCAAATTGCCTGAGAATGAAGCTCCTTTATAATAAAGTGGGCATAAAGCAGACTGCGATGCATGCTCGGGTTTAGACCTATCTGCCAGAGCATTATAGACCCTCTCTACATGGTGATATTGTTCATACTGTAGAACACAAAGCTATTATTCAAGAGTACTTAATTATTTCATATATGCTGTAGTTATTTTAATATGTTTAGAAAGTAATACATATAACTTACCCAGTCTGCCATAAAAATATAAAGCTTTATTTAGTCTCCTCAGGGATCCTGGCAAGGTTCAACTCACAGAGTTGGGGAAAGTAAGGCAAAGGTGTTGCCTTTAACCCCAAATGAGCAAGGTGATGAGGAGTGGCAGCGTGAGCATGCAGGCATGGGATAAGGCAGATAAGGGCATGTGGACTCACATGGAAGGAGCCATGGATTATTGAGACGCTAGTAGCAGCGTTGGAGGTAAACCCTCCACCCCTGTCATAACAGTACATATCCATGTGCCCCCTAATGTACAGTACAGTACAAAAGTTTGGACACACCTCCTCATTCACTGTGTTTTCTTTATTTTCATGACCATTTAAAGCACTCCATCACTCTCCTTCTTGGTCAAATACCCCTTACACAGCCTGGAGGTGTGTTTGGGGTTATTGTCCTGTTGAAAAATAAATGATCGTCCAACTAACCTGACTTCTGCACAACACAACTGCTGGTCCCAACCCCATTAATAAAGCAAGAAATTCCACTAAATAACCCTGATCAGGCACACCTGTGAAGTGAAAACCATTTCAGGTGACTACCTGTTGAAGCTCATCGAGAGAATGCCAAGAGTGTGCAAGCAGTAATCAGAGCAAAGGGTGGCTATTTTGAAGAAACTAGAATATAAAACATGTTTTCAGTTATTTCACCTTTTTTTGTTAAGTACATAACTCCACATGTGTTCATTCATAGTTTTGATGCCTTCAGTGAGAATTTACCAATGTAAATGGTCATGAAAATAAGAAAACACATTGAATGAGGAGGTGTGTCCAAACTTTTGGCCTGTACTGTATATCTGCCTCTGATAATAAAGTTTCTTTTATTGTAAGTCTCAAAACATTATGAATGTTGTTTTTTGCAACAGACAATATTAGAATATAATTAGCAGGATTAGTTAAGGCTGTTTTTGAGCTATAACTAGGACATGAAGGTTCTGTTTTGCAAGATAAGTGGATTTGTGAGATTTCAGTTTTCCTCAAAGTATTGAGAGAAATGGAACAAATCTTCTTAAAATGCTTTGTATCTTAGTCTAATTTATTTAATAAAGATGTAACAACGGCCAGTATTAAGTAATCAGGTTAAAATATTCAGTATGACTTTTTCACTACTGTGAATATTTTAGCAAACTAGTTAGTTTGGCAGTAAGGGAAGGATTTCATAGTTTAATTTTAGAATTTAGTTATAGAATATCTTGTTAGGTCAGAAGCAGTTTATCACTAATATAGCAGAAGTCTGAAAAAGTTTAATAGGAGTAAAACAGAGCAGCTACAACTAACTGTTAACTAAATCTGAAACAGAAGGCTAAAAATGTAACAGTTGCTTGAAAAACAGCACATCCTAAGAACTTGATTTTTAATTATTTACCTAAGCTCACTGAACAAAATTGCCATTTGCTTGAACTGAGCTCACTGCAACGGTCCAGTTCATGAATATTACAATCTCCTTGCACAAAGTAAACCAAATTAGTCACAGGATCAAATGAAAAGCAGTTTTTGTAGTAGGCAGAAAAAAAATTGCAAAATATTACTCTACTCTGAAAACCTAAAGTGCCCAGGATATTGAATCCATCATCTGAATAGCATGATGTTACAAGTGGTCCTGTCACAGTCAGGTGCCTCCTTGTAATGAGCTACACTACATTAGAACAATGTACCGCCTTAAACATATTTTACATTTGCTTGTTGTCATTTTACCTATAGTCCCCACCATCTCCTCCCACTTTACATCCTCAAAATGCCCCACTTTATGTTATACTTCATAGTTAAATTAATTAATACTTATGTGTTTATTATATAGTAGTACAGTGAAGTGACCATTTTGATATACAATTAAAATAAAATAATGGTATCACTTTATTTGTGATATTATGTTTGTGTACATTTGAACACACAAATATCCAAAACAATCAAATAAGGAAATAAAATAAGAGCCCTCTTTGTTAAAAGCTATTTTAGTATATCTATTTGAAAACTCGGGCAGAGTGGTGCCTCTTAAGACTAGGGATCTGCACTGCCAATCAGAAGGTTGCCGGTTTGAATCCTGTAAATGCCAAAAGGGACTCTGCTCTGTTGGGCCCTCAAGCAAGGCTCTGTGTGCATGAGTGCTGACAACCAATGAAAGCTCGTCCAGAGGTCCAAACACATAATATAGTAATGAGGAATAAAAGGGACTTTGGACCTTACAAACAGATGAGAAGCTCATCTGTCTGATGTCTCATGTTTTACATTCAACAATAAAATGGAAAAAAAAAAAAGGGCCAAGAATGCAATTGAACTTGCCATAGTTGTTAACCATTCGTACAGTGCCAGCTCCGTCAGACAGCAAACTATTGGCTGTCACAAAAAGGGGTGAGCAGGAATGTGGTCGATGGTTGATATTCAGTCAGCAAATGTGTCATCGACAGCAACTTTCAGTTGTACAAACTGACATGGTCCAGCGACGCAGTCAGCAAGTGTGACATACTCCACCACTAAAAATCGTGTAATGTGACATCGGCTTCACCCGCTCACTCTTGCAAGTTCCTTCTTCACCTCAGCTTGTTATTCAAATGGTAGTGAGACAACAGCAGGAAATCTTATGCTTGGCAAGAGCTGATCTAATGCAGGTTGAGTCTTGTGCTTGCTTGATAGCACGGAGAAAATTTTGGCCAATTCCAGAGTATAGAGGAAAGAGTTCATATATTCATTAGGGCATTTTTATTATTGAAGAATAATGCTTAGCTAGTTTTTATTTGCATTTATGTTTTAGTTTATTTAGTATCATAGATTTAAAGTGCACAGTAGTAATGTTAAATGTATAAAGTTAATGATTTTTTGGTTAATCACTACATAGACCTGCTTTCTGACTTTAGTTTTCTGGTCTCTTAAATCCATTTTGTATGTTTCTTGTCTTTTGCAGTATTTGGGATTACAGATCACTTTAATTCAGAGCAAACATTTGAAATTTTCCAGTTAAATGCTAACCATAAAGCAGTCATTTAATACCTTTTTTCTTTCAATGTTTTTTTCCTCCATTAGAACCTTTTATCGGTTTACAGCGGCCTGGGACAGCTCTATGCACAACTCTTTGATGTTGAATCGTGTCACACCTTATGGAGAAAAAATCTACATGACACTCTCGGCTTATCTGGAGGTGATATTTTCAGTCTGCTGTCTTTGTTGATTTACATGCAATAATATTTTGCAAAATATTGTCTGATTTACAAAGCTTTTGTACATAATACTCAAGATATATCACAAGAGAAGCAATCATTGTTATTATATACCGAGTAGCACTTTCCATAGACAGACCTATATAATAAAGCCAGTTTGAGAGCAATCTGTCAAACTTTATTTTACATTAAATAGCATATGACATACTGTAGTTCAAACAATCACCAAATGTTACAGGATTAGGCAGCCCTTAGTTTATATTTGTATTCATTACCTTTCACGGTGTGCATTTATCAGAGAGTGACACAGTAATGCAGTCAATCATTCTGTTATAATATGTACCATTATTTATCATATATATTTATATTTATATATATATATATATATATATATATAAGGACTAAAGGAAATGTCTTTCTGACAGGTTAAGGGAATTAAATCTAAATAAGGTAGTTATTTCAGATAAGGAAAGCCTAAGTGTTGGGGTAGGGTAGTTGTGCTCACTGGCATGGTGCTGGAAAGTGACGTGTGTTGAATAGCACATACAAGTTAGAATTTCCACTATGTTCTGTATATGTGTGTAATCAAGATTATTTAATGTGGCTTCCAAGAGCAGGCAGTGATTATATCTTTCACAGTATATAACATCTTCCATAAGGAGTACAAACTCAGTATACTTTAAGAAGAAGTCACTAAGTCATTACAGTAGTAGAGGAAAGCAGCAAACCAACCTGATCATCTATAAAAACCGAAAGCCAGTGAAAGAGGTTGGGAGGAAAACATTGACAGTTTTGTGTACAGCATGGGAGTTTTTAAACAGTATCTGTTCTACTGCTATGTTTTGAGCTGCAGTGATGGAGTGTCCATAGCTTGACCTTGCTCCTTGTGATCCAATGTTTTAGAATATTTCAGATAATTTTATAAAAAACACTTTGATAAAGCTATTCAGAGATATTTATCTAGATTCTTTATAGAAATATCACAATTATAAATGGGTGGAAAAGTATGTGTCATTTTTGCCACTCTAAATTCCACCCTCCATATTAAATACACTCACAATGCACCTTATAGAGAAGGCGGTCAGCATTATTTTATACTGCATGACATCTTGCATCTTGCATAGCACAATTTAAGACAGTTTATAAAGTATTCAGTAACCTTTTTGTTTTCTGTATATACAGCAATGTTTTGCACTGTAAACAAAATGAAAAAGCACTATAGGTAATAGTCAGTCATTGTAGTACAGTAGTGCCCAGTACTGAGAAGGTATTGTGTGGAGCATTATGACAAAGTACTTATGAGACCAGTATATTTCTCTGTTCATGTGATATATAGCATATAACTTTGTTAGACTGCTAGCACTGTGCAGTCAGTTTCAGAGAAAAATCAGTGTTTTCTTTAACAGTATATCATACCTTTTCTAGTAACCATTGTACAAAACCCATTTCAGAAATTCACATTTCAGTACAAACTGAAGAATATAACACTTTGTAGATAGCTACAGTTACTTTGACATTCATTTTGCCAATGTCACATTGACATTCATTGCACATTTAGTAACTGAAGCTTAAGACTTCCTAAATTCCGAGGAAGCTATACATTGTACAATACTGTAATGCAATGGGTTGAATATTTTTGGACAACTGTGTATTTCAAAGTAATTTCTAAACAATCTTGGTATTTATAATGTATTTTTCAGCTTTATTTGACCAATACGGAAATAAAATGTAAACTGTATATAATGTGCATACATTAAACAAATATTATTTAAAACAACACTGTAACACTACATCTGAATTGGACAGTCTAGGTTCAGTGTTGCATGCAAAACATGTATCAGAAGCCTGTTTGTGTTCCTATAAAGTCCATGACTATGCATGTTGACCAGCAAAGTCCTAATAGGTAAATTACTACAACAACAACAACATTTATTTGTATAGCACATTTTCATACAAAAAGTAGCTCAAAGTGCTTTACATAATGAAGAATAGAAAAATAAAAGACAAAATAAAAAATTAAAATAAGACAACATTAAGACATAGAATAAGATGGTCCGATGGTCAGGGTGAACAGAAAAAACAAAAAAAAACTCCAGACGGCTGGAGAAAAAAATAAAATCTGCAGTGATTCCAGACCATTAGACTGCCCAGTCCCCTCTAACATAAATGAAACGGACCTCTTTGGATTTAGGGTTCTCACGGAAGGACTTGATGATGATGGTCACGTAGACTTCTTGTTGGACCATCATCATGCTTTGAGTAGGTGGTGGTGCTGCCACCACCACCACAAAGAAACCAGAAAAAGAAACAGAAGAGAGAGTAGGGGTCAGTACGGATTTTAGAGCCACCATGAACAGTTATTATAATGAATTGAACATACAGTTCATACGCGTGAACTAATTTCTCAGTATCTTTCAATGATATAAGAGGTCTAACTTTTGCTATGTTTCTTAAGTGAAAAAATGCTGTCCTAGTGATCTGATTAATATGCAATTTAAAATTTAGATTACAGTCAACAGTTACCCCTAAGCTTTTTACCTCCGTTTTGACTTTTAATCCTAATGTATCCAGTTTATTTCTAATAGCCTCATTGTATCCATTATTGCCAATAACTAAGATTTCAGTTTTCTCTTCATTTATCTTGAGAAAGTTACTATTCATGTTACTAGAACATACCACTGGAGACAGCTGTGTAAAATAATTACAAAAAGTTTTCTTTTTAACAAAGTGAAGCAGAGACTAGTCTTACCTCAAATGCTTATGCATTAATCTATTTTTTTCCAGACCAAATATTAATCTTATGGGTATAAATGATTTGAAAACTGCAATAAAAATGAATTTGAAAATGTCATCTAAAAAATGTAAAGGTTAATATTAATAACATTACACATTTCATAACTACATTAACCAACTGACTTCTGGTATTTCATTGTCCTAAAACAATTTTACAGATATTTTTATTATATAATAATCCAAGTAATTGCTATAATAAAATAAACTATAGTATCTGGAACTGACATAAAATATAATTTATATGTTCATGTTGTTCTATATTAGTAATATATTATGGTCTTTAATTTAAAATAGTTTCCACATACAGTATCTTCTTGTCCACTCCCTTCACTTCAGCTCAAGCACTGTTCCATCCCATCAGCTGCAAGTCTGGATACACAAATGATGAAAGCACCGACATGTTTACATGCACATCTCATTTCTGCCTTAAGTGTTAAGGAATAGGTAAAGCTTCCAAATAATGACATCTGTAACATAGTTCAAAAATAAAAATAAATTTCATCTTTGGTAAATAAATAAATAATTAGTTTCTAGTGACCTTTATATTATGGGCAGCTTTAATTGTTCTTTGTAACTCTGCTTTTAACCTTTTTCAGATGGAAAACTGCACTCAGCCAACAGTCATCACGAAAGACTTTAGTATGGTGTTTTACTCCAGAGATGCCAAATTACCTGCCTCTCGTTCCATAAGGAATCTTTTTGGTAGTGGAGCACTGAGGGCATCAGAGAGGTAAGGAGGAGAGCTTTGCATAAATCCTGTAACAGAATATTCTCTGTGTCTTACTCCCTGGCTATGCTTCAAATGCTAAATTGTGAGTCTCACATAAATAGCTAGGAGCAATGTCATGTTGATAAATGTTTGAAGCACAAAGAAAGGACTAAGTGAGTTAGGTGTACCATTACCACCCTGGAAGAAAGATAGTAAAATAAAATTTTACATAATAAATGAATCAAAAGTAAAAAAAAAAAAAAAAGTGTATTTCATATTGCATTTCATAATTATTAAAAATACCTGGATTTTATTTTTTCACAGTAACCGCGTAACAGGGGTCTATGAAGTCAGCTTATGTCACCTTGCAGATGCTGGAAGTCCAGGTATTGTGTTTATTTTTGTTAGTGCCTCAGTTTTTGCCCTGTGTTGGCTGGGATTGGCTCCAGCAGACCCCGTTGTATTTGGATTCAGCGGGTTAGGAAATGGATGGACTGGGTACTGTAATTGTATTTACTTATTTGTCTGATGTCTTTATCCAAGTCGACTTAAAAACATTTATGATACAATTGATTCTATTTCTTTTTGGTTTCCCAGTTGCAGCACAGGAAGGTCAAACGACTTGCTCATGGTCACGCCGTGTCAGTAGCAGGATCTGAACCCATTTGACATAATGTAGTTGAAACACTCACAACCCACAACCTCAAAGCCTTAACCACTACACCACACTGCCCCACTAATTAAAAATATACTCTATTTCCACTTATATTTTCTGGAAAATATTTCAGGATTGTTAAGTTTTGCATTGCATACAAAATTTTAAGGTTTTATTTTCAGCAACAGGACAGCATAATGGTGTAGTGATAAAAAGCCTAGTCAAGGCTTTGTCGATGTGAAGTTTGCATGTTCTCTGCCACATGTGCAGCTACTCCATCTAATTCCCAAATGTCTGTGCTTTTGGTTGATTCACAACTCTGAATTTTGAATAAACTGAGAATGAAATGGTATAGTGTAATGTCAAATAGTAAACGTTTTTTAAACTGTATTACTAATGTAAACAGCTAATATTTAAAAGCAAAATTCTGCGAGTGTTTCTGGCACAACTACACCAGAAATCCCAGAAGAATCCTCCAGGGAAGTGAGAGTTGCAGTTGTGCCAAAAGTTATAAGATGCATGCCCATGTGGGAGAGCAGTAGCATCCTCTGGACCATACACCCCGTATACAATGTGTTCAGGGAGCTCTGAAGCACAATAAAAAGGGGCGCAAGCACTACTGAGATAGATTGCGCAGATAGAAGCATATCATTTTTCCTAAGGACTCAACAGGGTAGACTCCAGGGAGATCTGATTCTCTCCTTGTAAAGATCAGAGAGAATAAGCAAGTGACCTGTTGAAGACTAAATGATAGTTAATTATTTCATGATATTTTAAAGAGATCAGACCCCTGGACACAAACAATACAAAATGGTATGTGATAACAAATTAATAATGCAGAGGGGTAAAGGGTATTTGGAGACTTAAGACTATGCAACAAGCAACAAAGCCCATTACTATGTACTGCTTTGGGTACACCTCCACAAGGATTTAAACCCTAACTCAGGTTAGAGTGACTGGGCTGCTTGCAGAACCTGGATATTGCTATGTAAAACTTCCTCCTGCATTCTTCTTCCTCTAGACAATTTTCAAATTAAACCTTTGTCTCACGCATGAACTCCAGACTACAAGCTTGTGATCAAAGGCCTTATAGCCCACTTCTACCTTGTTCTGGCCTCCTTATAGTGTCAGCCCATATGACACCATCCATCCATTTTCAGAATTGCTTATTCGTTTGTGGACTATAGTTCATGTAACACTTATGACTCAGGTATTTATTTTAACGGGCCTGTGAATATTCTAGTTGGTTTGTTCAAATTTATCTGCATTCAACCTGTTTAAGACAAAATTTGACAATTTATAAAATACTAATTTAATTAACTGCATGTGATACCTCCAAGGAAACTTTTTGTACACTCCAGAATTCAGGTAATAATTGCACCATTCTCTTCAGGAATGCAGCGAAGACGCAGAAGAGTCCTTGATACTTCAGTGGCCTATGTACGAGGAGAAGAAAATCTTGCTGGATGGAGACCACGTAGCGATAGCCTCATCCTGGATCACCAGTGGGAACTGGAAAAGCTTAGCCTTCTACAAGAAGTAGGCATTGACCAATTTGTTCCATAAACCACTATTACAAGTATGGACACTTAAGAGCAGCTCTTGTCCAATTGTTTCAGGACCTCTGATTCCGCATCCATAAAAGTGGTTATGTTTTATCATTGATCCCATCTCTTGACCACGGCAACCCTTCCAGCTGTTCTCCTTTTCCCTTTTCGATCATTCTTTCAATCAAATCTTTTTTATATATGATATTTACTTACAGTCATTATGTATTTATTCTTAATTTTATCCTATTTTATTCTTGATTCTTTTTCTTCTTCTGGTCTTCCTTTTTTAAACTTTCTATGTTGACAGTCTTCTTCTTTTCAGTCTCTCTTCTCGTTAGTACCTCCTGCTCTCTCAGTGCTGTTCCTTCTTCCTGCAAATTTACAATACTTGTTATCTTTTTCTTGTTATTTCCTTCCATTGTTTCTTTCTTATTTTCAGTGCTTTTTTATCACCTTGTTCATTCCCAGTGTTTTCATACAATTTTCTCACAACTCAAGGAACTAGGGTTTAATTCTTGGCCAGATCAATCTGTGCTGCATTTGCATAGACTTTGTCCAAATATTTGGAGTTCATCATCCATCCCAAAGGTGTGCTTGATGTGTTAATTGGCATCACTATAGTATAATGTGTGTGCGTGAATGTAAGCATGAATGTTCCTGGCAGTAGATAAACATCCCACCCAAGGGTCATACCAGTGTCTTCAGGATAGTCCCTGGCTTCAGGTGATCTTGTAATGAATGATCTGTTTTTGTTCTGATTTCTCCATATTTAATTGCCTAAACCTATACGAACATAAAAGGATAAGAAGTCTAATCAACAAAAGTGGAAAATTTTGCCCAGCAAGCCTGTTGGGGTAGTTAAGTAGTCCCAATACTTCATTCAGATAGATTTTAAAAGATGTCAGGGTCTTCTATTACATGGCTCAACAGTCTATTCTAGATTCCCATAACCTGTTCTTTAAACAAGCACTTTGATTGATTGGGTTTTTTCTTAAATTTTGTCAAGTGTCATCCATTACAAGGTTCACTATTTGAAATAATTCTGCAGAACTTTATCAATGCCTAAAAAAAATTTGAAGACTTATTTTAAGTCACCAAGGAATTAAATTGGTTGTACACTAGAAAGGTTATCACATCTTAATTCACTTATTCTTTCTTTTTGTGAAATTTTCCTGTTATTTTATTACTTCATCTTCTTCACCTGTCCTCCCAAATTTTCAGTCTGGTCAGTTCATTCAATCTATTGCCCATTCCTACTTCTTACCATTCCATCACACACCTGATCTTTCTAATCTAATGCTTTTTTATTTTTTTATCTTTTCCAACCCTTTGTTAACAATTTATATTTTGTCATACCATTCAACACTAATCTGATTTTTTTTCCAGTTCTTTTTTTTAGCATTATTAAAATTGTTGGTTCCATCTTTTCTCATTATTTATACGTCGTTTTTCTTGTTATGTGCATTAAATTCCAGGTCTAAAATTTTGTCACTGATGAATTGCCCATAGAACTAGAAATTATTGCTGCTGCAAGGTTTGCTTATCATCTTAATTCCAATCTAATGTCTCCACAGTCATCAGTCATTCCGTGAACATCTTTAGAACACAGAATCAAGTCCTAATTGATTTACTGACTTGAATGTTACCCGTACAAATGCATTAGTGGTACAGTGAAACACATCCCATTGTTTAACTCATAGGTGGAGAAAACCCGACATTACCTCCTTCTACGTGAAAAGCTGGAAACTTCAATGCCCAGTGGTCATGAATCGCTGTCTTCTTGCGGTAGTGAGGATCTCAGTGAATCTAATAGCTTCTCCTCCCAGTCCTCCACAGAGAGTGGGCCCCAAGGGCCAAACCCAGTCCCCGACAGTCCCAATGAACGACAAAGAGAGCTGGCTGCCAAGGTAAGCTAGTGCTGCTGTTTTACTTAAAGGCGTCATTCTTGTTAATGCTTTAACTGTGTGTCTCTGTAGGCAATTGTTGTTCAATGTAAGCAGCTCAGAAGTAGACAACTTACAAATTATTCTGGACAAATGTATAATCACAGTCCTTTATTTTTAGTTACCATGTTATATGATGAAGCCAATTAGCCAATTCTATTATACAAACTCCCCTACTGCATAAACATGCAGCCAAGATTTATTGTTTTTTTGGATAATAATATTTTAGTAATAATATTTTGTGCAGTCGCTTTTTAAACAACAACATATTGTTAAATTTACCAATAAATTTACCAATTTGCACTTCTTCTATAAACCATCCCAATTGTTAAAAGTACTATAATGACAAAAAAGGTTGAATAGCTAAATTTCTGAAGAGTGGTATAACTTGTATCTACAAATAAAATAAATATTATAAATTAATTGTTATATTCAAGAATTTATTACAGGGTGAGTATACAGTAGTAAGAGATGTTGGTCAAATGTTTCCTAAGTTTTGGAAGGATCAGACATAAAGCGCTTTGAGTAGTGAGAAAAGCGCTATATAATGTAAAGAATTATTATTATTATTATTTGTGCTATGCACAGGTAGCTTTATAGGTTTATAGGGTCATTATTGTCAGGGGTACAGAGCTCTTCTACATGAATCTTTGTGATCCAGTTTCATTCTTGCCATTTTAACACATTTACAGTAGAAAATTATTCACAAATGTAAATGGATAACTTGGGCAACTTGGGTAGGAGTCCTAACAGATTTCATGTAAATCTGTTTTTTACTGTCAAAACTATATTAATGCCAATTTCATCAAGATTTTAAAAATTTGGGCATCCGGCAGTTGTGATTATTAATTATAGAAGTAGCCGCTCTGCCTTACTTTTTCCACTATCCTCCTGAAATTAGAAGAAAGCCTCCGCTAAGAAAGTACATTTTTTAAATTTGTTTTTGCAAATTGTAGCACGTCTTTCAGTATCACTGTCCATACCATTACTTACTAGAGTTAATATACTGTAGATGTCTGAGTTTGTGGCTAATTTGTCATTTGCCACATATGAGGTTTGCTTTATTTATTTATTTTTGTCATTGTCTTGATGTTTGCAACATTTTGTCTACAATGCACTAATATGCACTTTATTCTGTATGATCTGACAGGCATTTAGGACCTCCTGATAGCTATGTAGAGTTGTTACAGTATATGTTTGAGCATTGTTAACATGGGTCATAGATTTGAATATGGCATTATGGCTGCCATTATAAAAACTGTAGTATGAGACCCACCCTTAGTCCTACTTTTATTTTAGGAGAATGTGGTTACACGGCCCAGCAAATGGTAAGAGAGCTGTCAGCACATTATGTAACAGGATCATATGACCCTCCAATAAATGAGAGATTCTTGCCAAGTGGTAGTAGTATGAGCCTTAGCGTCAGACTGTCATAGAGCACAGAAGGGCAAGGATTGCAAGAAGAGAAAGAAGTTATGTATCGAGTTACACAGTCTGACAGCCTGTTTATATGTATCAATAATAACTGCTATGATTGACAAATGTCCTTGGGTTGGTCTTGTAATTTAAATATGTGTTGGGTGGGATACAACACTGCTGTAGATACATTGGTCTTCTAATTGGAGTCCTAACCACAAAGTCTTTGGGGTTCCTTAAAATAATCCCAGCCCAGATTTTACCCTAAAAGTAATTCTTGGACAAATGTATGGAGGGGCCAGAGGTAGCTAAGCGGTGCAGAATGTGGTCTTATTGTTCTTATTGTGGTACTTCTCGGTGGGAAAGTGCACTATGCACCTTACCTAGTGGACAGGGGTGTATATCTTGTTTATTTTGGCACACAACAGAAATAGATATTTGCATTCCTGGTCTATAGTGTTCAATTGTTACTCATTTTATTATTCATCACTTATGAACTTTATTTTATTCATAAAAACACTTCTTTTTGGTACTTTGGATTTTTGCAGTATTGCTTTAGAGACAGTGCTGTTTCACGTGGAGAATATTATACCTTATGGGTCTTTGTAGTTGTAGATTTAGAATGCTAAAATGAGATATGATTTCATCTAGAAAACACCAATTTACAGTGGACTTGCAATTTTTCGATGAATCAAAAAATTGAGCCTCATTATGGTGTTAGTTTGTCTTTAATACTTTCTGCTCAATATTAGCAGTTTTGCAAATCATTGCTATCTGAGTGCGTATTTGATTTTTCTAACATTGTTCTGCATCGTTAAAGTAAAACAAAACACAACTCATTTAGTCCAGGGTAAGCTAACAATCATAAGCTGCAGTACAGTATTTGGACACAAAGCCTCCGGCAACATTCACACACACATGTAAAAAATGAAAGTAATAAATGAATATTAACTTAATTTTCTTTACATTAATGTCTGTACTAAAGCTAAGAGTTATGGTAGTCTTTTATAAAAGGATTTTGCTGGTACTATGATTGGCTACACTTTGAAACTTTGGTTTTAAAATTACTAATTGATATGTTTATGAGTTTCCTGCAACTAATTCCAGAGTCAATAACAAACTGTTTTTCTTTAAGGAGCCCTGTAGCTTAACTAAAAGATAACCTTAAAGTTAGTTATTTTGTGTTTTCTGTCTCAAAGTGGAGAAATAATTATGGATACAGAGGAGAGAGGTAGGTGGGCAAATCAAAGAAGCAAATCCAATGAAGGCTTAATGATCTAAGATATTTTCCTTTCATTTTTGGTTAAATTGCCCTCTGGCTGTTCTCTTTATCTGTATATTTTGTTATTTCTGTCTTCTGCAGTGCCTGCGGCTTCTCACTCACACTTTCAACAGGGAATACAGTCACGTATGCATCAGTGCCAGTGAGAGTAAGGTAGGTTCATTAAATATGGTAAAGCTTTTATTATTCTGTTTACTGTGAATAGGTCTATAGAGGGAAAGTGGAATGCTAAAATAGCCAGGCTGCATGGTGCTATGATGGCTAGTGTTGCTGCCTCATATTGAAATTACATCTGCTCTTTTTGTGGAGTTTGCACCTTAACCCTGTGTGTTTTCTGGTATCTTCTCCCACCTCAAACATACGAAGATTGAATGTGGGTTTTGCACAAGAGTCTCTGCAATGCACTGATATTCCATCCAGCGTTTATTCCTTTCCTTATCTTATTCATCCCATATAGGCCTTGACTTCAAATCACAACACATAAAATGAAGGGTTGGAAATTAGTTAATGCCTTAAATAATTAGAAAATAATGTAATCAATAGATCAGTCTGTTAATAAGCTAATATGAATATTATGAAAGCAGTTACCCTTACTCTTATTTTATTTATTTTTTTTGTTTATTTCACTTCTTCTGTACTGGAATAGATATTACTTAAATAGATGGATAGCTGCAAGAAAAAGATTCAAAACACATTAAATGATTGTGACAGGCTTATGCTATGTGAATAAAAAGGCTTTAGCAAAAATTTGAAACAATGTAGTCATTCCACTTGAGTTGATGTTCATCATTTCCACATTTTGCTTCTGTTACAGCTCTCTGAGATGTCAGTCACCTTGCCAAGAGACACTTCAGCCACAGTACTGACAAGCTCCTTGACCCCATCCTCAACCTGCCCATCACTGGTGGAAGGGCGCTATAACACCAACTCAGAACTCAGGTCAGAAAATAAATTGTAGGTATATTTATTTAGCAGGACAGAAATGAAGATGATCTACCCAGTATAATTCTATATAGTTCACTTGATTGGTCACGATATGAGCTGTGAACACTATGAACTCCAACAATAGGGTAATTTCTTATTATTAAGAAAAATAGAAAAATGGAGTAGTAGAGATACCTCTGTTCCTTGTTTCTTCTATAAGGTTATGAAGAAATCAAAGAGTAAACTTTGGAAATTTAAAATAATAATTTCATTGGAGGAAAATTCATTTTGGATCTTTAGTGTCTATTCCATTAATACACCTATGACCAAAATAACAAAGTACAAAATTATATTACAAACACATAATTAGAATAAATCAGAAAAGTCAGATGTATCAAACGCATGTCTTTGTCAACAAAAATCTATGTTGATATTTTGACCCCATCACAATGCTTTCCCTGTATAAACACAAATACATTCACGGTATAAGGAAAGAAGATTAGAGAAAAGCACACCTCTCCTATCATGTTCTTAAATGAATATTACTGCAGAAGAATACCTGTACCCATTGATCAGATTTTTAAGGTACTTTACAAGAAGAGAGCTGCTGTATGCTCAGCCGCACTACACAGACTGCGCTAACGCTGAGAACAGAGATATCACTTCCTGACGCCTTTTTTCTGATATCTGACAGGCTGGTTTCACTAGACTTTTTTTTCTATTTTATCAGACCTCCTCTTGCCCGCCCACCTCCACATCCTCTTTGCTTGTGAACCGCCGCTCCGCTCCCGCTATTAGCATGTACAGCCCCCTCTCGCCCACTCACCTCTCCATACTCCTTACAACTGTATTAAGCTTCTACACCATCGGTATTACCCTGTACAGCCCGCTCTCAAAACCCCACCTCCCCATACTCTTTGCTTGTGAACTCTGCTCCGCATTTGCCCACCCGCCCGCTCGTCTCTTGCCGTCTCTGCAGATAATTAGATATGTCTGTGCCTGCAGATCTGCGGCTGTCATCTCACAATGTCATGCGAGATGACAGCCAGGCGCTCAACTAAATTAGCCAAGCAAGAAGCTAGGGAGAACACTGCCTGCATAAGAAATCTAGATATTATTGTTCCCTTGATACTGTCTACCTGGTTGCATCCATATAGTTTTGTTATGTTCTGATCATGTCCAATGTACAACTCACTCAGGAACATGAAACAATTACAGACATTGTGCAGTTTCACAGATGTGAAGGTTGCAGTTATTTGTATGTTTCCTTGATGCTATGTTTCATGTAATACATAGGAGGAAAAAGTAGTTGGTACATTTCCAGATTATTATTTGTTTTACTTGTATTTTTATGGAAGAATTAATGCAAAACAAACTAGAAAAAATGAAGTCTTTGAAAACATGAATATCATTACAATATCACAATCATTACAATAAGTTTTACTAGCATATACTGTATTGGACTCCAGAATACAGCTGCTGCAAGTGTTCAGAATATCACCAGCAACTCTCACACTATTCTTTGACATTACTGACTCACCTCCACAGTGCATTCATATATATTTACCTAATGGTTGCTGATGTAAATAAATGTGTCATTTTTAACAGTATACTTGGATGGATTTGGACCTTGTCTTTAACATGGATTAAACAAGACAAATAAAATGTTACATCGTATTGTAAAAAATACTGAATACAAATAAAGGGATGTTCATGCTTAGAAAACATGGTTTAGTGAGACTGCATCTTGTGAACTGTGTGCCATTCTGGTCCTCATGCAACAGAAAACAGGTTTGTAGAGAAGAAAAACCCAGAGCATCCTGGTTCTGATGAACAGAAATAATAAGACAGAAAAAATGCTTTTGTTGCAAATCTGTTATTATTTAACAGTGTGAACATAACTGTTCAGTTAATATAGTTCAGGTGAATTTATCTTTCTTCCTGATAATTCTGAATGTTTGAGCCTTGCTTCTGTAAGAATTTGTTTTACAGTGTAAATGTTTTTGCTGCAGGACCCCAGAACCACGATCTAGATCTGCAAGCCCAGATCCTGATACCATTCGAGATGGAGAGAACAAGAAATCTCCAAGTGGCCATTCAGAGACAAAAAGGAGAGTGCGGACATTTGTGCCTGATATTCAGGAAATCCGTGTCAGGTCTGTTAAACTTTCTTCACCTTTAAGGACATCTCCACCACCCTTTTTAATGTTTACTGTTCTTCTGTAGCTGCTGGTTTTAGGTTCCAGCAGATTTCTTAAAGAACTACAGACATTCGTCATTACCATAACTAACTGATTATATTTCCATATTTACTTAGGAGTAACATTTCAAGGAGCAACTGTGCTCTGTCTTCTTGGTAGAAGAAGGTCTTATTTCAAAATAAAATGGTACCATGGAAATGTTAACTGGAATGAAGTAGTGGTGTGGGGATGGTTACTAGGTTTTAATTCTGGTTTTATAAGATTGAACTAAAAACCATAATACTTCTGGTTGTTTTCCCATCACTTTCTAATCTGACCTGTCTGATTGTTCAGGCTTTTGCTTTTACCCAATAATCTGCCATCTTGTACAACAAATTATAAAACTCCTTAGATACAAGCATTTAAATCATGAAAGCAGAGTAAACCCTTCCCAGCATACATATACAGTATAGTACTAAACGCCATCTTACCTAAAAGAAGGTGAAACAGATTAGGAGTGTAGAGTGGTGGTAAAAACACAGTGACATAGCATTCATGTGTAGTTAGATACCGTACTAGTGATGCACCAGAAAGATCATTATTGGTCAAAGCCAGATTTCAAGAAACATTGGGCCAAATGCAGAATACTTTTTTTAATATGTTTTGCCCATTTGTCTTTGTGCCCTAGCATAAAACCTAAATAAAATCAATTTCACTTTTTATTCATGATTTTTAATAAAATTGAATTATAAAAATGCAAGCTGATAAAAAAAAAATTGTTTTAAAGCTGAAAAATTTGGTGCCTGTCTAGTAGATCATTCTGATTCAAATCTTATCCTTTATGCTGTAGGGTGTTGTTCAACAATTGTGCCATCCCAGAAAAACAGTAAAATTACCAAGATAACAACACTTTCTCAGTTAGGATGGTCCTATAGGATGTCAAAAACTATTTCTTTGAAAATTCCACTAATTAATGAACTTTATCTAAATGTTATGTTCTTTGCACAAGGTAGAGGGTAGAGGTCAATGTAAGGTTTTTAAAAAAAAGACTTCCAAATGGTAATGATTTATTCAGAATTTTTAGTGTAATATTAATTTGATATAATTGTTTTGAATACTAAGCAACTTGTTAAGGACAATTCATGTCAGCCAACCATGTTTTTTTTTTCTACAGCCCTATTGTATCCAAAAAAGGCTACCTGCATTTCCTGGAGCCACATACAAATGGCTGGGTAAAGCGCTTTGTGGTGGTGCGACGGCCTTATGTCTACATCTATAACAGTGAGAAGGATAGTGTGGAACGAGCCATACTGAATCTGTCCTCTGCCCAGGTTGAATACAGCGAGGATCAACAGGCCATGCTGAAGGTAGGTGCAGCATGACAGTTTCACACTTGCAGCGAGGCTCAAGGCCTGAAGGTCCACTCTAAAAATAAAATGCCCATGAAGTCAGAAGGTCATTAGAGAGGGAGAAGGTCTTCTTTAGCTTGACTGGCTAAGATGGCTGTACTTTGTACTTTGAATTCACACAAGTTTCCGTCTAGCATCTCAAAGTAAAGATCCACAACTGTCAGGGACACTGAATTACTGAGAGGAGCACTGCCCAGGTGAATTTCTCTTTAGTGACAATGCCAAAGGGAGAGAAATGAGAGTTTCTTTGATTTTGTCTTTTGTTCTTTAAGTTATTACTGAGCCAGCCACAAAAAACTGTGTTGCTTTTCTCTGTTTTACAACTTTTAATTTTTTGCTTTTCTTCTTCTGTCTTCAAACTAAAAAGTGAGTAGGTGTAGGTGAATCCATTCATTTCATATTGCGACCACTTGGGAGTGCTCAACTTATGGCCATACAAAATCTTTTAATAAGGCTTCCATTTTTAAAATTTGGGAAAATGTGTTTAATAGCAAAAAGAGATAGTTAACAATTCTGCCAGAAATTCAGTGTTCCAGTTATCAGAGATGGCCTCCTTTTAAAAACTAAGTTAACTCTTCTAATTGTTTAGAAACTGCATCATCCGTAGTTTCCGGGGGTAAGGTCCCTTTTTAGTTGATACCCTGTTTTTCAATATATGTCCAACCTCCCAATGTGGATCAGTACTCAGTAACATTCCTTCCTTAAAAAGTGTATGTACTGTATTTGGTAAGTGCTAAGGCTTATGTGTTCACATTTGAACTTGTGCCCCTTTAAATCTAATGTAGTAAATATTGTAGAACTAATACTTTGTTTTAAGGGAGACTGAATTAAAAGAAGCTTGGAATTATTCTTCAGAGTGGGATTATTTGTTTCCTTGTAATCTATTTATTGGTGAGAAGTGCCATCTTTCTTTTCTACAAAAATAATATGACTGTTGGCTAGGATTGGCTCCAGCAGACCCCCCATGACCCTGTAGTTAGGATATAGCGAGTTGGAAAAGAACTAAATTTTCTCTATCATAATCTTTTATAGCCTTATTCTAGTGACCTGATGTTTGTTTCTGAGGTAAAGGTGCAACAACAACAACAACAACATTTATTTATATAGCACATTTTCATACAAACAGTAGCTCAAAGTGCTTTACATATTAAAGAATAGAAAAATGAAAGACACAATTATAAAAAAAATAAATCAACATTAACATCGAATAAGAGTAAGGTTCAATGGCCAGGGGACAGAAAAACAAAAACTCCAGGCGGCTGGAGAAAAATAAAATCTGTAGGGATTCCAGACCATGAGACCGCCCAGTCCCCTCTGGGCATTCTACCTAACATAAATGAAACAGTCCTCTTTGGATTTAGGGTTCTCACGGAAGGGCTTGATGATGATGATGGTCACGTAGACTTCTTCCTTTTAATCCGTCCATCATTGTTGGAGCATCATGAAGCTTTGAGTAGGTGGAGGTGGCGAGGCCACCACCACAAAGAAACGGAAAAGAAACAGAAAGAGAGTAGGGGTCAGTACGATTTTAGAGCCACCATGAATAGTTATTATGATGAATTGAACATACAGAGTATCAGGATTAAGTTAAATTAAGATTAAAATGAAGTTATAAAAGGCCATGTTAAAGTAATGTGTTTTCAGCAGTGTTTTAAAGTGCTCTACTGTATCAGCCTGGCGAATTCCTATTGGCAGGCTATTCCAGATTTTAGGTGCATAACAGCAGAAGGCCGCCTCACCACTTCTTTTAAGTTTTGTTCTTGGAATTCTAAGGAGACACTCATTTGAGGATCTGAGGTTACGATTTGGAATATAAGGTGTCAGACATTCCGATATATAAGATGGGGCGAGATTATTTAAGGCTTTATAAACCATAAGCAGAATTTTAAAGTCAATTCTGAATGACACAGGTAACCAGTGTAGTGACATCAAAACTGGAGAAATGTGTTCTGATTTTCTTTTCCTAGTTAGGATTCTAGCAGCTGCATTCTGCACTAGTTGCAAACGATTTATATCTTTTTTGGGTAGTCCTGAGAGGAGTGCGTTACAGTAATCTAGTCGACTGAAAACAAGCGTGAACTAATTTCTCAGCATCTTTCAGTGATATAAGAGGTCTAACTTTACTTATGTTTCTTAAGTGAAAAATGCTGTCCTAATGATCTGATTAATATGTGATTTAAAATTCAGATTACAGTCAACAATCACCCCTAAGCTTTTTACCTCCGTCTTGACTTTTAATCCTAATGTATCCAGTTTATTTCTAATAGCCTCATTGTATCCATTATTGCTGATCACTAAAATTTCAGTTTTCTCTTTATTTAACTTGAGAAAATTACTATTCATCCATTCTGAGATACTAGTCAGACATTGTGTTAGTGAATCAATAGAATCAGGGTCATCAGGTGCTATTGATAAGTACAGCTGTGTGTCATCAGCATAGCTGTGGTAGCTCACGTTGTGCCCTGAGATAATCTGACCTAACGGAAGCATGTAGATTGAGAATAACAGCGGACCCAGGATAGAGCCTTGTGGAACACCATATTGGATATCATGTGTCTTGAGTTGTAATTCCCACAACTAACAAAATATTTTCTCCCTGTCAGGTAGGATTCAAACCAATTTAAGACACTGCCAGAGAGGCCCACCCATTGACTAAGGCGATTTCTAAGAATGTTGTGATCAATGGTGTCAAATGCAGCACTCAGATCTAAGAGGATGAGAACAGATAAATGGCCTCTGTCTGCATTTACCCGCAAGTCATTTACTACTTTAACGAGTGCAGTTTCTGTGCTGTGATTTGTTCTAAAACCTGACTGAAATTTATCAAGAATAGCATGTTTATTTAGGTGGTCATTTAACTGCATAATGACTGCCTTCTCTAGAACTTTACTTAAGAAGGCAGGTTAGAGATGGGTCTAAAATTTTCAAGAGCTGAGGGTCAAGATTATGTTTCTTAAGTAGGGGTTTAACTACAGCAGTCTTAAGACAGTCTGGGAAGACCCCAGTATCTAGTGACGAATTTACTATGTCAAGAACATTATCAATTAGCACGCCTGATACTTCTTTGAAAAACCTTGTTGGTATCGGGTCAAGGGCGCAGGTGGAGGGTTTTATTTGAGATATTATTTTTTAAATCAGGTAAATCTATCCTAGTGAAAGAGTTTAATTTGTTTATAACAGGATGTTGGGGTTTAGGAGGATCCTTAGTGTTGGGGAGATATACTATGTTATTTCTAATATCATTAATTTTTTGATTGAAAAATACAGCGACAGCCTCACAGGTTTCACTGGAAGCACTTAGGAGGCATTCCTTTGAGCTACCTGGGTTTAGTAGGTGATCAATTGTTGAAAATAAGACTCTAGGATTACTAGCATTGTTATTTATAATCTTGAGAAATAGCAGCGTCTCTCAAGACGGACAGTGTTATTGTATTCTGTTATTTTGACTTTTAATATTTCGTGGTGGATAGTAAGTTTAGTCTTCCTCCATTGACGCTCAGCTCTACGGCATGTTCTCTTTAAATCAGACACTCTTTGGGTCTTCCATGGTATAACAATGCTAGAAGATTTTTTCACTGTCTTTTCAGGTGCAACTATGTCAACAGCAGCTCTCACTTTAGAATTAAATCTTTCCACCTTACTATTTACATTGTCCTCGCTATTATAGCTGGCACTATAAACGGACTGATTGCTTAAAATGTTTGTAAGTTTTAAAGCTGCTGCGAATCAAAGAAGCGTTTTTAACAATATGCTTCTCATGAGTGTTTTTATCATTATTTCTATATTAAAAAGTAGAAGAAAATGGTCTGATAGACCAATATCAATGATCTGTTTTATATCAACTTTCAGTCCTTTAGTAATCACTAAGTCTAATGTATGACCTGCTTTATGTGTAGGCTGATTTATGAGTTGTCTCAAATCAAAAGAATCCAGGAGGTTCATAAATTCTTTTACTTTTAGATCACACTGATTATCTATATGAAAATTAAAGTCACCAACTATTAGGAGTAGGAGAGAAAGGTGCACCAAGAAGTAACTCGACCACATAATGCTGACGAGGAGACAGGCTGAATACACCTACAAAAATTGAATAAATGTCTGGTAAAGCATTAAATGAAAAACATGTTATACTAAGACTTTGGAAACTTTAGGCTAAATTGACTTTAGACATACAATTAAGAAGTCACTTTCTTTCCCACTTTTGAAATCTGCTTGTTTTCCAATTGATTAAGTGCAGAAATTGAACAAAACTACCTTAAAAAGCTTTATGCGTTTTCACAACAGAGGTTGCCCAGTGAAAGGGTTGCCTTATCAAATGTGAAATGATACATGACAGTTTTCTCCTTTTAGTCAGAATTTTATACAGTACATTTCTGCTGCTGCTTGTATTTTCAATTTTTGGAATTCAAGCCCAGGATGCTAAATCCCTGAGGTAGCAACACTAACCACTGTCACAACATGTTGGATGGTTGAATATCTAGAGAAATTAAAAATGTTGTGTTTTAAGTGTTTTTAAAAACTGCTGTTTTTCAGTGGTACACCAAAGAAAATTTTTCAAAGTTTTGTATTGTATGTCTTATAGTTTTGAAATTTTAAGCAACTGGTTATTCATGTTTTCTCTGGAAACATTTACAATTAGGCCTATTAGGTCTAAAAAGATAAGAACATAAACAATCCAAGCCTAAAACCATAATACAGGGTGGGCCATTTATATGGATACACCTTAATAAAATGGGAATGGTTGGAGATATTAACTTCCTGTTTGTGGCACATTAGTATATGTGAGGGGGGAACTTTTCAAGATGGGTGGTGACCATGGTGGCCATTTGGAAGTCGGCCATTTTGGATCCAACTTTTGTTTTTTCAATAGGAAGAGGGTCATGTGACACATCAAACTTATTGGGAATTTCACAAGAAAAAATGGTGCTTGGTTTTAACGTAACTTTATTCTTTCATGAGTTATTTACAAGTTTCTGACCACTTATAAAATGTGTTCAATGTGCTGCCCATTGTGTTGGATTGTCAATGCAACCCTCTTCTCCCACTCTTCACACACTGATAGGAACACCGGGAGAAATGCTAGCACAGGCTTCCAGTATCCGTAGTTTCAGGTGCTGCACATCTCGTATCTTCACAGCATAGACAATTGCCTTCAGATGACCCCAAAGATAAAAGTCTAAGGGGGTCAGATCGGGAGACCTTGGGGGCCATTCAACTGGCCCACGACGACTAATCCACTTTCCAGGAAACTGTTCATCTAGGAATGCTCGACCTGACACCCATAATGTGGTGGTGCACCATCTTGCTGGAAAAACTCAGGGAACGTGCCAGCTTCAGTGCATAAAGAGGAAACACATCATCATGTAGCAATTTACATATCCAGTGGCCTTGAGGTTTCCATTGATGAAGAATGGCCCCACTATCTTTGTACCCCATATACCACACCATACCATCAATTTTTTGTTCCAACAGTCTTGGAGGGATCTATCCAATGTGGGTTAGTATCAGACCAATAGCAGTGGTTTTGTTTGTTAACTTCACCATTCACATAAAAGTTTGCCTCGTCACTGAACAAAATCTTCTGCGTAAACTGAGGGTCCTGTTCCAATTTTTGTTTTGCCCATTCTGCAAATTCAGTGCGCCGATCTGGGTCATCCTCATTGAGATGCTGCAGTAGCTGGAGTTTGTAAGGGTGCCATTTGTGAGTAGCTAATATCCGCCCGAAGGGATGTTCGACTAATGCCACTTTCCAGTGACATGCGGCGAGTGCTACGTTGTGGACTCTTGCTGAATGAAGCTAGGACAGCCACTGATTTTCTTCATTAGTGACAGTTTTCATGCGTCCACATTTTGGCAAATCCAACACTGAACCAGTTTCACGAAACTTAGCAAGCAGTTTGCTAACTGTAGCATGGGAGATGGGTGGTCTCGTAGGGTGTCTTGCATTGAAATCTGCTGCAATGACCCGGTTACTGCATTTACCAGACATCTGTGCGGCCCGCATGACAGATCCTAGTTAGCACTAAACTTGTACAAAATGATTACTATCGTTTGTGATTGAATCATTCTGCTAATGATCGGCATTACTTATTGACTTTTCTTACTTCTGCCTTCTGACAAAAACGCGTTTTCCCATGACATTACGGTACTGGAAACATCATTTGCTAGTATAGTTGCAGCTGCGGGGCTTCAGCTCTTTGATACCCTAGGCATGACACTGCTCAAACACGAGCCTTGACCAAAGTTAATGAGCCGCGACATCACAACTGAAGTGATAGGCTGCAACAGCCTGGCAGGCTACACTACTGCCTGGGTTGCTGAGACTGGCCACTGGGCAGAACTGCCCATCACAAGTAGTAATAGCTTGCATATTTTCATGTAATGGAGAAGGAGATCGACAGGCGGATCGGTGCGGTGTCTGCAGTGATGTGGGCTCTGCATCGGTCTGTCATGGTGAAAAAGGAGCTGAGCTAAGCTAAGGCAAAGCTATCAATGTACCGGTTGATCTACATTCCTACCCTCACCTATGGTCATGAGCTGTGGGTAGTGAGCGAAAGAACAAGATCGCGAATACAAGCGGCTGAAATGAGTTTCCTCCACAGGGTGTCTGGGCTTTCCCTTAAAGATAGGGTGAGAAGCTCAGCCATCCAGGAGGAACTCCGAGTAGAGCCACTGCTCTTCTGCATCTAGAGGAGTCAGATGAGGTGGCTCAGACATCTGATCAGGATGGCTCCTGGACGCCTCCCTGGTGAGGTGTTCCGGGCACGTCTAACCGGGAGGAGGCCCTGGGGAAGACCCAGGACACGCTGGAGGGATTATGTGTCTCGGCTGGCCTTTCGACTGCACTTTGCACTGTTTATGTCACTATACTCTTACAACGTTGAAAATGCGCCTGAGAATATGCAAATAGAATTGATAGAACTGCAATCAAATTCTATTCTGACGGCAAAATACAATGAAGTTGGTGTGCCAGGCTTGTATGATTACCTGCCACCCTCATATGGGCAGATCCATAAGCTGGCATCGAGAGTACTGTCTATGTTCAGAAGCACTTACCTTTGTGAGCAATTGTTTTCGTTAATGAAAGCTACCAAAACCCCACATCGCTCAAGATTTACAATCGAGCACCTTTCATCCCTCATAAAAGTTGCAGCTGCACAAGATTTCAAGCCTGATATTGACAAACTGGTTACTAACAAGAGATGCCAAGTGTCTGGACAAATTAAAAATAAATCTCAGATTGTAAGACTCCTATATAAGGACCTAGCTAAGAGACTAAGACTCTAATTGTACACTGCTGTACAGAGATTGTATGGAAATAAATTGCTTTTAAACTTTAAACTTTAAGTGTTAATTTTTTTTAAGTTTTCAGTATTGGAAAGAAGCTACAGTAACTTTGTATAATAGTATAATAGTATTTGTTACAGTGCGGCCCACTGACGCACGTATGACAGTCGAAGCGGCCCACCAATGGTAGTGAGTTTAACATGTCTGGTTTAGCAGACCTTCCTTTAGTCTGTGAATTAGAATCATTTTCTCATAGACTGCTCCATGCTCCCTCTTCCAATTTTGGGAGCCTCTTGAACCTGCCACCATCGACAGTCATGACTGGGATGAGGACATCACATGAAGCAAGGGGAAGGTGCAAACGTGTGCAGTGTTTTTATTAAAAACAAATCAAAAACGAGTGTCCAAAGTTAATAAATAATCCATAAAAACATGTGAAAAAGTGGAGGTTAAAATCCAAAAACAAATTGTTTAAAACCATGGCAGGACGCTGTCCTTTTTAAAGAAACCTGTGCCTTTTTCCTTTTAACTAGCGGCTCCCATGCTTATCCCATACAGGCCTTGCAGCAGGGGAGTCACCCTATCAGCAGGTGCAGCTGACCTTCAACTGGTCCGGTTGTCTTCTGTCCCTTGGCCTCACCGGACCAAGACTCGGGTCACCAACGACCAGGGAGTTCACGCTGGGGCTCTCCCTCCCAAGCCACCTCGACTCTCGCTGCCTTACGCAGCAAGTTGTTCACCTTTCTGGTTGCACCAGCTCTATGAAATTGTTCAGCTGAAGCAAACTCTTCCAACTGCCCTCCCACAGAGTGTTGGCCACACACTCCTCCTCAGGGGCTTTTCTCCCAGCTGCCTGTCTTTGCTCATATGAACCTGCTGTCCTCAGCTTGCTCGCTCACTCCTACACTGGCTCCTTTCATCTCCTGCCCTCCCTCTTTCTTCTAATCTTTGTTTTTTTTTTATTTTTTCCACTTTTTTTCCCTAGCACCCGCGCTTCCCCTTTTAAAATGGGGATGTGGCACAGATGTGGCGATTAGCAGTTCCCAGCATTAATTACGGACATGGGTGATTCTGCACATGCACACTTAAGTGCAGACCACCCACATCACACCTGGGTATCTTTCCTTCTATGCTACCACTCCCCCTCCTTAAAGCCGCAAGTGTGGCGATTATTTATTTAAAATTGTGTTGATCAGCCATGGACCTCACTTTACCACAAGGCCATATGTAAGAAAAAGGAGTCACCATGGCCTCAGCAGGTTGGGAAAAAAGTCACCCAACTAGCAGAAATTATCAGCCAATGATATGTAGGTAAGTAAGTAATCTGGCTTTTAAAAGATGCCACCAAAGTTCACACAAAGTAGTCAGAGTTTGCCTTCAGCATTTGACTTAAAAAAGTCAAAAGTCATGGCTCAGTTTTTCAATAAGTGTTACATCAGTTAGTTTGACTCCTGTCTACATCCACAATTGAAAATGGTCAGCCTTGAGCCAGCATACATGAAGAAAACAGGGAACCAATTTATGGAGAACAGAACTGTTTATTTTTAAAAAATAACTGAGGTAAGGGGACAAAATACTGAAAAATGTCCAGGACTATCAATATTTCATTAGTTTTTGGTTTTATATATAATAAATCAGCAGTTAAGTGCTGCATTTGTTTTGCTGGTATTCATATTTTCAGCAGAAAGTACAATAATATAGCTGCATCTTACTGATTATTAGTCTATACAAAAATTCATATTATTTATTTTTAATTAAGTCATATTCAATATTGATGCTATAATCTACTCATTGATTAAAAATCAACACAGTGGTTCCTAAGGACAAGTAATCAAAATTCTTGTGTGGATTTTGCATTCATCATTGAAGGAAATGTTTTTTGTTTTATTTTCAGACCCCAAACACTTTTGCTGTGTGCACTGAACACCGTGGAATTCTGCTTCAAGCAAGCAATGACAAGGAGATGCATGACTGGCTTTATGCATTTAATCCCCTATTGGCTGGATCTATCAGGTAAAGCTTTTGTTTAGGTGAAATTGATGAAAGAAATTAGAGTACAGTGAAATTCCCACTTCAGTGTTCGATCAGCATGTTATATATCACCACTCTCCTGTGCCATGATAAGCAAGAATGTATTAAAAGGTAAAGCTTCATTTAATAGAGAGTACGGGCGTGAGATTAAGAATTGACATAACATACTAGTGATATGAGAGGTGTGATAACAAAAATACAATGAATGTTTTAAAAAAGAAATGTTTATTGCAGTAAAAGATTTACAACTACTAGTCACCCTCAAAATACTCCCCTCCACTTCAGATGCACTTATCCCAACCCTCCTGCCAGTTTTGCAAAGTAGTTCTGGAAATTTTTTTTCAAGAGTGTCTTTAGTTGGGCTGTCGTGGCTGCCTGAATGTCCTCAATGGATTGAAATTGTTTGCCTTTCATGGACATTTTCAGTTTAGGGAACAGCCAGAAGTTGCACAGTGCCAGATCCGGCGAATAAGGTGGATGCGGACACAGCGTAATGTTTTTATTCAACAGAAATTGTCGTACTAGAAGGGATGTGTGACAAGGAGCATTGTCGTGATGAAGAATGAAACCGTTTCAACATTCTTCGGCTATTGATGTTGAAGGACGCCCTGATCTTTTCTCGTCTTCAACCAAATCAGATCCATTATAAAATCAATCAAACCACTTGTAAACAATTTTAACATCTGATGGGCTCCTGAGCTTTTTGCAATTTGAAACAAAATTTCATGTTAATGCATTGCTTGATATCCATTATTAACGAGAAACTTGTAAAACACACTTGAACTCAGCAGTGGCTCACAAACTACTGACAGTATCAAACAAGTTGAAGCTTGTCACAAACTAGGCTCTAGGATGGACATATCAGAACCTGCACTGAATTGTTTTGCGTTGTTCTTAAATGGTGCTCTGCATCAACATTTACCGTACTTTTTGATCACACCTTGTATTCATGCATCTGCTTACATTTCAGCTAGCCCATTATTGAGTTACAGCATGATTTTTCAATTTAATTGTGTTTATTCCCTCTAAAGATCAATTTGAACTATTTTGATTTTAATGTTGTTTTTTTAATATTAGCCTACAGGAAATCTTAAAATTAAAAAAATATATATTATGGACTCACGAATGGACAAGAGAAAAAGAAAATACCTCAAAATCTCAAAAATGCCTGGGCAGATTTGATTGAAATGGGGCAATGTGCTGGACAGGAAGAAGGAGACATGATCAGGTTGTGAATAGAAAAAGAAAGCTTGGCAAAACTAAAAAAAAAAACCACACAGCTCAATGATTAGCAAGCACTGTTTTTTGCTCTTGAATACCAGCTGTCACCTTGGTTATCTTTATTGGTCTGTCAACCTCCAGCCTCCAGTTGTGAAACTAAAAAATGACCCACCTCAGAAAGCAATGGAAGAGCAGGTGGGGGGAGAGTTTGTCCCTTTTGGTGGAACAAGCACTGTTGTTAGAGATGGCAAAAAACATCACACAGCACTGTTGGGGACTTCAACAGACTATGTGGTACAGAGTGGTTACATCCAAACTTATTAACTAAAAACTTTTTTTTACCTCATGTGCTTACAAATCACTCATGACCCACAAATGGCAACTTACAACCCAGTGGTTGAGAAACCACTGTGTATACGGTGTATACCCACCTCCACCACCACTGCTTTGCGCATACTGCCCATCTGCAGACTTTAAATAGGAGCTACATAAAACTGATGAAAAATACAAAAAGAAACTGAGTGAATGGTGTAAACAAATGGAAATCATAAACATCTATAATAATAATATCAGGGCTGTGGAGTCAGAGTCGGAGTCGGCAAAAAGTTAACCGACTCCGACTCCTACTAAATTTAAATGGGAATTAAAAAAGTAAGTTGAAATGTCCCAATTCACAAACAGTCATAATGAACTACTTCTCTGCTGTAAGAATAAAGCCCAATGCATGCAGTGCATAATGTTACCACAAAACGAACATGTCAAGTAACCATGAAGCATGCTTTTCATTGACTGTATGCGTCACTATATGGGATGTAATGCACAGGTAAGGTGCGGCACCGCTTTCCATTGTGTCGTGTTCTACTGTTACAGGTAACTGTGAACCTAGCCTAAAGCCCCCCATACATTTACAGATGCACTGCCGATTTTTCGTTTCACGCGTCAAACACCTGAAAAATCATCTGGTGTGTTCTCAGCTCCGTCGGCTCCCTTCGCTATGCGCTAGTGAAGGGGCATCTCCTACCTGTCTCCAGCAGAGGCTCGTTCTGCTGATCAGCTGGCCGGTGAGTGACACAATGCACTAAACTTCCGGGCTGACAGAGGAGACAGCCACTGCAGCAGACAGAGGCATCACATTACTTTGGATGGGGCGGTGGTGAGATTTTCGGCAAGCTGGATCTGCCCGTCCATGTGGACACCCGCAAAATCAATTGTGTTTGTCTTTAATCTGGCATTATAGTAGAGTGTTGGCTTCCTAGTCAGTAGTTCTGTGGTGAAATGACATGTATGTTGCCTTCCTTTCCTTCAATGGATGTAGAAAATACATTAGCATAGTATATACATACAGTCGGAGTCGGAAGATTTAGAAACTGAGGAGTCGGAGCATTTATCTACCGACTCCACAGCCCTGATTTTAGGGCAGTCAGCACTGTAAGCTGGCTGGCAGACTGGCAAGTTAAATACAGAGATACTGGAGACTTATTTTAGTTTTAGTGCCACTAAAAGATATCGCATTTAGCACTTATGTGCTATGACTTTGAAAGAGAGAGAATAATTTTTTCCTCTGATAGAAAGATAGATAGATAGATACTTTATTAATCCCAAGGGGAAATTCACATAATCCAGCAGCAGTATACTAATACAAAAACAATATTAAATTAAAGAGTAATAAAAATGCATGTAAAAAACAGACAATAACTTGTTATTGTAATGTTAGCGTTAACCCCCCGCTGTTGGAATTGAAGAGTTGCAAAGTGTGGGGGAGGAACAATCTCTTCAGTCTGTCAGTAGAACAGGGCAGTGACAGCAGTCTGTCGCTGAAGCTGCTCCTCTGTCTGGAGATGATACTGTTCAGTGGATGCAGTGGATTCTCCATGAATTACAGGAGCCTGCTCAGTGCCCGTCGCTCTGCCACGGATGTCAAACTGTCCAGCTCCATACCTACAGTAGAGCCTGCAGTTTTTCTCTAGCATTGCACCCGATTTCTATGCAAAAGGACGAAGGTCCAAGTCTTTAGAGTCCTGGTGCTTCCTGTCTTGCTACAGTATATGGTTGCGAGGCGAGATGAGACAAAGAATGGACTTCTTTGGTACTGTGTCTCTCCGGAAAATCCTTGGGTACCGTTGGTTTGACTTTCTGTCATATGAGCAGTTGCTCATGGAGTCCCGAATGAGGCACATTGCCTGCATTGTGAGGCAGCGTCAGTTACGGCACTACGGCCATGTGGCACATTTCCCTGAGGGTGATCCGGCTCATAAAATCCTCATTGTTGAGGACCCGAGTAGCTGGACCAGGCCAAGGGGTCACCCACATAACACCTGGCTGTGGCAGATAGAGGGTCATTTCTGGAGGGTGGGACTTGGACTGAGGGGTTGCCAACCGGGATCCCGAGTTGTTTCGCGTGTAGTGGGTGCGGTAACACACTGTACCAGTGCATGCTCCCCAACTTGACTTGACTTGATTGCACCAGGACTGCCATAACCTCCCAGTCCCCACACCCTTTCTCCCCAGTCCCCTGCACCTATGTCAGTATGTATAAATCAAGAAAACTCAAGAAAACAAACACCAATGCTATGTATTGACATGTGGCGTACTGTTGTGAACTGCATAAGACAAAACTTTCATAAAATTTTTAATGTTAGTATATAAATATGGTACTGGATGTGTATGTAATTCTGTAGATACACACTTAACTTATTTTTACTATTATTTTGTAATATTAAAAAAAATGAAAATGCCACTCTGACCAAAGCACTGCCTGAGGCATTTGCCTCATTGCCATTGTCATTAAAACAACCACATTAATCACAAAAATTAATGCGTTAACTTTCCTATGCTTAATTTACACACATTAACCCACACATACATACTGTATATATATATATCTACTAAAATTCTCGGAATCGGTCATTTCATGAAAGTGGGGTGCAATTATGCCACAAAGTATCAAATGTCTACAGTCTTGTTATTAATCTTGCTGCCAAGTTGCACTGTGCTGTGTTGATTGAGATAAGTATTTCTGACTTTTACAATTGTATGCGTTACTTTGCCGATTAAACCAAAACAAGCATGTCAGATTATATTAAGCATCTAGACAATGATGATCCCTTTGAAGACTATTGAATCAGAAACATTACACTGAACTGCTGAGGCATTTGCAGAAAACTATCAGAAAAAAAACATTGACTTAATTTTGCATCATGACAGTGCTCCTGCACACCCTGCCTTTTTTTATTCTTTTTATTGTTCCAAATATCAAAATAGAGACTGAAGGGAAGACAATTTGCTACCATGTTAGAGATCCAGGAAGAAAATCACAGGAGGCTATAGACAGAGTAACCAAAGACGAGTACAGGAAATGTTAACAGGAATGTGAGAAGTGCAGGGACAAGTGTCTCAAGGGGAGATTTTGGAAGTGATTTTATGCTTTTGCATTGAGCAATGTTAAATTTAAGTAAAATTATGCTTGGAAAGGTAGGAAGTAATAGGTCACCCAATATGTTTTAGTTTCAATCTGTGTGATAAAAGGCTAATTCTTCTACTATGAAAATCAATTTTTTACATACTAATTGCTTTTAATTTTGTTTTTTTAACTTCCAGATCAAAACTATCCAGGAAGCGAACTGGACAGATGAGGATCTAACCTCTTTCTGCATTCAACCCGAAAAAAAAGAGAGACAAATGTAGAGTATCTTTGCACTGTACATTGATCACCAGACTGAATGCCGAGTCCTGTGCTTTTCCAGTTCCCTCTGTAGCTTGTCTGCTTCTTCACACAATCGGCTTGTCACAGCTGAACCAGGAAGGAATGCACAACCCCAAAGCTCAACTTGTGTGCTGTTTGCAGGCTGTGTCTCTAACCTCACTATGGTTATTGAGAAGTGTGGCTGTAGAAATGTGGGGAATTGGGAAGGGAGTTGGCACACACGTGCACTGCTCATTGACAGCTTCAAGCATCGCCCCCAGACATTGGCCTCCTGAGGCCCGTGCTCCTCTGTATGCATGGCCTTATCCAATTTGCATTTTATCTTTGTTCTCCTGAGAGATAGGAAGGCTGTCAAAAACCAGAACTTCCACCCATAATGCCTAGTTTTTTCTAAGTTTCGTTTCCACCTGAGTATAAAATATTTAAATATATATTTATGTATATATAGATTTTATTGATACAGTATGTGGTTATTTATTGACTTGTCTATGAAAAGAAAATTCATTTCAGTCGCCTTAAACAGTCATTTAGTTACCCCTGAAATTGAAAACGATGCCTTGACTTAGTCCCTTCAACCTGCAATTCATGAAGTCATATCAAAGGCCAACAGTGAAGAGCCAAGCATAAACAGTACATTTAAAAGAAAATAAAAAAGATTTTACATAGTGTTTTACGTTTAAGGTACCTAGTTTAAAGGGAAAGCCTTAAGCAGTACCTTAATTTTTAAATTAAACATTGTGAAGGTCAGGAGTCGAAAGTATGCAAGATTAAGGTGATATAAAATAATGTACCAGCTCTGATTTGATCATTTAAGGTGAATTATTTGGATTTATGATAAAACAATGGAGAGCTTTGAATTTTTAGAGCATTTTATATGGAGTTTTTCATTATGCACTTTATTTCTTTTTAACTAACCTCCAAATTAAGTGACCACTCCTTGTTCTTCTGTGTTTTCCAAGGTTAATGCCACACATAGCAAACGAGAGCTTCGCATACAGGACCTCTTACCCCTGTTCTCTAGTAGTTGCTGCGCATTAGCCATCATCTCAAACACAACTCACTTCTATAAATGAGCTCACAATGTAAGCACAGAGCCAGCTTCGTCCCATAGATCAATCTAAACCAATCGCCCCAGTGGAGTTTAAGCTGATACCCTGGGCTTCAACATACTGCAGTTTTCATGCAGCGATCAACAAGTCCATTCTGACTGTTTTGTAAGGTGAAGTACACAGGCCATGCATATGAATCTCATTGAGGGCCCATGGGAAGTTTATTTCATGTGAATTTGATAAAATTAGTTTCAAATTAAGGACATGAGTTGAGAATCGGGTGTAGAACAAGAGAGCTACCAACCTTTACATTCCTTTAGCAAAGAAAGCAAAGCCTACAATTGTTCTGCACCACAGAAGAATTGGTAGTCACTGGCAAGATCGCTGGCTGGAAAGACTGCAAAGCAGCACACAAACATTAATTAGTTCATCGAAGTCTTTGGGAATGCCTCTCAAGAAATGTTTGGTCACGGTTTACACACATAGTCGGTCAAAGTGCAAAGAGAAGTCCAGATTACGCTGTTGGGCAGGAAGACTTTCACAGTAAGCTCTTTGCAAGTTGGTTTTATCCAAAGTTAGTTACCTGGAAAGAAAAAACTCTTAAATGCAAGTTTATTTATTATTATTTTTGAATGCACTTATGGATATATTCCCCTGTATTTGACAGATCATTAAAATAAGTTGTAGAGGCAAGGTTGGTTGTGTACTTGGCTGTCGCATGGTGATTACACGTCAGAATTTTAAAGAACGCATTGACACATAGCACACAAGGCTCTTGTGAATTTCTTTGCAAGTCCCCGGAAGTAAACTTCTCTAGATTCTACATGTTTAATGGTAGCATCCAGTGAAAGGAGCATAATACATGTTTGAGTCATTGACACTGTAGTGGCAGAATCAGAAGAGACTTGGTGCAAATATCCACAATGCAGGATTCTTGTTAGTAGTCGAAGAAGGCTGGATCCATTCTCAACTCACAATTCCGTCATCTTTCATATTGTCCAGCTTCTTTGCTCGCTTTCTACACAATTAAGATATTTAGAGAAAAACTTCTTCCCCCCCAAACCAAATTCCTCCTCCTATTTTTCTCATAAGCCAACTCGTGTCCCTTACCACCCTGTCAAGAAAAACTAGCAATTGCCTGATCCTGGAAATATGGCATAGTTCGTCTTGTCGGGTCAGCGCTATATTCTCCTTGGGCTGATTTACATTAGACCTCTGTCATGCCTTAAAGAAGTGTTTTCTGTATTGGTGTATCTTACAGTTCCAATTCTGGAAGATGGCATTAAACAAAAGCGGACAGAAATGGAGGCAGCTCATTAACTTCCTCTGCCTTATGCTCACAATATCCGTCTCATGCTGATATTGTCCATGTAGGTGGTCAGCAAGCCATAAAGTACATGGGTAAATGTTCAGTATGTAGCAGAGGTTCGTTTGCTGATGGTCAGAGCCTGCCACCTTTTTCGTAGAGGGGCCATGCTGAAGGTCAACAAACCTTTGCAGTACCCCCAACAAAGCAGAAAAGTGCTTTTTTGGCTTTGGCAGAGTGTGGCCTTGAAATTGTTAACAGAGATCATTGTGGCATTGTGTGTTGCAAAGGTTTTTAGAGCTGTGAGGCGACGTGTCTGCTTAAATGAATGACAATACAGACTGCAAGTTTTGAAGCACTACACAACCAACATTCAGAGCAAATGTTTTTTTCTATGAGATTTAATTATCGTAACACTTTTTGGGTTCTTGGCCTTTTTTTTATTGTGTGCCTTTTGTTATTTCTTGATATTTGTGCAATAATCACTCGGTATTCAAGTACCTCCTGGTCCAGTGATTAAAGCTAGTGAGCCTACAATGAGGAGGATACCATAAATTACTACCCATAAACCTTTAAATGCCTTTCCAGCACAATTATGATTGTAAATAAATATATATCTATAAATACAGTGAATTGAGTAGTTTCCAACACAGCCTCTACAAAGACTACTATTCTATTAAACTCTTAACACTTCTTACATTACTACTAAGTTTTCTGGTCTTCTCCTTTCAGTGTGTGAATTCTACTTTTTTGGCTCTTGGAAAGCTTACGTGGCAATAAAGAGTGCAAGTGGAGCCGTTTTACAAGCGAGAAAACACTGAGGGCTGTAACTATGTTGGCCTTCAGGAGGACGGTAAGAAGTAAAGCATGAGGCATTGTCAGTGATCACCTCACCACTGTACTTTAAAAGGAAAGCTTGGTTACTGCAGCGGCGTATTTTAGGTCTACTGTAATTTGAATTAACTGTATATTAGGGAGGAAAAATGGTGACTACTTGATAGAGACAACAGAGATCCAAAAATGCAGCCTTCTAGTATCTCCCTGGGTTTAGAGTTTACTATTCTCCAACTAAACTACTACTACTATGTGCATCTCCCCCACTTCCACCCACTCTAATAATAATCAGATGAATTGAAACTCCTGTGGAGAACCCCAGAAGGTCTGACTGAATGTGGTAGAAAGAGAAATGCACCTTTTTTTATTTTGATTTCTGTGCTTCCACATTTGGTTGAGACCCAAATGGTTGCCTCTGTTGCTCTGTAAACTAAAAACACTTTTTCCCCTTTTTTGTTTAGCTTTGTATATAAAGTTGGGTTGCTGTGGACAATATACGGCTGTAGCGTGTCTGTAAACATGGAAAACAGGCAGTAGTGTAATCAATGTTTCAAAATGTTTGAGTGTTGAAGTTCAAGTCTTAATATGTTTGTGTGCACTTAACACCTTGTCAGATTCTAAATAAACGTGAAACTTATGCACCATGTATTGTGTCGCCTCATGCATTTGTACCACTGTGCCGTGACATTAGCTCAAAACTTACCAAAATATTCCTAAATGGTCGTTCCAACTCCTCCAGTTGTTATTGGGACACATTATAATAGAGCTTTTTTACAGCTTGGCTTCCTTGCACTTTTAGCAAGCATTATTAGACTGACAAAATCTTGCCAACCATTTCCTGAGTTAAATCTTTGATCAGGGTGGGTTAAATCTCACATGTCCCAGTGCCCATATATAATCAAGAGTCTCAGAATTACTCCTAGGAATCATACTAAGTCTAAATAAGGAACATTTATGAAGCGATTTTATATCCCCCCCGAGTGGCAAATGTTGTACTAATTAGGATACTAATAACAGGGCGTCACCAAAAAGATCATGATAATATTCAAAGGTGGAAGATTGTACTAAGTTGCACATAATTGTTGCCATTTCACAACATCAAGAATACTACTGTAATGAGCACCAAACTGGAAAGACAGACACACACACACACACACACTGAATAAAATAAAGCCCGGTATCAGGCATGTTTAGTTGAGTTATCCACAGCCACTCTCTCACGTGGAATCACCTTTCCACTGGAACGGGAAATGCCTCGTGAAGTTAACAAGTTACCGTAACTAGTCAAAGCACCGTTGAAGTCCCAACGTTCACACTAAACTTCCACTGTGGCATGTGGTGTTTCTCTGTGATCGCCCCTTATCTCTTGAAAGTGCCCTGGGAGTTGACACCAGTCTTCTTCAACTGTTCTGGGCTTGTGAAGTGTAATGCAAATGGGGTTCATGGAATGTGGAGCTCAGCATAGCGGGGTGACATATCATGGTCAATCATCCATCATACCCCACTTATCTCACAATACAGTTTGCATCTGTGACCACCAATGTGTGCTGATACTGTGATTTCCCAGGATCTGTGTGTCAATTTCTGCTTGAGTCCCATCTTCTGGCAGCTCATCCCAAGTCCTGGAGAAGTTAGGAGTACTTTCCTTATTTAGGAAAACTGATGTTTTCCTTCTACTTCTAAGAGGAAGACCAAATTTACATCACTTTTAGATTTTTAAGCCAGTCAGGACAGTTTTCCTACTCTGAGACTCTTGATAAACATGGACACAGGTGTCTTTTTTTAATCTTTCATCTGAACATTTCCTTTACTCAACACCACTTTAGTTTGGTAGCTGATGGTCAGAAGAAACAATGTCCTCACAGAACACAGCTACTTACCATATGTGGCAGGTAACCATAATGTCCACCAACACTACAGAACACAGTTAAGTTCTTTTCAGTTTTTTTATTACACTACAAGGATGAGGGAAACCATCACTCCATGTTTTGAGTCCCACATTAATTTCATCTGAATACTGTATATGCAGAGGAGAGATTGCTGGGTATATTGGGAAAAGGATGCTAAAGATAGAGCTGACAGGCAAGAGGAAAAGAACGCTAAGGTTTATGGATGTGGTGAGAGAGGACATGCAGGTGATGGATGTAACAGAACAAGATGCAGAGGACAGAAAGATATGGAAGAAGATGATCCGCTAAAGGGAGCAGCCAAAAGAAGAAGAAGAATCATCAGAATAAACATTTCTCAAAGGTCTCTAATTGTTCCATTTTACTGCAATAACATCATTCACTTTTATGAATTTACAGTTGTGCTTGAAAGTTTATGAACCCTTTAGAATTTTCTATATTTCTGCATAAATATGACCTAAAACATCATCAGATTTTCACTCAAGTCCTAAAAGTAGATAAAGAGAAACCAGTTAAACAAATGAGACAAAAATATTATACTTGGTCATTTATTTATTAAGGAAAATGATTGAATATTACATATTTGTGAGTGGCAAAAGTATGTGAACCTTTGCTTTCAGTACCTGGTGTGACCCCCCCTTTACAGCCATAACTGCAACTAAACGTACATACTCCGTACAGAACAACTTCAACTCTGGGATGTTGGTGGGTTTCCTCACATTAACTGCTCACTTCAGGTCCTTCCACAACATTTCGATTGGATTAAGGTCAGGACTTTGACTTGGCCATTCCAAAACATTAACTTTATTCTTCTTTAACCATTCTTTGATAGAATGACTTGTGTGCTTAGGGGCGTTGTCTTGCTGCATGACCCACCTTCTCTTGAGATTCAGTTCATGGACATATGTCCTGACATTTTCCTTTAGAATTCTGATATAATTCAGAATTCATTGTTCCATCAATGAAGGCAAACCATCCTGGCCCAGATGCAGCAAAACAGGCCCAAACCATGATACTACCACCACCATGTTTCACGTGATGGGATAAGGTTCTTATGGTGGAATGCAGTGTTTTCCTTTCTTCAAACATGACGCTTTTCATTTGTCTCATCCGTCCACAAAACATTCTTCTAATGGCCTTCTAGTTTGTCCACGTGATCTTTAGCAATCTGCAGACGGGCAGCAATGTTTTTTTTGGAGAACAGTGGCTTTCTCCCTACAACCCTGCCATACACACCATTGTTGTTCAGTTTTCTCCTGAATGTGGACTCATGAACATGAACATTAGCAAATGTGAGAGAGGCCTTCAGTTGCTTAGATGTTATCCTAGGGTCCTTTGTGACCTCAACGACTATTACACACCTTGCTCTTGGAGTGATCTTTGTTGGTCGACCATTCCTGGGGAGGGTAACAATGGTCTTGAATTTCCTCCATTTGTACACAATCTGTCTGACTGTGGATTGGTGGAGCCCAAACTCTTTAGAGATGGTTTTGTAACCTTTTCCAGCCTGATTAGCATCAACAACTCTCTTTCTGAAGTCCTCAGAAATCTCCTTTGTTCGTACCATGATACACTTCCACAGACGTGTTGTGAAGAGCAGACTTTGATAGATCCCTGTTCTTTAAATAACACAGGGTGCCCACTCACACCTGATTGTCATCCCATTGATTGAAAACACCGGTCTCTAATTTCACCTTCAAACTAACTGCTAATCCTGGAGGTTCACATACTTTGCCACTTACAAATATGTAATATTCGATCATTTTCCTTAATAAATAAATGACCAAGTGTAATATTTGTGTCTCATTTGTTTAACTGGTTTCTCTTTATCTACTTTTAGGACATGAGTGAAAATCTGATGATGTTTTAGGTCATATTTATGCAGAAATATAGAAAATTCTAAACAGTTCACAAACTTTCAAGCACAACTGTAGAGTGTTTCCATTTGGTGTTATTTACTGGTGCCAAATTTCTGTTTGGCTACTCTCTTAAGGTCTCAAATGGCAAAATCTCTCAGGAGCTTGGTTAACATGGGCCAAGTTATTAGAAGCCATGTCTTTATTTGAAAACATGGCCTCATGTTGACTAAAATGTGACCCTTAGATCCTTAACATATAGAGACTGGAAAATTGGACCGAACAGGAACTCGAGTGGCTCATTCCAGACACAGAGACAATACTAAAGGTCCCAACATCCATTTTTCATTCTTTGTTCCTCTAACATCTGAATTGACCCTTAAGGTTTTTCTCATGCCATGTGTAAAAGCTTACAGTAGCATAATCATAACAGACAGGAATATGGCAAATCTATTTAGGTAAATGAACATAAAGTAATTAAAATCACTTGGAGTAAAAAAATGCCCAGAAAGTGTGCTGGTAAGATTAAACTTCATGGACACACAAGTCTAGGCTTCTGTCTCCTGCTTGACAATCTGGACATACAATAAAATGGAAAAATTGTGATTATAAAGCCGCCATCACTCAGTGCTGGGTCCTTACAAGCAAGTTTTTTCAGCAAATAAAAGATATACTGTAAAATAACAAAAAATAGAATGGGCAACAAAAAACATTTGCAACTTACTAAGAACTGTACAGATTCCATATTAAGAAATAATTCGACTTTTCCAGTTGCAAACTGAATACCTGGCAAAATGTTCTTTGGCAGTAGGCTGTTCTTTATTACAAAGTAAATGCGTGAAATTTAAACAAAAATGGCAATTCAAAGAATGAGAGACCATTTATGCTTTGTCGTGGCCCAGTAATTGACAGCAGTCATCTTGGCACTTTGCAGCTCCTCATTCTTTGGCACAGATTTTTTTTTAAGGACAGATGCTGCTGGCACAGTGGCGTATGGGAAGATTTGTCACTTCACAGTGTTTGCTCCATGTTTACTGCTAGGTGGGCTGAGGAGTCAAAATTACCTGAAGAGTGTGCAGGTTTGAGCCAAGTGTTGGAATACTTCACTGGATTGGTCCTGCCTTGTCCCCTTTCCTCACCAATGTAGACCAAGATAAAGATGTTGCAGATAATGGATCAATGACAAACAAGCTTTTTTTGTTGTGTAGGATTTTATTAACTACAAAATATAGCCACTTATGTAATTTAATTATGGTTTATTTCAACATAATTGCTTTCCACAACCCCACAAAGTAAAACATCACACTTCCAAAATTTCTCAAAGAGTGATAGTTCCCTACCTGTGGGCGGTGGTCTTGGATGGTTACCTGCGCCAATGACCCGTTTCTTGCAGAATGACCACAAGCTGGACAGCAGCTACACATAATGGGACAGCCGAGTCTCACTAAAGCTGTTGAGGCTTGTTTTAGACACCATGGCAATGGTTCATTGGGTGAGGTTCTAGAGCTTTTATCACCTAACACACTCTACTTAAAGACTTATTGCTTGCAGAGATTAATGGGACCTCCATTGGAAATAGGAAGTACGACCAAAATGGTCACCATTACCTGTTTTTTCAGGCATCCTTTCCCAATGGTCCCATTATATACTGCGGACGGAGCAAACTAAGAGAAATTGCTATGAACTCCATGGTCAGGACATCTGTAGTGGGCTTGATTAACCACTCCAGCAATCTTAAAGGAAGGACTGGAGGACACTTCTTTCAAGCCCCATAAACATTATTGTCACTAGAGGTGTAAAAAATAAAGTCTCGTGAGCAATCATCAGAGTAGCCACTAGAACTGCTCATGGTTCACCTTAATTCCTTCTAAACCCCGCGCGACCCATTGCTCACCACTGCATTATAGCTCTTACAATCCACAGCAACTGCTCAAACTTCAAAGATTCATGGAGAACACTTAAAAGAATTACTCAAGTCCCCAACAGACACAGAAGGAGGGAGTCATGGAAAAACAAGGGTGTTGTGGGTGAAGCTCCAAAAATATTAAAAATTACTTGTGTGACACTCACGTGATGTGGCCTCCCTTATTTCATCCAAGGATGAAGCAGAATCTCTTCTAGGGTGGGCCGTCCTTCTGGGTTCATGGAGAGGCATCTCTCAATAAGATCTTGACATTCTAGGAAGACACAAACAGAAGGCAGCTTTTGAGACTCAGAAGTACGTTTACAGAGTCTGATTTAATGGCATTTAATACCAAGTCCTACTGAACAGAACTGGATTTAATGTCCTTCCCTTTAACTTTGAATCAATCCATTCCAAAATTTCAGACTGTTACATCTGGTACTACAAAATTTGAAGTTGCATGTTGTACTGCTCATGTCTATGTTAACATCAAAGATAAGTCAGTATATCCATCCATTTTAGGAGCACTTTTTAATCTTTTGTATCAATGGGACCCTAGACCACAAGAGCCAGGCCACATGCAACTTGTACACCCAAACCCTGGTCAGCTTCATGTTGTTCACTGACCACACATATGCAGGGAGAACATATCAACACCTCATGGAAAAGACCCTTGCTCACAGCTGGGTGAGAATTGAACTGAGCGCTATAAAATCTTGCCACTATAATCAACCATCAATTTGCTCTATTATTTACTTTTATGGAATACATTTATTGATGAGTACATTAGAGGGTCAGCTCAAGTTGGATGGTTGGGAGACAAAGTCAGAGAGGTAAGATTGTGTTGGTTTGGACATGTGCAGAGGAGAGATGCTGGGTATATTGGGAGAAGGATGTTAAGGATAGAGCTGCCAGGGAAGAGGTAAAAAGGAAGGCCTAAGAGAAGGTTTATGGATGTGGTGAGAGAGGACATGCAGGTGATGGGTGTAACAGAACAAGATGTAGAGGACAGAAAGATATGGAAGAAGATGATCCGTTGTGGCAACCCCTAATGGGAGCAGCCGAAAGAAGAAGATGATTTGATCCTTTTCCATAACCCTATGACTGAAGATCCCCTAATTAGAGTTCAACAAAATGTGATGAGTTGACATGTCTATCAAAGAATAAACAACTTGGACAAAAAAAAAAAAAATTTTTCCAAATAAAAGCAAACAAAACCCAAGACAATAATACAGTTGGAGGCAATCCTACCTGACTATAAATCTGTTCCGACATTCAGATGAGGAAAATTATTGAGTGAGGATCAGGAGAAAAAAAGAGTCAATAGTAAATAAAGATTAAAACCAGGATTTTATAAATATCTTTAGAAATCAAAGTCAAGGAGCAGAGTTAAATTCAAGAACCAGTAATTGAAAATAGTAAGAATGGCAAGTTGTTAACTTTACCCAATCACTGACACATTAGGACCATACGCATGCCCTTTAAATGGTTGTGCAGTTCTCGGTACAATTTGGGATTGATTCATCTCGGAAATGGACAACACAAACTCCATACAACAGTGGCGGCATAGTCAAAACAAAAATGACATTGGAAGAGATCTGAAATCTATGTCCAGTTCTGAATTGAAGATTCTATCACACAACTAATGACAAACCTCATGAAATGACAAAAATATATTTTTTCAAGTCCATAGGAAACTCAAAGAAATTTAATAAAAACCACCAATCATAACCTTAATCTGCCATCTAGAGTATAAAAGTAGGTAAGGTAAAAAGCAGTTGAAAGCAACACAAAATCAGAGGGAAAAACATAAGAGCATTAAAATAATGTTAAACACATGCAGGATCTGATACAACCATGCCAAGACCTCACTTTCCTACCATCAGACAGATCTTGAGTAAATATGAATCTACCACAGAGGATCTCCCCTACTTTCTGGAATGGCAGCTGCCCACAGAGCAGTTCAAAGAGAGTGACTCCTAGGGACCACGAGGTTGTTGGGATGGCTTCATGATACTCCAATGAGAAGACCTCAGGAGGAGCATACAAGGTTGTACCTGCCATTAGACAAACGGGTGACAATTAATCATTCTGCCCGTGGCATTACTTGGAAAAGAAGGGCTTGGGAAGAGTGCATCATGATTAACCTTCAAAACTCTGATACTTCCCCTTCTTCAGCATGGTGCCACAGCCAAAATCAATAAGTTTGATTTTCCCTGTGGTGGTCTGGATCAAAATGTTTCCTGGTTTCAGGTCCCTGTGGAAGACCAAACAGGAATGGATATGCTGGACTGCCTGAACCACCTGGGATAGGATATTCTTTGTTAGGTCCTCCGTCAAGTGACCACCTTGGATCTTCATATAGTCAGTGAGATTCATGGATGCCTCCACAAGCTCCAGAACCAGGACATCTTTTGTGGGCACCGTAAACCACTCCAACAGTTTGATTACACCAGGGTGCTCGGGAAAAGAGACCAGCTGCATGAGGCCTACTTCCCAAGGCATAACCTGCATTTCTTTATTGGACTAATAGAATAAATCAAAAGGAAGTTCAGCAAAGGCAGGAACATCATTAGAACCTTTTCCTAAAGCTAGCCCATCACTAAAGGTTGTGGTCTTTTATAAAGTGTTTACTTGTCTCCAGGATTTGGAGTTAGGCCCTTCTGCAAACATGGTGATTCTTAATATAACTAAGTTTAATAAAAAAATAATTAGATAGATGGGGTAGAAGAGGTTCTTCAGCTTACCATGTTATACATCACCTTTTCAGGTTTTGGTGTTGCAAACTTGATGGCAACCTATGAGGTAAAAAAGAGAGTTTGGTAGATGTTAAGTCAAATCATTTTATAAAAAACTTACATAACATATAAAAGCCATATTCAGCCTAATTATATGTTCTAAAACAATACAGGAACTGGCCAGCCAAACGAACAGGATGCAGACTAGAAGAAGTCCCGTTACCAATAAGTTGTTCTCAATCCTTTGAGCTGCCCACACCTGTCCAAATCCACCTCCCCCCAGCACGTTGTCCACTGTATACTTTTCAAACACAGCTCTGAATTCTGGAAAAGAAAGACAATCAGCCATAAGCAACACAGAAAGCCCACCTTTAAAGCCCCTTTGACCAATTAACATTTGACTTACCTGGGTTCTCTTTCATACTGCGTAAAATGGTAGATGGTGGATTGTCCTCGGATTCATCATGATCCTTTAACAAGACAATGGAAAGACAGACACATATTATCCAGCATATTTTTGCTTTCACAGCTAACATTGCATTGCTCCTCAGTGTGATTAGAAGTACCAATGTCCTACATTTTATATCATTTAAGCTAAAAAAGAAGAAAGCTACACTAATGTTGTAATAGCAAAAAAAAAATTGTTACCTGAAACTCATTTTTGATTTTATACAAGATGTGGATTTAGGGCAAAAGAATTGTGGATCATCTTTAAAAATTCAAATGTCTCCCTGGATCAGTTGCAGTGTACATGAAATAGTACCATACTAGCTGTGGATCAATACCAGACTATACAGTCCGATAGTAAGAGGAGGAGGAGATCCTCAGGTAGAACAGACTACCTAGTACGGTAGTACGGTAGTAAGTAGACAATCCTCGCGTCTAAGTGCTGTCTCAGTGAACAGATTAACAAGATAAATATAAATAGAATAACTAATCCACAGTTAGTCTCATTTTGATTTTCTCAGCTGACTGACAGATTGCTCAATTAACGACATTTCAAGAAACAGAGCACAGAGAAAGTTTGCCCTCATGTAAACTTATTAAAAACAAATAACTGCAGTTGCTAATCTACATGATTGTCTCTGTTGGTTTTGGAAATGTTACTCTTTGTGCGTATGAAAGGGCCCTGAAATCCCTGTGCAGAAAGAAAAGAAGATAAAAGTAAACATTAGTATAATCGTATTTAAAACATAATTGTCTTTCTGTAACTCGTAGACGGACCTAGCATCAGGGTGACCTGTGTATGCTCCCTGAAGCATTGGCATATGTTGAGAAAAAAAGTAATGTCATCATTTTTCTGTTTCACAGGTACATTATGCTCTGCACAATTAATTACGTCAATGCTCCTTGATCTAATGCAGGAGTGATTACTAGCTTAAATCTTCAAGGAAGACCACCCATCTGGGTTGTTTTATTTTTAAATGTGATGTTCATTGAGTAAATATATGTGTGTGAAACCCTGAGGCCTGTGGGAGTCTTAATCTGGTCTTGCTGTACAGCATTTCCCAATTACCTGGATAACAGAAAAGAGTTAATAATAATTTAATTTTGTGCCTAGCTTTTTCTAATAACTGAATTAATAATGGGCCGGCACGATGGGTAGCACTGCTGCCTCGCAGTTAGGAGACCCGGGTCTGCTTCCAGGTTCCTCCCTGCGTGGAGTTTGCATATTCTCCCTGGGTACTCTGGTTTCCTCCTACAGTCCAAAGGCAGGCAGGTTAGGTGCATTGGCAATTCTAAATTGTCCCTAGTGTGTGCTTGATGTGTGGGTGTTTGTGGGTGTGTGTGCCCTGCGGTGAGCTGACGCCCTCTGCCCGGGGTTTGTTTCCTGCCTTGCGCCCTATGTTGGCTGGGATTGGCTTCAGCAGACCCCCCATGATCCTGTAGTTAGGATATAGCGGGTTGGATAATTGATGGATGGATGAATTAATAATACAACAGTCACCAAAGCCTATAAATACCCAGTCAGAGTCTCGATGGTACTTATAAAGAATGTCTCACCACAGCATGGACTTTATAGAAGAGCACAAGCTCTATATACAATAATACACACTGTGAGAGATCTCATATCAGATCTGTAGAACATTTGCTAAGATACATGATACAAACATGATACAAGATGCATATTTCAATGTGCAGTCTTTGAACCAGTGAACAAGCAAATTCTCAATTTGTGACTTTTTAACAATGGTCAAATTTACAGTGAATCCGGAAAGTATTCACAGCGCATCACTTTTTCCACATTTTATTATGTTACAGCCTTATTCCAAAATGGATTAAATTCATTTTTTTCCTCAGAATTCTACACACAACACCCCATAATGACAATGTGAAAAAAGTTTACTTGAGGTTTTTGCAAATTTATTTAAAATAAAAAAACTTAAAAATCACGTGTACATAAGTATTCACAGCTTTTGCCATGAAGCTCAAAACTGAGCTCAGGGCATCCTGTTTCCCCTGATCATCCTTGAGATGTTTCTGCAGCTTAATTGAAGTCCACCTGTGGTAAATTCAGTTGATTGGACATGATTTAGAGAGGCACACACCTGTCTATATAAGGTCCCACAGTTGACAGGTCATGTCAGAGCACAAACCAAGTATGAAGTCAAAGGAATTGTCTGTAGACCTCCGAGACAAGATTGTCTCGAGGCACAAATCTGGGGAAGGTTACAGAAAAATTTCTGCTGCTTTGAAGGTCCCAATGAGCACAGTGGCCTCCATCATCCATAAATGAAAGAAGTTCAAAACCACCAGGACTCATCCTAGAGCTGGCCGGCCATCTAAACTGAGCGATTAGGGGAGAAGGGCCTTAGTCATGGAGGTGACCAAGAACCCGATGGTCACTCTGTCATAGCTCCAGAGGTCCTCTGTGGAGAGAGGAGAACCTTGCAGAATGACAACCATCTCTGCAGCAATCCACCAATCAGGCCTGTATGGTAGAGTGGCCAGACGGAAGCCACTCCTTAGTAAAAGGCACATGGCAGCCCGCCTGGAGTTTGCCAAAAGGCACCTGAAGGACTCTCAGACCATGAGAAACAAAATTCTCTGGTCTGATGAGACAAAGATTGAACTCTTTGGTGTGAATGCCAGGTGTCACGTTTGGAGGAAACCAGGCACCGCTCATCACCAGGCCAATAAATACCATCCCTACAGTGAAGCATGGTGGTGGCAGCATCATGCTGTGGGGATGTTTTTCAGCGGCAGGAACTGGGAGACTAGTCAAGATAAAGGGAAAGATGACTGCAGCAATGTACAGAGACATCCTGGATGAAAACCTGCTCCAGAGCGCTCTTGACCTCAGACTGGGGCGACGGTTCATCTTTCAGCAGGACAACGACCCTAAGCACACAGCCAAGATATCAAAGGAGTGGCTTCAGGACAATTCTGTGAATGTCTTTGAGTGGCCCAGCCAGAGCCCAGACTTGAATCTGATTGAACATCTCTGGAGAGATCTTAAAATGGCTGTGCACCAACGCTTCCCATCCAACCTGATAGAGCTTGAGAGGTGCTACAAAGAGGAATGGGCGAAACTGGCCAAGGATAGGTGTGCCAAGCTTGTGGCATCATATTCAAAAAGACTTGAGGTTGTAATTGCTGCTAAAGGTGCATCGACAAAGTATTGAGCAAAGGCTGTGAATACTTATGTACATGTGATTTCTCAGTTTTTTTATTTTTAATAAATTTGCAAAAACCTCAAGTAAACTTTTTTCACATTGTCATTATGGGGTGTTGTGTGTAGAATTCTGAGGAAAAAAATGGAACTTAATCCATTTTGGAATAAGGCTGTAACATAACAAAATGTGTAAAAAGTGATGCGCTGTGAATACTTTCCGGATGCACTGTATGTTGATCTGTATTTCAGTATGTCTTATATAACACAATATAAATGCTTCCATGCATCCTTCATTTTTTCTGTGGTCTTGAGTTAAAATATATTTGATTCAGTATCATGCTGTACTGCAGACCAAATATAAATATATAGTTTCCATTTTATTCAATGGTATATTTGTGTTTTTTCATGTCCATAACTGTCTAATAAGTGCAAAATATATTATGCAAGATTTCACATGGTACTAAGTCCTTTAAATTTGCTGATGAGGTTGTCTAAGTTAGTACTTTGTTTCCCTTCTCCGACTCTGGAGCACGGTGCAGCAGTGCAAAACCTGAAAGTTAGACGTGTTACCCTAAATAATACTAAGACCAGATCAGCACAGGCTCATTCTCACTGATGACATACTGCATAAATGCCCATCTGGGACAGCCCTTAGATTTGGTGGTTTTGTGGTCAACCAAGAAAAATGACCTTAATTAAGACAGTTTAGTTTGGACAGTATTACCCCTAACTGAGAAGGGTGTATAATGAGCAAAAATAGCCTGATAAGTGTGTTTTCAAACTGTGTTCATTTTCATTCAAATTAATGAACTGAAACAAGACCAAATCCCTTTTGTATAGCAACATTTATAAACATGATTTTGTCAGTCTAAATGTGTCTCTGAATTTAACGATGCACCATTTACCAGAAGAGAAGATAGAGAAAACTGTGCAGCATACCTTTAGAAGACTGGATTCAAACTGTGCCCCGGCACGACCTGTCAAATGTTCTCATGTGCATGCGTTTTCTTGTGGATCATCTGGCTGTCCTCCCACAACTTAAAAATGTGCCAACTAAGTTAACTAGACACTTCAAATTGGCACAGCAAGGCATAACTGAGTGTGGGTATGTATCCAAGTGTGCCAAAGCAAGGGATTGGCAGTTTTGGTGGTTACCTGATAATGTTGGGACATAATCTTGACCCCTTTGAACCACCCAAATGAGACAATATTATGCCAAAGAAAGTTTTATATCCATTATTGATCTGTATGTTTGGGGTTTGATGGCTGATGAAGAACTTTAAACAGATGGCTGATGAAGAACTTTAAACAGATAGACTAACTTTTTCAACCTTTATTAAGTTCACAAAAGAACCAGGCATGGCCTGACTTGAATTTCAAAGAGTCCCATTGCTGTGGATAGCCAACAGTGACAAATCAAACCAAGGCTCATATACTAAAAGGGACACATGCAGAATAAACAGTCATCGCTACAATGCTGTGTTATATTCTAGGTTCTGCTGCAATATTCTTTCTGAAGCCAGAAGAATTCGCCATAAACACGGAGAAACTACCAAGTGCCTCAACATCTTGATCCAGTCTCTTCTTGAAGTATGTTTCCAGGATCCTCTACAGTCTCAATGTAAATTTAAAAACAAGACCAATTAAAAGGGACTAAAACTAACATGGTCATCTAGAGAAACATTTATTTTATTTCAGACAGGTCAATGTAATTCCCAGCAGACCAAATTCATTGGCTGATTGCCGATTCCCTGTATGCACGAAAAGCTTCACAAAAAAGACCATTCCTAACAACTAAGGGATGGAAAAGTAGACCTTGTATTAAGAATGACAAATGAGAAAAATCAGATCCTGAGAGTCCCAGATCAAATGGTGGCCCCTATGTGTGGAGGAAAATGCAAAACAGAGTAATCCTCGCACACAAGTTGTTCTTGGATAAATTATTAAAATAAAACTACCTTCCCAAAGTGAAATCTACCAGGATGCTTTATTTGGGGGGAATATATGCTAAAGAATAACGCACCGGCCAGTGTCATGCACACAGTAGTGCTACTTTGGCAATGCCATTGGATTTGATTGATATAAAAATAAATGGGTGATTATCAAAGGTAAGTGTGAAAGTTTTCAAAAACTATTTTGAATATGAATACAAATTAGATGTGGTCCCAATTTTGAAGCTCTTGTTGAAAAATAAATTGTTTAAACAATTTTTTTCTAAACAGATTGACATGTGTTCAAGCAAATATAAAGCATCTTACTGCCCTGATAACTTAATGGTGCATTAAATTCTTACGCACTATTAGCTAGAAATGTCTGTGGAAACTTTTCTAGTTTAAGAAGAGAAAACCATTCCCATCGCTTTCACAAGCCTTCTCATAATCAATCAACCCTTATAAACTGTTCAAACACTTTTGCAAAACTAGAAAGAAGAATAACCTAATCAGGAAAAACTCTTCCTCAGTGAAAGAAACATAAGGCCACAAAGCTGCAGGGAAAAATCAGACAGTGGTGATGGCGTCCAATCACATTTTTCTACTTATTATAAAATCCTTCACCTGTATTTGTGTGAATTTCCCCTTCCATCTATCTATCTATCTATCTATCTATCTATCTATCTATCTATCTATTTTCCTCAACATTTATCAGTTTTCTGACTGTAGGGTGTCATTCAGGCTCAGTTTGTACCTTTTGCCTTTACATTTACTGACCAATAGTGGAATCTGAAAAAAATCTGCAGCATATCTACCGTATTTGTGTACTTGTTTTGCATTCTTCAAAATAGTATTCTACATGCATTGTGCCATTTTAAACATTTATCTCACTATATACTAGTGTGTTGTAACATGTTAGTTAAGCAAAATGACACCTTTTTTTGGCTAACTAAAAAGATTATACTATGCAAGCTTTCGAGGCAACTCAGGCCCCTTCTTCATCTTGCCTGAAGAAGGGGCCTGAGTTGCCTTGTAAGCTTGCATAGTGTAATCTTACCTGGCAGTCAGGGAGAGTGGACTGGAATCCGCTTGCGTGATCAATGACGACTTCAATGGATTAGTCAGTGGGGGCTCTAGACATTGTTGAGTGAGTATGTGTACTGTGTGGCCGTCACATTCAAAATCGGAGAGAGTAGAGCAACGAATCTGCATCAAATTTTGCGTCAAGCTGGAACATCAATCTGCGGAAAACTATTTGGATGATTCCGAAGGCTTTCAGGGATGATGCAATGAGTGACGAAACATCAACCAGGGGACTCTACAACCTCTGGCTTTTCCCAAAACTAAAATCACATTTGGAAGATAAGAGATTTCCGACTGTCGATGAAATTCAGGAAAATATGAAGAGGCAGCTGATGGTGATTCCAACAATATTTTGAACAATGGAAGAGATGCTGAGAGAACTGTGTGAGGTCCCAAGGTGCCTACTTGGAAGGGGACTGAAGCGTCACTGCCCCTGTGGACAATGTTGCTTGTATCTTGTATCTTCTTCAATAAATGTATTTATCTTTCATATTACATGGCTGGACACTTTCCAGACAGACTTCACATTTGCAGCATTTTCAAGTTTTATTGTGTGATTTAAGTCTTGATGCTTTTGTTTTTTGAATGTTCATATTACTGCAAAGGAAAATGTAAAAGTAGCTCTCTCTGATGGCTCAGAATTTCCCTTGGTCAAGTAATTGAACTGCTTTCTCAGACTTGAGACCCTGTGATGATACCTGTAATGTAGATCAGCATTGCTTGTAAATTCTCATTTTTTAAGATATTTTAAAGAAAAACAGCTTTCTGACAAGTAAACATATATTCTGCGTGAAAAGTGTAAAGTAGAAAATCAGGCCTTGTTTTATCAGTAAGAACAGCTGTGTTTTATAATATTATTATCAGTATATAAAAGTTTACTTGACCTTCCCTGGAGTCTTTAGGAAATTCTGTTAAGTGCCAATACAGAATGTGCCAATGTATCTGATTCTACAAGAATGTTGTCGTAAAACACAAGGTTTCTTGACAGTTTACAAGTAATGTGCCGATTATGAGTACTGCTGCCATAATTCAAGGAAAAACATCTCTATTCCCAGTTCCTAAACATCATTGTAAGATTATCTTTTGCTAGTATCAATTGCAGAACTGCCCTTCAAATAATTTTGCATTCCTGTGAATTTAGCCAAGTTTAATCTGTCAGCCATACCTGACACATTCTGCTCCCCTTGCTTTTAACACGTACTTCTGCAAACACATCAGAGCAATCGCCACAAAGCGAGGAGTTTCTTGCTGTTAGTAAAATTCTGAAAATATGAGGTGCATTTGCCTACCAATCTAGAATGGATGTCCAAGATTTAGGCCTGCTTCATAAGAAAGAGTAAACCGATGGACGTGTCTGCAGTATAGTCTACTGTGCACAAAACCTAGTTATTGAGTTTTTCAGGTATCATAAGTTGGTTGTGCACTTACAATTATAGAATACGGTACATAAACAATTACCAGCTAAGCTTTACCAGGGATTAAAGAATTTGCTAAATGTTATAATTCTAAGGGTCTTGCCCTGTAATCATAAATTTTCTAATTAGGTTATTCACATGCAGGGTTCATGGAGCACCAATGTCTTTCCCAGCAAAACAGCAACATTGGGCACAAAGCACATAAAAGCCTGGGAAGAAACACCAGCCCGTCCATTACAGGACACACTCAATCAGGTGTCCATATACAGTACACAAATACTAAAAGAATGAGTTGCCAAACAAGACAACTGGTTGTGAATATTTATTTTGCCCTTAATATGATTAAAGCCCCACCACACTCTCAGTCATTGGGTATTTTTAAAAATAATCCTTTTGGGTAAGCTGTCATGGTATGAATTTGTATCCCAAACAGGCTTAGATCTGACCTTGCCTCTGGTGCTGCCATGATAGGCCCCCACTCACCATAAAGCTGTGTTGGAATAAACATATTTGGAAAATGAGCATTTCAGAAACACCATCAAATGTGTGTATTTAAGTGCTAACCGCATTGTAAGCCCCTTCCCGTGTGTGTTCCTGATGAGTTTTTCCCATTTCCATCACAGCCAGTCATTTCCAATCAGACACATTGATGAGACCTCACACTGTCACTTACCTCACAGTTTTTTAGCACCACACACAAGACTTCCTGCAACATTTCCACAAGCTCTAGACGGACCGTGGCTGAGTGGAAGGCCCTCTTCACGCAGATATTGATGTCCTCTTTGAGGTTATGGATTTCTTCTCGGAGATTTTGATTTATGTGCATCTGTTGTTTGAGAGCCTGCATCTCCTTTTGTAGGTGGCAGTTGGTGTTTTTCAGTTCACACACCTCCATGTTTCTCCTATGAAGCTCTTTGTTGAGCTTCCTTACATGTGTGTCGTTGATTTGCAGCTGACATAACTGCTCCCATGTCTGATCAGTGATGGATGCAATCCTAGTGGACAGCTCCTTCTGACTTTTATTTAGACTGCTGTATCGACTTGCCAGATAAATACCAGTGGCGATCAATAAAGCATTCAGTGCAAAGAAGCATCCAAAAATAAAACCTTGCAGCATTGATATGTCCACTCCCAGTAAAAGTATTATTTGACCAAACAGATCAAACATGGTGTGCTGCTGCAGCACTACTCTGGCTCATTCCACTCTGTGTTCATCTCTAACAACCAAGTTCTACACCTCAGTGCAACTTTCAATGCAATGATGGCTGAAGTCCTTCTCATGAATAAAATACTACAGATGATGAGAAATATCGCGAGATGGGCCATACCAACTTGCTATTGTCTGGAAAGGCCAATCAGTATGGTAGGGAAACTGTGGCAGTTCCCTGTGAAAATGACCTACTTGAATCCCCATACACCATCCAGTATGTACTCCGGCTTCTCAATTCTGCCATGCAGGGATTCTCTGCACAAGGAACCCAAGCACCCTCCCTCAGACATATTGTTGTTGGATCTAGAAATACCAGCAAGGGGCTGACTGCCAGAAACTGACTGAAGCACTGCCCCCAGTCCTTCTTTTTGCCTGCTTTTTACACTGGCCCCTCCTATCTGCGTCTGTTGCTAGTCAGCACTAACTTATACTAATTGCATGGTAGGAGGGGAAGCTTAGATGGTGGTGTAGTGCTAGCACTGTGTAGCCTTTGTCCTCTGCTACAGCTGGCTTTCTACAGCTTCCCTTGTAGTTTGAACTATTTTTATCATTTTCCCAATTTGGAATATTTGACTTAGTGATTGGACACTTGTTCTTGTACTTGCCTACCATGTGTTCTGACTTCTTCTCAATTAAAGATCCTGTTTTAGTGCTCATCTTCCAAGGTCTAAGTCTTACTTTCAACATACATAGGTTCACACTGCCAGCCTTGCTTAGTGAGTTGCTGTGTGTTTGTGAAAGGACTGCAGAGTGGGCTACAGTCCTGCAAAACACAACTGGGGCTATAAACCCTGCCTTGGACACAAGCTACATGAAACACGGTGTAAATGAAACACAAGGAGCGACACCTTATGAGACCAACACCGGACACTTGCAAAATGTAATTTATTGAGTTAAGGATTCTTGCTCAATTATGGTAAATCAGATTGCTTTTTGTGGAGTTCCATAAGCTCCTGTAGTGCAACACTATACAACACCTTCAGCGTGTTTTCTTAGAGCTTTTCAAGGGTGCTGGATATGGACAACCCATCCAAGTATTACCTGCACAGCTGTATGGTGCTTCAACAAATATGGGGCCCACAAGTGGATGCTGAGGAGTTTCTGGAAGCACTAAAAAGCAAAGGCTCAAAAAGTCCTTCTAGTCATAGAATAACTGAACTTGGAGTCAGGGGTTAGCATTTGGCAAGGGTTCAACTAACAGAAGAGAGAAAGGAAGGACAAAAGAGCAGGGTGTGAAGATGTTTGCTGTTGTTTTAAAAGAAGGTGAGTAGTGGAGTGGCACAGGTAGTGTTTGTAAGAAGTGCACTGACCAACCTACAGTAAATGACTGGCAGAGGCACCAGGGGCCTTTTGTATAATATAACCTTGCTTAGAATACTAAATTTAAGCTTACGCTTGAAAGACAAACATGATGTACTATACACATATTAAAAAACGGTTTTATAAAACCGTATGAACATTAAATTAAGTTCCTTCATAAATCTTAACTCAACTTAAAACTGTGTTTGTGTCCACACTTTTAGCTAATATCTATCACCTCCGGTCAGTTACAATGTATAGTTTTAAAAAATAAAAATTAAAAAAAGCCTTTTTTGAATATTCATGTAATTAGCATATAAATCTGGCCATGTTGTTGTGTGACGTCTTTACTATAAACCATGGGAGAAGAGAGGAAACTAAGCTTTAGTGAATGTAAACTTTTAAGTATTACTGAAATAGACAATCACAAAAAATTCTTCTTGAATATCTCACTGGGAGTCAGTAGTACTAGGGTGTTGTACCATGTTAGCCATTATGACCAAAATGACACTTTTTATTGGCTAACTAAAAGATTGTTTACACTTTGCATCTTGCCTGAAGAAGGCTCCTGAGTTGCCTTGAAAGCCTGCATATTGCAATCTTCTCAGGCAATAAAAGGCGTCATTTTGCTTGACTTCTCACTGGTAGTCAGAAATAAAACAAAAAAAAACAAGAGTGGCAACAAGTGGCAGCAGCTGAGTGGCGAGAGCAATAGTAATGTGCCATCATGAATTGGCCAGACTACCAACAGATCCATGGGCTCCAGGTAAATTGTCTTGACTGACAACGCAACAAGAAACACAGTGTGAATTGGCATGGGCTGTATGAAAGATCATTCTTATTGAACACGTAAAAAAAAAAGAATACTTTTTCCAATTAAGTGTCAATGTTCTGCGGTGGGCTGGCGCCCTGCCTGGGGTTTGTTTCCTGCCTTGCACCCTGTGTTGGCTGGGATTGGCTCCAGCAGACCCCCGTGACCCTGGAGTTAGAAAATAACGGGTTGGATAATGGATGGATGGATGTCAATGTTGCAGTACATACAGGTATTTTTTTTTTTACATTTAACAACATCCAAATGTTTTTGAATAGGGACTGGGCTATCCATGTGATAATTCTAGCCTATCTCGGGTGGCAGAGGCAGTCCATGTTTCTGCATAATATTGCTCAGTACTGCACAAGCCATCACAAAGTGGGAGAACATTCTGGGGCTGTACAGCTGTGTGCCATCCAACAAATTCAAACACTGCTATCTACATTTTAACACTTTTTTGACTCTTGAGAATCACTGGCTTATATGTAGATTTAGACTTCCTACAGCTGTCCTCTTGAATGAGTGAACTGAATCAGAGGCTACATTACAGAAATCACATAATCTCTGTTTACAAGATATAAACCACCACAGATTATTTGGCAATGGGCACTTTTTAGCCAGAGCTTACTTACAGGTCAGGAATCTCACAGTTATGTCTGAGTCATGTCGTGCCATCTGTACGTGGTGGTATAATTAAGATGCTACTCAGATATGTCCAATTTCTCGATGGTCTGGGAGAGCAAGCTGAGACCAAAAGGCAAATGTAGCAATTGCTGATTTTCCTAATGTAAATTGCACAGTTGACTTCTCACATGTTGCGACAAAGACACCATCTCAGAATGAATTTGCTTTTGTAAACAGCACTTTCATTAAATTAATAAAGTAATATGTGAAATTCAAATGTCTCTGATTAATGTTGCTGCAAAGAGGCCTGGTTAAACCCAAATGCCATTTTTCAAATTGCATGCAACCATCATACACACATACAGCCATTGGCAGGTATGTTGTACACACACAGCAACACCCTTTTTGCAGAAAACAATTATAGGCTATACAGAAGGACAATTAAGTACATACAGGTGTGAGTCAAAATTATGTTAACATTTAAATGGCGGAAATAATGTTTTCATAAAACATACTTCATATGTACAAGATGATTTACAGGAATGTCTCAACCTGTTTGCCAACACATGCACCATATGTGACACATAAATTGTCCACAAAATTGTATATAAATATATATATAGCAGTACCAATAGTTTTAACATAATTTTGACTCACCCTGTATAATAGGCATTATTACCAACACTGACGACAGCTGTATTGTGAGAAAAAATCAGCTGCTGCTGCTGCTTCTGGTTCTTTTTCTTCTTTTTCTTCTTCTTCCATAGCTATTCCCATTTTTATATGTAAGGTAACTGTGACATAATTAGTTCAAGAACATCCGAACATGATTGACACATCATTAAAATTCAATGAGCAAGATTTTCTGTTCACTTAATTGCCCTGTTGCCTGGAGTCACTAAAATACCAACACCAAAAAAAGTCTGCCTAGGACTTACTGATATTTGATGCAATGTTGAGCCAACTTCCAGAACCAATTCTTGTTTTCTAAATCCCAGCATTTGCACAAAAAATGGCTTATACACATTTCTAAGCATGAACACATTTTATACATAAGGCCTCTGGTGTGATACATACGATCTTTTATCTTTCTTTTATATCTTATATTCTCCAAGTCTTCTTTTACTATAAAACCCTTTTCACTTCTATACTTTGTACTTACAGATCTTTTTATTGAAATCGGTTAATAGCACCCAAACAGACAGGCAGCAATTCCAGGTATAACACAAGCAATCACAGGCAAAAGAATCCAATTAATAGATAAAAATCCCAAAACCTTATAAAATAAAGTTAAAACCACATGAATACAATAGAAATAAAAAGCTAGGGGAACTTAGAAAAAGCGCAAAGGAAAACAATGCTAAAGTAACAGCACCATCCAAGCTCCATGTCACACACATCGCCAAACTGCTGTAAATAAGTGTTACATAGCAACAGAAAAAAATAGGAGGGGCCAGTGGTGAATGACAAAGAAGACGACTCTCCCCTCAAATACTGACCCTACCTGGAAATTCAGCAAGTCTCACCGGTGCACTCAGACATTTAAGGTGGCAGAGGTTGGGGTTTCAACTTCAAATAGTTTCATCCTACTGTATTTTTGACTGCAGATGTTTAATCTTTTTATTTATCTATTTCTTTCACTTGGATGCACAGAAGATGATGGAAACCCTAATCAACTGATCAACTCAGAGACCCACAACCAATATAACCAGACCACTGAATCTAGAAAGTTTTTGCTTTATTTGACTTAAGCTCAGGTGCACACACACACACAGAAAATAAAGAAACACATTGGCGTAGCTAACCCACAGAGGCTGAACTGATCCTGAAGTCACCCTGACCATCCAGAGTTTTACCTTCCAAAAGCATAGCACAGCATTTTCAAAGCCTGGCTCAACCTATCCCACCCCAGGTATTGAGCCGTTATCCAATCTTATCTTATCTACTGTATGTCACCCAGACTAACACTCCAGACAGGTCTTTCATCTGTGCCTTGGTCTTCAGAGCTCAGCCCACAGGTCCAAGGAAACACAAACCAGCTTTAGCATCACTAGGTCTCCAGAGTGAGCATTGTTGGTTACACATGGAGCAATGTATCAACCAATTATCTAGGGTCTCCTTCTGTAGCAACACACAGGTACCTTACAGGTATAACCCTCACTAGGTGTCATCTTTTCTAATTGTATCAGGCAGGAGGCATTAAAACATGGACTCTTTATCTATTCATAGGTGCAGGTACTCTGTCTAGATTTACTATGAACTTTCAGAGTGAGCATCATGGTTCCTCCATTCTCTGTAGACCAGTGGATCATATCCTTGGCTATATACTCACCTGGAGTTCCCCTGAAAAAGACCCTGGATCGCAAGTGACTGAGAGTGCCAGAAAATCACCAGACTATTTTGTCAGTAAGCCACTTAGGAATGAAAAGTAGAATTATGTCATTTTGCTTCCAGGATTGTTAAATAAGAGTAGGGGAGTGGGAAAGTAAGGCAATCTCACTACTGGCTCATGGATGTTATTGTGCTCTAAGCCAAACATTTACACTGAACAAGTCTATAAAACAAACAAACAAGCAACAGTGTGAATTCAAACTTTTTCACTTCCCAAAAGGTTCATCAGTCTTTCTAATTACATGGTATACTTTATCACAGTTTGCCTTGACTCATCCTCCAAGAAATACTCAAGGCAGCATGGGAAACTTGAAGGAGGAGCTGTCAGTATGTCAATGGTGATTAGTTGCCTGTCTTTGTGGGGCCTGCGCTGGAGGCTTCACCAGAAAATCTCCTTCAAACTTGACTTGGACTAGACTTGAGATATACAAAGCATCAGAAACATAGCCTTCAGTTTGTTTCTTGGGAGACAGAGAGATAAAATGGAATAGGAAAGGGGAACTCTCCAGTGCCCACTGTAAAAATAAAAATTTGAAGGAGTGTATCAGTATAAGAAAAGATCATTGGAGAGGTATACTGAACCAGAGCCTGTGTTCTTGCTTTCTCATGAGGTCTCTAGGTGTTACAGCCTTATGCTTGGAGAAACTGGTTTTGGTAATTGCTTATTTAGACATACAGTAGAGTCTCGCTTATCTTATCTTCGCTTATTCAACATTCTGTATTATCCGATGTCCCACCGCAAAAAAAAAACAAAAAACGCTTCAATCGGCAACAAGAACTGCAAGTTGCGAGCGTGAGCGTAGTCTATTTTTTGTTGCTCCTGACTCTACCGCAGCTAATTACAATGGAACCTCGGTTTGTGAGCATAATTCGTTCTGGAAATGTGCTCGCAGTCCAAAGCACTTGTATATCAATGCGAATTTCTCCATAAGAACTAATGGAAACTCAGATGATTCGTTCCACTACCCAAAACTATTCATATAAAATGATTAATACAAAATATAAAGTAAAAATACATAAAGCAAATTAACCTGCACTTTACCTTTGAAAAGAATCATGGCTGGTGAGTGAGTTTCTAAACTCTTGTGGGATTCCACCCAACGGGACGACACGTGGAAGAGCGTCCCAAAGGAATCGCATCTCCTAGTGCTGTAGCATTTCGCCTTTAATGCCAATCCGAAAAGATTGCGGACATGCTATAAGCACCTGTCGTCGATGGGTGATACAAGGAACAAGGGACATTATAAACATGCAGGGCTCAGTATTACTTTCCCCCCGACCCTGCCTGAGTGCCGTGTATTAGTATAGGAGAATGGCAGATTCCGCTATAATAAATAACCTCCCTGTTGCAGTTTCAAGTTTAATAAAGCTGGTGTTGCTAAATGTACTGAGACTCAGCCTCGAGTTTTCGGGTGCAAGACGGGACTCGCATCGCCACAACACAAACACACACACACAGTCACAATGCTGTAGTAAACAGTATACACTCGTACGGATGTTGACTATATGAGTGACGGAGTTAAGGCTCTAGAAATTGCAATTAATTACACTGAGCAACAAGAACAAGCTACAGGAATCGACATAATGATGCTACAAAGACGGCGAGACTTGACAGCGAAGAAACAGCACTCGTCAGGAAAGCAGACTACGATCAAAAATGTCTTTAAATCATCACAGGACTGAACTTTTTAAGTACAGTACATACTGTATTTAACTTCAGACAATTCTGTAACTGTAAGTTCATTTTTTCAGTTAATTTATTCTGTTGTTTTTTTGTAAAACATGATTATTAGGTTCATAATGTGTAAAATTATAACATAGTTTGACGTTTAATAGCCTTTTTCTTAACACCTGCCATTATCCAACATTTTCGCTTATCCGACGTTCTGTTGGCCCGTTTATGTTGGATAATCGAGACTCTACTGTATATACAGATTCCTGGAGCTATATCCATACCAATCACAAAGATCAGTTTTCTCACCTTTCTCCATTTCTGCCCAGATTTTATGTGACAGGAGGAGTGGCACTGTGCAGATTTTTGCTCACCTCTTAAAGAATATCAGACTGAAGATGTTCCCATTTCTGGCTCTGCTACAGTCATCTTCTCTCATGTTTTGGATCACCGAACAAATCAGCTTCACAAACAAAATTTGACTTTAGAATTACCTGCGCATTGCCTTCCTTAGCATTCGACACCTGTCATAGAAAAGACCTAAGAAGTGATTGCAGAAAGACATTGCAGGATGGCAGGCTTCAGACTGCAAGTCTGGTTACAGAGGAGGGTGTACTCTATGAGAGAGAGGCACGCAAGAAGGTTACTTGAAAACAGCTTATAAATTAATACAAATTGAAAAATATTCTCAGTTCCTAATGTGCTGAAGCCTGAAACAAGACATTACTGACTAAGACTGATGGTTGGACAATGCTATTGTCTAGGCGCTCAATCAAAAAAGCATTGGGGATTACTTAAGACTACAACCTAGAGTGTTGAAAATGCTGGACTGGACTGGTATATAAATGAGAGTGCAACTGATCTCATAGAGGTAACTTTTATCAAGTGAATTCTTCAGATGAAGGTAATAAGATGATCAGAAAATAAGAGCAGCCATTTAATTAATACACACAATCATCTTGCTGCAAAAATCCCTACTGCAGCTCAGTATGAAATGATTTAAATCATTATTGTGTCATGCCACATTCTTTGATGCACCCATAGCCATACTTCTGAGCGTTCCCAACTACCCAGTATTAACAACATGGACAATTTGACTCTGTTCGCACCTGCAGCCACCTGATGTTATTTTCCCAAATGCTGTTATATTGAAGAGTTGCACAGTGGTTAGCACTGATAGCTGTGGCATCTTCAAATCCCTCAGCCAGTCATTGATGCACATTCTCCACACATAAGTTGATATGGTCATTATTGTCACACATATAATGCAATTCTTACTCGCATGTGCTAATCATAAAGTAACACATTGCCACTCTCCAGCACCATGATTGCTAAGTACAACAACCATACCTCAAACTAAGTGCACAAAAGAAAAGAATTACATAGAAATAGACCTTGTCTCATGCCTGTATGGAGTGTGTGTTTGAGTGTGAGAGAGAGACTTAGAGGGAGTGAGTGTGTGAATAGGATTAAGCAGGTTGATAACATTAAATATAAATTGATTTCTGTCTATTACTATTTGGTCACTCCTTGCACCTTTTATGTATTAACTGTATTTTGTTGGTAATTATCATATATCTGGACCTGATCTTTGAATCAAGAAAATGATTTTGCTTATGCTATCCAGATTTACATTCTTCTCCATTTTGGAGTGTCAGTAACCTGAATCCATCTTATAATAAAGTTTGTAGTTGCTTTCACACTGTCTAATAAAGCTGACTCCTCCTTGGTTAAACATGAGAATTTTAGTGGGGAGGATCTATTCTGGGTGAAGTGACAAAGCGAAATACCAGTGAAATGACAAAGATATAGATGTTCACAGGTATAAATATTGAAGGAAAAAGGAATCTTGAATGATAAAAACTTACACAATTAAAGGCAACATTGCCCAGGATAACTTCCTCCTTCCACACCTCATCCAGAAATGGCACGGTGTGCTTTATGCAAACATGCCAAACTGGCACTGCCGGGAAATGCTGTGAGCAGGTCTGGTCACCACCCTTAAAACCAAAATGTAACTTTCTTGGTCTGTTTGGTACATATCCCAAAAATTAGTCTTACATATATAAATATAACTGAAAAAAGGGGGCCATGAAAATTGTTAAAAACAATTTACAAAACAGAGTTAAAGCACCATTAACAGAGGGAAGCAGAGGATAAGCTGGTGTAGGACTCCAAGTAGCAGGTCAATAACAACAGAACATCATCTTGATGTGAGGCAAAAAAAAAAAAAAAGAAATGGATTTTGAAAGTAAGACTCCTGGTTTTTTCTTTACAGACTTCAGATGTTATTTGCTCTCCCAAACTGCTAGGCTTGGTGGCCAGGTGGTGCTTAAATGTGTAATCTTGTTTTATATCTCGGTTTGCTTTGCTGTAGAGGCTGTGCAGGAGGAGGTGGTGACAGTTGTGATATCAACACTCTTGAGCCAGGCATAGTGCTATTTAAAGGAAATAGACTCAGAAGCTGGGACTTCCTATAAGCAAGGATACAGAATGCTCAATTAAAAGAAGCAAAATCAAGAATGATTAAAAAAATCTCAATACTTTTAATTGAACCTTGCACTTCTAATTATTCGGAGGTTAAACTGATAGTGTGGCAACTTTGAATAGCTGACTGAATGAGAGTACTAAAATACCTATCTATCTATCTATCTATCTACCTACCTACCTACCTACCTCTAGGCCAGAGGTCTCCAACTGCAGTCCTACAGGTTTTCATTCTAACCCTTTTCTTAATTAGTAACCAGTTCTATCTGCTCATTAACTGCTTTCCTCATTTATTAGACTTGTTTTTATGATTCAGTCCCCTGAATTCCTTTATTTCTTCCTTAAAGAGTTGCCAAACAGAAATTAGGTATGACGTGAGCCAACTGATGAACACCTAAAACTCCAAAAAATTTCACTCTAACCAATTCCTTAATTAGAAGATGATTCTTGATGCCATTTAAACCTGTTATTTAATTCCATGGTTTGTCGTTGTTCTCTTCTGCCACAGAAGACAGTTCCAAAAGTGATTTTATTTTTTCTGAGAAACACCACAAAATCATTTTGTTGACCTGGCCAGATCAACATTACTGCGACCTTTGCCTTTCTTTATTTTCAGATATTGTATGATGGACATAGGTTGGTGGTCTTGTGTCGGCTCGTTTTGCATCTCATTACTGTTTGGTTGCTAATTAAGGAGAAAAAATAATTAAGGGAACTGAGTCAATTAAAATTAAGGCAAAATACTTAATTATGTCTGGAGGAAGGAGATGTGTTTGGAGGAAGGAGGAAAGGAGGAAGATAAAGAGAGTGGAACTGAGGGTAAGAACTTTGAATGTTGGCAGTATGACTGGTAAGGGCAGAGAGTTAGCTGATGTGATGGAGAGAAGGAAGGTTGATATATTGTGCGTGCAAGAGACTACATGGAAGGGGAGTGAGGCCAGATGGATCGGAGGTGGATTAAAATTTTTCTGTCATGGTGTGGATGGAAGGAGAAATGGGGTAGGGGTTATTCTGAAGGAACAATATGTCAAGAGTGATTTGGAGTTATAAGGAGTAGCAGACAGAGTAATGACTATGAAGCTAAAAAAATTGGGAGGTCTGATGATGAATGTTGTTAGTGCAGATGCCCCGCAAGTAGGGTGTGTGATGGATGAGAAAGAAGATCTTTGGAGTGGGTTGGATTAAGTGGTGGAGAGCATGCCCAAGGGATAGAGAGTGTTGATTGGAGCAGATTTCAATGGGCATGTTGGTGAAGGGAACAGAGGAGATGGGGAAGTGATGGGTAGGTATGGTGTCAAGGAGAGGAATGAAGGTCAGATGATAGTCGATATCGTGAAAAGGATGGACATGGCTGTGGTGAATACATATTTTAAGAAGAGGAAGTAACATAGGTTGATGTACAAGAGTGGAGGAAGATGCACACAGGTAGATTATATCCTATTCAGGAGGGTCAATCTGAAGGAGACTGAAGACTGCAAAGTGGTGGGAGGGGAAAGTGTAGTTAAGTAGCATAGTATGGGGGTCTGTAGGATGACATTGGAGATAAAGAACAGGTGGAGAGTTAGGGCAGAGCCAAGGATCAAATGGTGGAATTTGAAAAAGGAAGACTGCAAGGTTGAGTTTAGGGAGAAGGTGAAACAGGCACTGGGTGGTAGTGAAAAATTACCAGACAGTTGGGAAAATACAGCAGATGTAGTAAGGGTGAAAAAAAGAAGGGTGCTTGGCGTGACATCTGGACAGAGGAAAGAGGAAAAGGAAACCTGGTGGTGGAATGGGGAAATACAAGAGAGTATACAGGGGAAGAGGATGGCAAAGAAGAAGTGGGAAAGTCAGAGAGATGCAGAAAGTAGACAAGAGTACAAGGAGATAAGGCACAAGGTGAAGAGAGAGGTGGCGAAGGCTAAAGAAAAGGTGTATGATGAGTTGTATGAGAGGATGAACACTAAGAAGGGAGAAAAGGACCTGTACCGATTGGCTAGACAGAGGGACCGAGTTGGGAAAGATGTGCAGCAGGTTAGGGTAATAAAGGATAAAGATGGAAACATATTCACAAGAGAGGAGAGGGTGTTGAGCAGATGGAAAGAGTACTTTGAGAGGCTTATGAATGAAGAGAACAAGAGAGAAAAGAAGTTGGATGATGTAGAGATAGTGAATCAGGATGTGCAACGGATTACCAAGGAGGAAGTAAGGACAGCTATAAAGAGAATGAAGAATGGAGATGCCATTGGTCCAGATGACATACCTGTGGAAGCATGGAGGTGTTTAGGAGAGATGGCAGTGGAGTTTTTAACCAGATTGTTTAATGGAATGTTGGAAAATGATAGGATGCCTGAGGATTGGAGAAGAAGTGTACTGGTGCCGATATTTAGGAATAAGAGGGATTTGCAGGACTGTACAGGGAAATAAAATTCATGAGCCACAGCATGAAGTTATGGGAAAGAGTAGTGGAAGCTAAGTTAAGAAGTGAGGTGATGATTAGTGAGCAGCAGTATGGTTTCATGCCAAGAAAGAGCACCAGAGATGCAATGTTTGCTCTGAGGATGTTGATGAAGAAGAATAGAAAAGGCCAGAAGGAGTTGCATTACATCTTTGTGGACCTGGAGAAACCATATGATAGGGTGCCTCGAGAGGAGTTGTGGTATTGTATGAGGAAGTAGGGAGTGGCAGAGAAGTATGTAAGAGTTGTACAGGATATGTACGAGGGAAGTGTGACAGTGGTGAAGGCTGCGGTAGGAGTGACTGATGCATTAATGTGGAGGTGAGATTATATCAGGGCTCAGCTCTGAGCCCTTTCTTATTTGCAATGGTGACGAACAGATTGACAGACGAGATTAGATAGGAGTCTCTGTGGACTACGAGGTTTTCTGATGACATTGTGATCTGTAGTGAGAGTAGGGAGCAGGTTGAGGAGACCCTGGAGAGGTGGAGATATGCTCTAGAGAGGAGATGAATGGAGGTCAGTAGGAGCAAGACAGAATACATGTGTGTGAATGAGAGGGTGATCAGAGGAATGGTGAGGATTCAGGGGTTGAGTTGGCAAAGGTGGAGTTGAAATACTTGGGATCAATAGTACAGAGTAACAGGAATTATGTAAGAGAGGTGAAAAAGAGTGCAGGCAGGGTGGAATCAGTGGAGAAGACTGTCAGTAGTAATTTGTGACAGACAGTTATCAGCAAGAGTGAAAGGGAAAGTCTACAGGGTGGTAATGAGACCAGCTATGTTGTATGGGTTGGAGATGGTGGCACTGACCAGAAAACAGGAGACAAAGCTGTAGGTGGCAGAGTTAAAGATGCTAAGATTTGCATTGGGTGTGATGAGGATGGAGAGAATTAGGAATGAGTAATTTAGAGGATCAGCTCAGGTTGAACGGTTCAGAGTCAAAGTCATAGAGGTGAAATTGTGTTGGTTTGGACATGTGCAGAGGAGAGATGCTGGGTATATTGGGAAAAGGATGTTAAGGATTGAGCTTCCAGGAAAGAAGAAAAGAGGAAGGCCTAAGAGAAGGTTTATGGATGTGGTGAGAGAGGGCATGAAGGTGATGGGTGTAGCAGAGCAAGATGCAGAGGAGAGGAGGATATGGAAAAAGATGATCCACTGTGGTGACCCCTAATGGGAGCAGCCAAAAGAAGAAGAAGTAGTTAATTAGCATTAAAAATTAGTCAGTAATTAAGAAAAAGTTTAGATTGAAAACCTTCAGCCACCGTAGCGCTCCAGGACTGAAGTTGGAGACACCTGTTCAAGGCTGTTCAAACAAGGTCAACTTAGAAAATGTTCTTTTGCTTATATAAAATCCTACTGATCTCCAAAGGAAGTATTATGTTACAAAATGAGAAATGAACAGCAGCTATATAGGAACATGTGCTTCTTTACTTTAGAATACAGACAATTGGATCCATTCTTTCTCTGACTACTAACAGTGTGAAAAATCTCATCACTCAAGATTTCATGTTCATTTACTCAGTGGGCTCCAGACAGTTTGTCTACTTTCCACTTAATTTACTTACATGAAGTCATCCCACTGCCAAGCTCTGGCTCACCTTAACAGACTGGTTTGACTTTAGCCAGGTATGGAGCAGAATCTCCTCTAGGGTAGGCCGGTAATTGGGGTTCATGGAGAGACAACTGCATATTAGGTCCTTGCATTCTACAGTGAAACCACAGGAACTGAAATGTTAATTCCCACTTACATAAATAAAGACATTTTCTCTTTGTTCACAAATTTTTATTTAGTTGTTTATCTTTGCAAAATATTTCTTTTAATTTCTCTTCTTTGTCATAGATGTGTTAAAAATGGGAAAAGTCTTCATTTATGTAATATCTGTTTCTCTACACACTAGTATACTTAGATACAAAATGCAGTCTATAGTGATCTAAAGGGTTCCCAAGCTTAACGGTCTCAAAAATATTTGCCCAATAGAGGGGGCAAACCATGAAACCCTGTCTAGTAAGGAAAGGACAAACAAAGAATCTTTATAATTTATAGATATAGATATTTATTGATTTATTTTATAAAAATTCTCTATATAATATTCAAAGTTCCAAAGAGCCAAAAGGTAAAAGGATTTTCCTGAAAAAGGCAATCCAATAGCAAACACACCATACAAAGAATGGCAGAAAAAAACAGAGAAAAATGGTCAAAGATTCAGAAATCCACAAAAGCACAAAGATAATAAGAAAACTAATAAATCTCATCAATGCCAGCCCATTTAATGAACCACAAAGGACTGTGGATTTTCCTCAGCCTTTATTGGGCTGAGGGCTGTCCCCTGACAATGATGAGCAGATGGCTTAGCCTCTTGGGGGGGCACCCACAAAACACATGACACATAGTAAAAAATACATAAATACACAGAAAATAAATTATCAAAAATATTAACATACACAAAAGAATGAAAAGTGAATTCCTCCATTAAAGAGGAATTTGAATCCCAGCCCAGGCAGGAACCATGTCTGAAACAGTCATAACAGTCCATTAATTTAATGAAAAAGAGGCTCAAAGTATCATCAGCATGCTTTCCATGATGTGCGTAATGATGTTATGTACAAGTCATAGCACATACAAAGAAGTTAAAGAAAGTCAAAAATGTCCAAAAATAAAACTGCAATCAAACATGTGCCTCCACATACTGCCAGGTGCTGGGGAGATAAGGGGCACCATCAGACACTACTTGTTTTAGTTTACCATCACAACATGTTTTTCAATTTTATTAATCCAAGAATAAATTAAAATAAAAAGCTCAGGTGCTGTTTAGTTTAAGGGCTGAAATACACAATGTTGTGCCTAATGAAAAAAAAATGAAATTATCCTGAAGAGAGGATACTTTAGGAAGTGGATCAGGAGCATCATGAATAAAACATAATTATGCTCCGAAACATGTAAGAAAGTTTTTGTGTAAAAGTTGGGATGCATAAAACCCAAACTTGGCTCAAAAAGTGGCTTATGGCAAATTTCAACTACCCCTAAGTCCTATTAATATGTTTTTGGTATTATGATTTTAGCTATTCCTGGTGGCAGGACAATAGAATGAGCAGATAATGTTGTTTTATTGTGCATTTCAATGACATATCACTCACATTCTGATGTTCCTAAACTAAGTGAATCACATTTAACTGACATGTTTTCTCAAAACAGCTCTTTTCAGTGCTGGTAATAATGCCTTAGGTATATGCTTAACATTAATTGCCTTAGTTTGAAGCCTATCTATTTTGTCAATGAAAATCGTATGCTGTCTGTTATACAGCATAATTGGTAATGTCAGCATTAGCTCTTTTGGAGGATAACGCCAATGGCAGGCTACGCTGGGAGTATGTTTTCAGGGATTGTGATCATTTTTGGGCAAGATGAAGATGACTAGCATTTAAGCCAAATTAGACTTCCTAAAGCCGTGTTCTTGCAGTTGTATGGTGAATTGGACCATACATTACAGATATCATCACACAATCCCTGTTTCATTAGAGGTTTTAACAACCTTTGGGTGTTTGGTGACAGGTGCTTTCAATGTGAATTGGCTGATTGGTCAGGAATCTGGCAGTCATCCATCCCTGATCTGTATGGGATGATAAATTTAAAATGCTACTCAGATACATCCAGTTTCTTTCGGTCAGGGTGAGCTAGCCAAGATCAAAGGGCCTTTTCCAGCGATTGCTGCATTTCCTAATGTATTCGGTACAATTGACTGCACACATTGTTGCAGCAAAGAAACCATTAGAGATTATTAGGAGGCACTTTCATTCTGTGAATATAAAACTAAAATGTGATGCTCAAATGTGTTTAACATTGTTGTGAGGTGGTGTGGCTGAACCCACAATTCCCTTACTTTATCAAATAGTTTAGGAATTTCTGTTCTTCTGTTCCGTCATAAGGTGTAGTAAAGACACCATTCAGGAACATGGCCAAATTTATATGGTGATTAGATCATAAATATTCAAAAAATGCAGTTTTAATATTGGTGGGCTGGCACCCTGCCCAGGATTGGTTCCTGCCTTGTGCCCTGTGTTGGCTGGGATTGGCTCCAGCAGACCCCCGTGACCCTATTCGGATTCAGCGGGTTAGAAAATGGATGGATGGATGGTTACTGGCAGGAGTTCATGGGGAGACACTAAAAATGCATGATTGAGTGCATTGTTTTGAGTTGCTCTGAGATTAATAAAGAAATTTGGTGTGACACATGCCATAAATGTGAGTTTATAAATTCTTTTTTTGTGCATACACTGTTTTTGTCTCTCAAGTGTCAGCAAAATTTTAGTATGAAATCTAAGCAAGGTTTTACACATGAGACCCCAGAAGACTAAAAACAAGACGCTGAGGCTAAACAATAGTCAAAAAATAAGTAGGGTTCAAAGCCAAATGTTAAAAAAATGGCATGCTAACAAAACCAATAGTTACCAAGCTACCAGTAGCTGAAGATAAGAGTGAAATGTAGTCAAGAACAAGTAGGAGTTTAAAGCCCAAAAAAATCAACTACATAAACCAAAAAACATTTGACTTTTAGATAGCTAAATGCATCATAAGAATTCACATAGACTCACAAAACTTGGACAAGAGAACGCATGTGCCATATTTTAATTGCAGGGAATGATGATTCAAACTGTCATTATGACCACGGTAAAAGCAGTAGAACAATAGTAAACAATAGGGCTGGGATAATGCAGGAACAACCTCCAAAAAACAGAACAAGAACAAAAAGGGCAGAATGCATGCATGCTCCAAAATCTCCAAATTATGATGGCAAGGAGGAGTTCAGCAACCGAAAAGGTCCAGCCAAAGTTCTAAACAGTTACTACAGAATAAAACATTATCAAAGTTGCTTTACTTTGTTATCCAAATACTTGGACAATAAGAACATATTTTATAACAGGTGTTGTGACTGTGGCAAAATAGCAGCATCCTAAAGTTAAGAAAATGGCAGTGTTTATAGTACTTACAAAATGGCATTGCTTAAAGAAATACTGAAGGAAAAATAATAATTCTATAGCAAAATTAATCAAAGATAAATAAAAGAATGAAATGGTGAATCATGACAGACAGAAGCTGAGAATTATATTCACTACAATAATAAAAAAATGTTAGGAAATCTAATTTTCTTACCAAATGACAGCTCTTTTGTAAATGTGAACTTGCAACTGACTATCTGTGATATTCTTTGGAATGGCAGGTGCCCACAGAGCAGTTCAAACATTGTGACTCCGAGAGACCATGAGGTAGATGGGATGGCCTGAAATTGCTTCAAGCGAAACCACTCAGGAGGAGCATATAAGGTTGTGCCTGGATATAGAAGAGTAGTAAAAACTTATCATGTCTGTCTCATTTGATCACTAGTACATATTATACCTTGCATACCTTCAAAATTGTCGTATTTTCCCATCTTCAACATGGTTCCACAGCCAAAATCAATCAGCTTGATATTTAAAGTAGTGGTCTGTATCAAAATGTTTTCTGGTTTCAGGTCTCTATGAAAAACTCGGCAGGAGTGGATATGCTGAACAGCATGGACGACCTGGCAGATGATATTTCTGGTTACATCTTCAGTCAGATGGCCACCTTGATTCTTCATATAGTCAATGAGATCCATGGAGGCCTCCATAAGTTCCATCACCAGCACGTTCTTAGTGGGTCCAGTAAACCAATCCAGCAGTTTGATCACACCAGGGTGTGTGGGATCAGAAGCCTGCTTCATTAGTCCCACCTCCCAAGGCAAAATCTCCATTTCATTATTTGACTAGAGGAATAAACAATGAAAGGATACTAGTAAATGAGCAACAAGGCGACCATAGGAAGATCTTTTCCTTTAATGAATGAAAATTCACAGTATATGCAACAGTTGCATCCCCAAGACGTACTATCTCCCTGTGGCACTGTCATTCATCGTACTTACTATTATGGAGCAGTAGCAGCAGCTTAATGTAGCAAACTAAACAGGAAAGCTATTCAGAACAATAGGAAACAAAGACCTAAAATGTCTTATGTGGACTTACTTTCTTCAAGATAACTTTTTCTGGTTCTGCATCCATAACCTTAATGGCTACCTATAAATAAAAGATGTTAAAAAGAGAAAATGCATCAATATATTTCCCATACTCGGTCATTCCAATTAAGTGTCACTCAAGCCTTGTCCACACTGCTGCGTTTTTGTTTAAAAATGCAAACTTTCATTTTCATTTTCACCTTTCATCCACATTACCCTGTCATTTTCAACCCTTGTAAACAGAGATTTCTGAAACCGCAGTTTTAGTGTCATGGTGTGGAAAGGCAAAAACACAGACTATTAGTGATCTGATTTGTTTGTGTTTATTAAGTGTCCCATTCCTGTTTAAATCCTAGTCTTTACAACATCTTGTCTGTCATCCTTCGCATAATAATAGTGGGAACAGAAGAGTTGCTATCCATGCCTCGTGTTGTGTTGCTAACCTGTATGCATTTAATTGAGTTCTGTACAGTTTGAATGTTGCATTCATGTGCAAAAGGCAAATTATGGATTAAAGAAGTTCTGCAATAAATTTCAAGGCTGGCCATGTTACAACCCTTCAAAGGATCACCGGTTTTGGGTAATGCATCCATTCAGCGCACATACACAGTGTAAGCAGATTGACTATGTCATATACAGTATGTTTTCAGTCAATTTAGTGTCGATGAGAATATCTTTGTAAAGTGAAAATGCTAGTGTGGACAGAGATCATCTTCATTTAAAAATGACTAAATAAAACTGTATAAGTGTGGATGTAGCCTTATAGTTGGAGCTCATTTCAACATCATTAGGCCCAATTAAAGGAAGAAAGTACAGGTTTACTTCCAATTTCCAATCCACCATACAATTCATTTGCACAAACACAAATTCACTTATACTAGGTCTATTTATTGTTCCAGTCAGTCTGAGTGGAAACTGAGGTACAAAGAGAAACTCCAAGTAGAGAGTGGGGGAATCATGTAAACTCACAGACGGTTCCTAGGTCAGGGTCTGAATGCAGGGTTTTTAAGGATTAGTGACATTAGCACTATTAACCTTGGGCATCAGGGAAAAAAGTAAACAATGCATTCACATGCTACCAGAGTCCATTTAAACTGATTAAATGCACCTATGAATATAGAGTAGGGGTAAAAACAATCCCCTCATGTACCTGGCTGTGGTCCTCTATTTTTTCTGCTACCCACACCTGACCAAATCCACCACCACCTAGCAAGCGGCCAAGGATGTACTTTTCAAATACAATCTTGTATTCTGGAAGAGACAGCAGGTAACATCATGTAAGCAACTTAAATTTCTGGATAGCTGATTGCATTCAAAAGTCATTTAGTTCAACCAGCTCTACCTGCATCGGCTTTGAGCTGACTCAGCACAGCAGAAGGCGACTGTTTTACCCTTTCTTCATCATCATCATCATCTTCTTCTTCAGATAAATCAAACTCTCCTTCCTCTGTCTCATCTTTTTGTGCACCCTGAAATGAACGTAAGACTTGTCAACATTCCAAACTTGACACTCTACTTACCTTCATGTTGCACTTTTACATTTAGGTCTACATTACATTCACAAGGATTAGACAAAGTGTGAAAATAATGGAATATTAGTGCTTTTGAATAAATTACAATATTTTTATAATTATTAAATACAAAATATGCACAGGTTATCTTCCAAATAATCAGAGGCATGGAGAAGTATATCAAGATCAGAGTCTGTCAGGTTTAGCTCTTAATATAAATGTGGAAAAAAATGTTTTTTTTTTATTTTTCCTTCCACACTATCATTTTCTGATCATTTTCTGAAATGGCAAAAACACATAAATCTTTATTGAACATGTACAAATTATCAGCCAAGAATGATATTTGTCTACGGAAAAAAACTTAAGCTGGAAAAGAACTATCCATACGGTAAAATGAGATCATCATAAACAAAAAGCCAATCATATGACAGCGCTTTCAAAAAGGTCAATTTTCCCCATCCACACAAATGTATACACTTTAGGGGGCATTTTCAAAACAATTCATTATTTGTTGTCACAATTCTCATTTCAGTGTGGATAGGAGGCAAGTGAATTTGAACTGAAGAGATCAGCATTCCAACAAGTTGTTACTTGAACAGGAGCATCATCTGTACAGCATTTCGGTCAGCTCCCAGAGATTGCTGCAGGAACATCCTGCCTACAAAGCAACACTTTTGGGGAGTATGAACAAATATAACAATGTACATATATACAGCAACACATCATATACTGTATATACATATCTCTCTATTATATAAAAAAATCTTGGGATAAGACGAGATGAGACATTTTCAGAGAGATAATTTCACGTCCATCTAGACGAGACTTTGTGCCAAGAGATGAATTGAAAACCTAACAGGTCCAAGAGGGGGCGAGAATTAAAGACAAACAGTCTTTTATGAAAGTACTAAGATTTGAAAGTCTCAAAAACTGATAGTAAAGATCACATTAGTACTAACAAACAGAAATTATTATACTCGGTGAAATAACGGAACAGCGGAATGAGATCGAATATATGGACAGAGAGAGATTGTTCGGCTTTAAAGTTTAAGTGGAAGACTTGTAGATCGTCTAATTCGTGTTGCCATCAGGGAAAAATAGTATTTCTTCCCAGAGGTGTATCCGCGAGAAATAAAAGATTTGTTATTTGGTGAAATTGAAATCCACAAACACAACAGGCAAAATATCCGAATCTACAATAATCTGTTTGCTAAGTATCATTCAATACTCAAAACGTAGATTTACAGGATTCAGGACCATATGCTATGAGAATCTATGGTCCCGCAATAATTAAATCTACTACAAGTTTAACTTCAAAGAAACCACAATTCAGTCAGGTTTATATTTATGATCAAGGAGAAGCGATGCAACATAGAATCGAAAAGAGTTAAATGATCGGATGTATTAGAACTTCTACAGCCAATAATGGATACAAATCCATATGTCTAAACGCGGTTAATATTAGACAACAAAGAAGATCTCGATATGCCATTCATATTAAAACATTTACAGTTTCCCATTAGAATAGCTTTTTCAAAGACAATTAACAAATCCCAGAACCAAACATTTGAAAAAGTTATTTTATTTAATAGAGGTAAAGAAACGAAATTCAATCACGGGCAGTTATACATTACATTGATGCATATGTAACAATTCCCATGAAAATAAAAATCTGTTTAAATTGCACATCTGCATCCCCATACACGAGTGGCAGAACCACAAAGAGGCTAGCGCGTAGCGCAGGCCAGGGGGTTGGCAAGCGAAGCGAGCAGGGGGCAAAGCCCCCTAGTATATAATATTTACAAATGGGCAGAAATGCTAGAATAGATTGCATTGTTAATTTCTTTGTAGTTGGACCAGGAATATTTGTAGCTTCTTCTTAGCTTTAAATACTATGCCTGTTTTGGAGTCCCACAGTTAGACCTATGAGTACTGTAACTTCCAATCTGTTCTTTAATTCTCTTATATCAGGAAATTAGCTATAAGCAGGGCTGAAATGTAAAAGGGTGTTAATAATACATGCGATTCACAAAAGCCTTTTCATTGTCTTTTTATCTTTGACTGGGCTTGTTTGGAGGGTTTTACTTTTCCAAAATGGGTATCATAGAATTCTGAAAACTAAACATGGCATGGCACCCTTTTTCCATGGCACTCTGGGGTCAAATAACATGTGGCCTAAAATATAATACTGAGATAAAAAAATAATATGAGTTATTCCATTATTGACTTAATTTAATGAAATTGGCCATTAAAGATTTAGCGAGCTACAGCTAGTAGTAACTGTTGCAAGGTTGACACTATGACTGAACAGTGTCATTAAGAGCATGGAAGATATTAACATTAACAAAGAATTTAAAGATTCATATATTGTGATATATGATGCATAGAGATGATACACATGTGATGCTCAATATTGTGGTTTTGGATCCCAATGAGCTTAAAATTGGTTTAATCTGATTTAGTAAATGAGTGGATCTATGCTTTCATTACAGTAACCTGAAATCGTAATGCCCCATCAAACAACTGTTAAATAAACTAGACATCACTCCAAAAACCTGAAGAGGGCACCACTCACACAAAATTGCACTTTGAAAGACCCTTTCAGAATGAAAACACATTAACATGCAGAAAACAACAATGGAGTCATTTAAATCATCAAATTAATTCAAGAAATTAAATTTAAGAATTTTCCAACTTTTTAACTGAATCACTAAGGTGGTCACTGAACTATAATCTAAATATCCTCCACTGACTTATTCATGTACAGTCACAGAATGAAAACAAAAGTCAACCTTAACATAGCACAAGTTGATCACAATGTGTGTATACACAAACACAGCCATACATATTCTGAACCACCAGTCTACTTGAAAAAATGTGTTTGGCCCCACTGAATGTGGTATACAAAAGTGAGTTTTGTGTAGTAAAAAAGATTTGCGTCTAGAATCTAGCCTGAGGAATCCCTTGGTAGTCTATATTAGGAATTGGATTTTTTGGGACCTCTTTCTTTTGATGCCCTGATAGGACATGTTTTTTTGGTTCGGGAGTAGTCAGTCATATATGAGCTGTACAGATTTCTACTCTAGTACCTTGTAAGGAATGCCGTGAAGGACCAAATATATGTAAGAGTATGGGATCATTCAGAGAGTTTTTTTGAAGTTTGAGCTTATGTGATGATTATAGTCAACAATAGATAGACCAATTTGGTAACTTCAGTTTTTCTGATCCCAGAAGCTCTAGTGATCTTAAACTGAGAAGAACTCCACATCAGCTCACCAATGTGTGGAAAGGTGGAGAATGTAAGTGTTGACAGTCAGGGGCATCATGCAATTGACTATACAGTGTAAAATAAAAAGTCAGTCTTATATGTGCAATGCTGGTATTCACTCCTGTCATTTATGCATATATCCACAATTTTGTAAAACTGTATACTAGTTGTTACTTATAATGATTATATGATAAGTGATATGATGCTGTGGCATTTTATTTAAAACTACTTGCATGGTATGGAGTTTAATGCACTGCATATCTAATCTTGGGAATATAGGGTCATTATTGTGATATGTATGGAGCACAGGAAGATTCTGTGCTATCTTGTAGGCATAAAATAATTATATTGCAATTGCCGGTACTATATTAAAAAGCAAGCTGCAATCTGCCTAGGTTTGAGGATTTTTGTTCAGACGGACCAAGATGACCTGTAAAATTATCATTTGGAAATGTTTTACACAGAACAATGCTGTTGAATGTTATCTCAATCAATGCATACATTCTTTCATTTTTATGTAAGAGTATAATGTTAACTTTAGAATGAGCAGATAGATAGATAGATAGATAGATAGATAGATAGATAGATAGATAGATAGATAGATAGATAGATAGATAGATAGATAGATAGAGATTGCACAAATTAAGCAGAGCTGTCCATTACCAGAAAAGTAGTCAATTAACTGTGTGCAACATCACAAAGTCTGGAACCACATGTTGCTTTTGGACATAAAGAACAATTTAGAAAAGAGAGAGAGAGAGATTAAATGGGTAGAGAAAGGCGGTTTCCATTGGAGGGACTCCATTCATCTGGATGTGAAAGACTGCCTGACTGCTGATTTTAAACAACCTGCCAATGATGGCACTCACTTTTGACAGTGACGTTTCTTTTGCTGCTAATCTTTAGTAAGCAATCGGGCATTTTAATTTAGGACTATACATCCAGACTTTACTATACTTTTGTAGTTTCTCTCATATTATCTTCTGTTGCTATTACTTCACTCTTAATAAATATTACTTTGCTATTACATTACTTGCATATCTTGCATATCTTGATGGAGATTGCCACTTTCATCCTCACAGATTTATCAGGCTCAGGGAGACACCTGAACAGAGGACAGCACGATTACATTAACACATCGTTGGCTGGTAAGTGGTCAGTATTAACCAAAGTGTATTAGCCATCATGGATCTATTGTCAGAGACAAAGTTATATAAGCCTTTAGGAGTATGTTATATCGGGGTGTTTGTGGTTCACTGAGGTGTGACAGGCTACGCAGGCATCACTCACAATCAATGCTTAAGTGAATAGGATCTGTGTGTGTGTGTTATGCTTAGTATGTGAGTGAAAACAAAGTTGGTTAGTTCTCCCACCTCATGATAATAAAACATGCAATATATCACCACTCTCTGGCACCATGATTAGAGAATATAATAACTTAACTGAAAATGTCTAATAAATACAATTTTGTGAATGTTTGCATATTAGTAAAGAGTTATAGTTACATATATATAATTCATAAATATTTTTAAATCTATGCATATTTCATTAGGGTTATTACACTGATGGAATAGATCTACAGTATATTGTGCAATTTAAGGGTACAGGCTGATTTTTGTTGAATGTACAAATTAAGACAAAACCTGGAAATTTACCTTAGTCATTTTCTTTTTTTTTTTTTTTTTATTAATTTTATTGTAATCATTCCATACAAATCAATCAATTTTTACAAAAAGTAGGATTGAGAACAAGTCAACCCCCACCCCTGAGAGAGAGAGCATGGCCAATGGGGTAAAGCTTAAGGCTTGCAAACATACCTAAATTGATGAGTTTGATAAGCCAATAGAGATGAATGGAGAAGAAAAAAAATGCGGAAATAATTGCTTCCTCTGTGCTTTAAAAGTTTATTCTAAAATATTATTGACTAGCAGAATACCCGCGCTTCGCAGCGGAGAAGTAGTGTGTTAAAGAAGTTATGAAAAAGAAAAGGAAAAATTTTAAAAATAACGTAACATGATTGTTAATGTAATTGTTTTGTCATTGATATGAGTGTTGTTCTCATATCTATATATATATATATATATATATATATATATATATATATATATATCTATATATATATATATATATCTATATCTATATATATATATATATATCTATATATATATATATATATATATATATATATATATATATATATATAGCAAAATACCTGCTTGGCAGCGGAGAAGTAAAAAGAAAAGGAAACATTTTAATAATAACGTAACATGATTGACAATGTCATTCTTTTGTCATTGTCATTAGTGTTGCTGGCATATTATATATATATAAATATATATATATATATATATATGCATACATGTGTACATATATACACACACACATATACTATGGGGTGCCAAACAGGCAAATAAATTGATTTTGTGAATATATAAAGTCAGCGCTGGAATATATAAAGTCAAAACTTGAATATATAAAGTCATTCCCGAATATATAAAGGCAAAACCTGAATATATAAAGTCAACATCGGAGTATATAAACTCACTCCTGAATATATAAAGTGAAAGTCAAAATCTATTGATTGAAACGACTCTGAACTGAACTAAGTGAACAAAAACGTATTCAGAAAAATAAATTAAAAAAACACTGTTCGGTTAATGTTTTGAAAATGATGCATGTGCCCTGCCCAGGATTGGTTCCTGCCTTGCGCCCAGTGTTGGCTGGGATTGGCTCCAGCAGACTCCCGTGACCCTGTGGTCGGATTCAACGGGTTGGAAAATGGATGGATATTGCAGCGCTTACTTTATATATTCCAACGCTGACTTTATATATTTAAGTTATGACTTTATATATTCTAGCGCTTACTTTATATATTCCGAAATATTCCAACGCTGACTTTATATATTCAAGTTTTGACTTTATATATACTGACGCTGACTTTATATATTCAAGTTTTGACTTTATTTATTCCGACAGTGACTTTATATAATCAAGTTTTGACTTTATATAGTTAAATGTAGTCATCATTGCATAACTTTTTCTTTACCATAGAAATTTAAAGACTAAATTCAACTTCCATTCCTAACAAACATATTTCTGGCGACTAAATCAAACCTACTTATATCCAAATTCAAGCTACTGAGCTGTCGCCTGCCTGCCTGAATAAGTCACCCTCGCTTCACTCGTACTTTTTTACCGTTCATTTAATCATGGCTAGTGGCGGAAAAATTATAAAATGGAAGGAAGATTACACTGAGTACGGCTTTACCAAAACAATTATTGATGGAGAATCGATTATTCATAAAGCTTCTATTGGTGATCTGTTTTTCTGTGTTAACCTCATATTTTTTCATACTTCTTCTCAAACCAAGAGGGTGCGAGGGTAAAATGAATCGGGAAGCGCTGATCAACGTAATCGGTGTACCAGGAAATCATGCATTGAGAGAAGTTCCCCTTTGCTTGTAATGCAAAGTGTGATTAAATGCGTGATTTTTTAACGCGTTATGGAGAACATGCATCGAAGCTTCTCAGCTGTGCTTGTGCTAAGAAAAGGAAACATTTTAAAAATAACGTAACACGATTGTCAATGTAACCTTTTATAAGTAGTGCCTGGAGGATTCAGTGTGGAGAAACTATAGAGATAGCATATGTATTAACTTGTGGATTTTTCTGTGAGTATTTGGTGGCAGTGTCACAAAGTCGCTTCCGTAACACTGCGTGTGTTAGCTGCGGAGCTCAGCTCAGAGCGAAATGAGGTGAATGGGAGGGGAGATGATGACGTGACTCCCCCACCTGCCTTAACTGTCAATCCCCCACAAACACAGTCTCTCGGAATTTGCATAAGCACAGCCCTTCACGTGCAATTTTAACTTAGTTATCAAGTGATCAAAACTCTCGTTTATATCCTGCGTCCTCTCATTAAACTTGTATCCCGCATTACCCGTGGGCATGACAAACACCAGCGGCAGCCTGTCTATGAAATTAATTTAAACTTTAGGTTTACACCATGCTTTGTTTCCGAAGTAGCAGCACTCATGAATATGGTTGTATATGTCATTCACTCGCTTCTTATTGTTTCGCTGCCTTCTCAATTGTATAATGCATGTTTTCTTCAGCGCTTTTTGGAGCTCTTCCTGGTTTTCTACGCACTGCGTTGACAGTCAGTTCACGTGATTACGTGGGAGGCGTGATGATGTCACACGAAACTCCGCCTCCCACGGCTTTCGAGCTCAACTCCATTACAGTAAATGGAGAAAAATAGCTCCCAGTTATGACCGTTACGCGTAGAATTTCGAAATGAAATCTGCCCAACTTTTGTAAGGAAGCTGTAAGGAATGAGCCTGCCAAATTTCAGCCTTCTACCTACACGGGAACTTGGAGAATTAGTGATGAGTCAGTGAGTCAGTCAGTGAGTCAGTCAGTCACTCAGTCAGTCAGTCAGTGAGGGCTTTGCCTTTTACTAGTATAGATTAGATCCTGCCATGTTTTGAAAAAAATCTGTACACATCCTCTAACTGCGTATTTGATTTTTTCCAATTTCAGATAGTATAAAACATCGGTTTTCCACTGACTTAAAAGAGGAGAGTTAGGATTTTTCCAGTTTAGCAAGATAAGTCTGCATGCCAAAAGTGTAGTGAATGTAATCACAGTTTGTTTGTCCTTCTCCACTTTAAGCCCATGTGGAAGAACACCAAACACAGCTGTTAATGGGTTAGGAGGGATTGTGAGACCGAGGCTGTCTGAAAAGTAATTAAAAATTTTGGTCCAATCTGATGCTACAAATGAGACTGTTCTATGTATGAGAATTCCCACACCTCTAGTTTTCTTTGTAAAACTAGAATGGAACATTTGGCCAGTCCAGTCCTTTTGCACCCAGAACTGGTCCTTGCTTAGTAAGTGGGTCTCCTGTAAAAATACTATTTTAGCGTTTAAACCTGTTAGGTTAGAGAATACTTTCTTTCTCCTTAATTCATGATTCAGGCCTTTAACATTCCAACTCACAAAGTTAACTGTCCCATCATGGAGGCATTGATTCTGAATTTTTGATGTCATTTTATAGTCTTAACTGGAAGCGAGACAGCTTTAAAAATAATTTACCTTAGTCATTTTCAAGCAGAAATTTGCTTGTTTACATGAGAGACATTTGCATGAAAAAAACAGATTGTCCTGAGGAAAGAGTGGATTTCCACTCCAAAATTCTGTGAATTTGCACAAAGCAAAGCTGGTTTACACTCGACAGTGTGCTCTTAACTGGGAGGACAATATACAGTATTTATCTCCAACATTTTTCTTTTCTTCCAAATATGCAGTATATGAGGTAAAATAGATTTTTTGATCATCCTTCAGTTAATATAAAAACTTTAGAACATGATCCTAGAATCTTAACCCTCACCTGCTCCTGGATGATTTTGTGAAATATGTGTCCTTATGGCTAAAGACTATTTTACTAGGAACAACTTCACCAATGGCATTTTGGCTACTTTCAAGGCATATCTGAGGGGTCCGGTATTATCTAAATCAGTATAGGAGAAAGCAACACACAAACATGTTTGAAATCAAGCCCTTCATCATAATATTTAAAGAAGAATGTGTATAATTATCCTCTTCTGATCATTGAACCACTTATTCTCCAGACTGAGAGTAAGTTTTACCCAACAAAAAATAAGAAACAATTGGAACAAAAATCGCATCATTCACTATCCGAACATAACATGCCAATTATAAAAGTGATTAATTGCTATTAATCTTACTGAACTGAATTCCAGAGAGGATTCCAAATCCAGAACTAATTCCAATGGATTCCAAAAAATATCTGATAACAGTACTGAAGATCTATATAGAACTCACTAACATTTTTAGGAAAATGAAGGTGCTATCAAATAATGACCGCAAATAATGAAAGTAGAAATAATTATGCAATGGAATGCTGGACACAATCCAGTAATAGCTAATTCCATTAAAATACATGATGCATCTCAGCAATGTAGGATGAAAATAAAACAACTCTAAATTAACTTGCTTAACTGAACTAGATGGCAGCAGCTGATAAATTAAATTGAATTTAAGAGTCTGATCATGGTTGGGTTTAAAGTAGCCAAGGTCATAACCAAGAGACTAAGGAACAAATAAAGCACAGGACATGAAACAAATTATAGTAATAAAACAAAGCGAGAGGGTCAATAACCAGAAGTTCATGTAAGATGAAAACTGTAGTCAAAGCAAACAGAATTTCTAAGCAGAGACCCTTTTTAACCAATAATAATGATGTGATTGAATCAATAAACCTGTACAACCAGGAAATGCATGACACTGACCTTTATATCACAAGTCATGCAATACACACACTAGGTCAGTTGCAGAGTGCTATCAGCTCGGGAACATCCTGTGCTAATTTGGTCTTAATATGTATTAATATGTATATGTATATGTATATATACACCATAGATAAATGGGCAACATGTTTAGTTGTTTGATCAGGATGAGACGTGACTTTTTCAGAGAGATATTTTCAAGTCCCGCGAGACAAGATAGTGAAGATAGCAAAAACTGCATTAGCACAAATACACGGAAATTATTACTAGGTGAAATGATGGAACGGCGAAAAGAGATTGAATATATTGTTCGGATTTAAACGTTAAGTTGGAGACTTGTAGATCATCTAATTTGTGTTGCCATCAGGGAAAAGTAGTGTTTCTTCCAATGAAGAGGTGAATCCGCAAGATTTTTTGGTGAAAGTGAAATCCACATATGTGAGTGGCAGAAATGCGACGTGGCTGGCGCGTAGTGCAGGCCAGGGGGTAGGCGAGTGAAGAGAGAAGGGGGCAAAGTGTGATAACAAGACTAACTTTTAGGTTTAGCACTGTTGCAGTGTGCCCCAGAGCTACAGACTAGCAGTGGTCCAAGAAGTGCAGATGCAGTGTGCTTCTTGGAGTCGGAGAAGAAAACCAAAGTTACGTACTAACTTAGCCAACCTCGCAGGCAGCGTTAAAGGACTTAGTACAGTGCATAATGTTACAAAATGAATTTTGCATGCATCAGACAGACTGCTACGGATAATAAAAAAACACTCATATGTTATTAAAAAATATGGAAAATCAAAATCAAATATAATTAACTCAATGTCACAGAAAAAGACAAGAGCCATATGAAATATTTATATTGCATAATATAAAAAATGGAAAAATACAGATCCCTGTTGGTTACTGCATAACATAAAAAGCATCCACTATATTTAAATTACTGTAAGAATAATCTGATTGTATGGGTGGTTACCTACCAGGTAACGCTTGTGGTTGGTCAGCAAGTATAACAGTTCTTTTTTATTAATAAAAACTATTATATCTACTGATATTAGTTATTTTATAAACGATGGGATTTACAATTTGGAGTTTTACATTTTCTTAAAATATGTTAATGTTTTTACAGTCTTTGTTTAAGCAAGAGGATGCCCTTGAACACCTTTGGAGCAGTTGCCCCAAAATCCTTGGAGAAGATTGCTACACCCATCAATGTAACTAAGCATTAATGCACTGCATCCACTTTGTCAAGGTTGGTTAAAAGGCTGGTCCACAGTTTAAAGCAAAGACAGATTTCCTAGCCAAAGCTTTAGACACGCACCTGAGTGTAGCTGAGATTTCACAGAAAATATTGCACTGATAACTCTCCAAACATAATCATCTTTTCAGAGGCAACCAAGCAAATGGTCATGTTGGAGTTCACCTTGCATTGGAAGGAATACCTGGAGGAAGCCAACAAGTGGAAACATTCAAAGAACAAAAAACTCAAGAGGCAAAGCTGGCAAACATAGTGTGGGCTCATTGAGATAGGTTATCAGGTATTTGCAGGGTACTCACTGTGCAAATTCCTAACAAAAAGGGCATCAAAGGGACAGTAAAGAGAAAGGTCTTTAGATTCGTTACTGAAAGAGTCACCAGGTGGCTCTGGATTAAGAGGGCAGATCTGTGGTTACTTGCTGATGAGACGCAAGTTGAGGCCTGCACAACCCTGGCTGGATCACCTGGGTGATGGAGTCTGATGTTCAGAAACTCAAAAGACCCAATGATCCCACATCACATTACTAACAATACGTCCCACTGCACCTTTAAGATATATTTGACAACATCTTGAAAATAAGGTCAAGGTGGCTGTGGGTGTCTTCTAGATCAGATTTCTCACAATATGTATTATGTAGAGCTTGTGCTCTACTGTAAAGTCTACACTGTAAGTCTCTGACTAAGTATTTTAAAAGCTTTGGTGACTTCTGGATGGATTTGATTCTTAGAAAAACTGGGCACATAATAAATGGCAAGAAACAACTCTTATGTATGTAATTTGGAAATGAGTTACACAGAGAAAATCATGCTTCAGATATGATTCTACTAAGATATAGCTCTCAACATCATTGCATTCTATAACTTTTCATTCAGTACACTGTTGGATTGCCACCAACTTTTGCTTACTTGGAAGAATCCTACGCCCGTACCCATTTCCAAGGACACAAAAAGAAAAGAAAATTCAAATTTGCGTGACACAAGTCAAGCAAGGTAATTTATACGTTATGACAACCTTGCTCTTTCTGACTTGGTTAACTTTCTCATGCATTGAAAAAGTTGTCTTTCTGAATACCCCAAAGAAGAGAAAAGTATAAAACAAAAGAGATATAAAATATAAGCATTTTATCTGTGTTGACACACACACACAAACAAAAATTATGTATGTTTTAATAGAAAATTACAGCATATTAAAAGCTGCTATAGTCTCTTTCTCATGCAAACAAATACACACAGATAGTGGCCACATTGTAGAGTACACCTGATCATGATATTATATTCTTTCAGTCATGTAGCATTAACATATTCACACACACACATATACAGTATATATATTGCTATATAGCAACTGCCAGTATCTGCCATATAAATACAAAGAGTACATGACATGTTTTATATATATATATATATATCCATCCATCCATTTTCTAACCCGCTGAATCCGAATACAGGGTCACGGGGATCTGCTGGAGCCAATCCCAGCCAACACAGGGCACAAGGCAGGAACCAATCCTGGGAAGGGTGCCAACCCACCGCAGGACACACACAAACACACCCACACACCAAGCACACACTAGGGCCAATTTAGAATCGCCAATCCACCTAACCTGCATGTCTTTGGATTGTGGGAGGAAACCGAGCGCCCGGAGGAAACCCACGCAGACACGGGAGAACATGCAAACTCCACGCAGGGAGGACCCGGGAAGCGAACCCGGGTCTCCTAACTGCGAGGCAGCAGCGCTACCACTGCGCCACCGTGCCGCCCACATATATATATACATACAGTGGTACCTCGGTATACGTCTGCTTTGGAATAAGTCCAACTTGGTATACGTCCTGTTTGGACACGAAAAATTTTGCTTGGTATGCGACCTTTGTTTGGAATACGACTCGCGTGCTTCCCTTGTTTACCTCTCTCGAGACAAAACCACGACTGCCCTCGAGCGTCAGTGCGCCAGTTGCTAGCATTCAGTGAACAACCTGCGCTATAACTTTATGTGAATTTTCATGTGTGTGGTATAGTGGGTCCACAGCTCCTGTCAAAGGCCTGCTTTAAAATAAATGATCACCGCGGTCATGGCTTGGTGAGGGGGTGTGGTGGTTGTGTGGCTGAAGGCGATTCAGGGCGATTCGCGATGTGGTCGTTTCTCACCAAAGTGCAGAGGTGAGAGACCATCCACATTCGTGATTGTTCATGGGTCTGCTTATCTTGATAAATAGAAGCGCGAGTCGGCTAGAAGGGGAGGAAAAAGAAAGAATGAACGGGAAGTTGAGAAAGAGAGATAGAGAGAGAGAGAGAGAGAGAGCGCATATGAAGTAGCTGAAGTAAGCAGAGTTAAGGTCAGCTGCAAGTAGTGCGACTCCCCTGTTGGGAAGCACGGGGACTGCCAGGTAAAAAGGCACCGGGCTTCTTCTTGCTTTTTTCTTGGTCAAATCAACCATATGGTACATTCTTAAAAAGAAGGAACGCAGTGGTGAACTCAACAACACCAGAAGGTCTGAAAAACCACGCAAGACAACTATGCTGGATTATTGCAAAATTCTGTCCTAGGTAAAGAAGAACTGCTCGCAACATTTGGCCAAACCAAGAACACTCTCCAGGAGGCAGACCTATAATTGCCAAAGTCTACAATCAAGAGAAGACTTCATGAAAGTAAAGACAGAGGGTTTACCACAAGGTGCAAACCACTGGTAAACTGCAAACATAGGAAGGGCAGATTAGACTTTGCTAGAAAATATTTTTTAAAAGCCTGCCCAGTTCTGGAACAATTTTCTTTGAACAAAGGAAGCTAAGATCAATATATACCAGATTGTTGGAAATAGAAGAGTATGGAGAAGAGAAGAAATTGCTCATGGAGGTAGTTTTATGTAATGAGTATACATGGCTACATGGAATATAGTCACTAGTGTTCATTGATGATAGGACTTCTGGCAGAAGTAGCAGGATGAATTCTAAAGTTTATAGGGCTATAATAACTACTCAGGTTCAGCAAAATGCTAGAAAACTGATAGGGCAATACTTCACAATACAGATGCAAATGAACTAAAACATATTGTGAAAGCAAATCAGGTGCTTTTTAAAGCAAAGAAATGAAACATTCTTCAATGGCCAAGTAAATCAACTGATCTCAACCCAATTAAACATGCATTTCACTTGCTGAAGACAAAACTGATGGCAGAAAGTCCAACAAACAAGTAGCAACTGAAAACAGCTACAGTAATGGACTGACAAAGCATTACTAATGTAGACACCAAGCACTTGGAGATGGCCATGGGTACCTGACTTCAGTCAGTAACTGACTGTATAGGATTTTCAACCAAATATTGAAAATGATCAGTATATTTATTATTATGTTAGTTTGTCTGAACACTTTTGAGCCCCTGAAAATAGGAGAGCCATGTATAAAATTATCTGTCTTTTGTAAAGAGCTCACACAATTTTTACTATATATATATATATATATATATATATATATATATATATATATATATATATATATATATATTATATACACCATAGATAAATGGGCAACATGTTTAGTTGTTTGATCAGTCATTAGAATGGGTTAGACATGATCTAACAACTTAAAGACTGTGATATGATCAGATTTTTTACATCAAAACAATGATTACCTTTACAGGATTTTCATAGACTACAATACTTAGAGGTTACTGACATTCAGTTCAGGTCAGGTTAGGGAGCATGCACTATTACAGTGTGTTCTGATTGGCAACCACCAAGGCAGACACGTGGTCAAGTCCCATCCCACCAACCCCCCCTAAATGGCCATCTTTCTGTGGCAGCACACTCAGGAAATACTGCCACATGACCGTAATGCTGTAACTGACGCTTGTTCGCAATGCAGGTAATGTGCCTCATATGGGACTCCATGAGCAACCGCTCATTTGACACAAAGTCAAACCAGCGGTACTCAAGGATTCTCACGAGAAACACAGTACCAAAGGAGGCAAGTCTTCATCTCAGGTCACGGATATCGTCCATGTCTTGTAACCATATGACAAAACAGGGAGCACCAGGACTCTAAGAACTTGGACATTTGTTCTTTTGAAAAGATATCAGGAGTGTCACACACTCATTTCCAGCAACCTCATGACTCCCCCATGCTCTCCCAATCCGTCTGCTGACTTCATAGAAAGAATCACTAGACACGTGAATGTCACTGGTGTGGTAAGTAAACCTCTTGATGATGTTGACATTCTCTCCACAGATGAACACACTACTGATGGCGGAGCCCAAGAGGTCATTAGAGGCCTAGATCTTGGTTTTTATCCAGGATACTTGCAAGCCCAGAAACTCAGACTCCTCATCCAGGATCTTGAGAGACCTGACCAGAGCCTCTATTGACTCTGCAAAGATCATAGCATCGTCGGCAAAATCAAGATCAGTGAATCTTTTTTCATCAACAGATGCCACACGGTCGCTGGACCCAACAACCCTGTCCAACATCCGGTCCATGCAAGCACTGAAAAGAGAAAGAGAACACATCCCCTACGAACCCCAGAATCAACTAGGTAAAATGGAGATGTTCTGCCTCCACTCTGCACAGCACTCACAGAACCAGTGCACTGGATACCACAGATCCCTGCAGCCTTCCCTGCTCACAGCTGGTTCATCGCCAATCTCAGTGAGATTGGGTGGTTCACAGCTAATTGGATGGTCATCGTCCTAGCCAGAGGATGAGTTTTAAACAGTTACTAAAAGCAGGTCACAATTGCAGCGTCATCCATAAGGACTGTTCCATTACCCAACCTGACTGTGATTCTCTGAGGAACAGATTCAGATGTGCATAATGCTTCCAATTCCTCACTAAGCAGGAAGGTCACTAGACCATAGACAGTGTGTCAGTTGCTCAGAGATTCCTCTAACAAACACCTCCTTATCAGAGCCTTTACAGCTGTCTTCTTCAGAGGCTGGTACAGACCGGAGTTGTCAAAGAGCCATGCGTTGCGACTCCTCTCGATGATATCCAGGGTACACTGTGAGATGAAACACCTCCTTCTGGGCACACTGGTAACACCAATACAACCCTTAGCAACCTTCAGGGTCTTGTCACAGAAGGTCTCCCACATCACATTCCAATCAGCAGTTGAACCCAAGCCTGTAAGTTCCTGAACAAACTATGTGCAAATTCTTAGAAAGAATCTAATCTTGGAGTCTGGCTAGGTCCAGCCTCAGCAACAGAGTAGCAAGAACAAGTTTGTGGGCAAGATTCAGAAGCTGGGCACTTCTGTAGACCCTGCAGTTCTGTAGAAGCCTCCAGCATCAGCCCACGAGGATGTAATCAATCTCCTTTACCACACCACCAGTACTGGAGTGCCAGGTCCAATGATGGGGCTCAGAATGTTGGAACCAGAATCTAGCAAGCTGCAGCCCCTAACCTTTTGCAAAGTCAAGGAACTTGGAGCCATTTTCACCACAGTCGCCAGACCCATGGGAACTAACACAATCTTCATTGCCAGCCCTGTCAGTGCCAGTGATCACTATGAAGTCACTAATGACCAGAGGAGTCTCTCCTCACCATCACTCATCAACCACCGAGTGAAGTTACGAATAAAATGTCTCCCTCACAGAGACATGACTCAGTACAGTCGTAGCATACACTGAGACAACAGACAAAGCACACAAAGGGTGCCTTAATCTGAGTTTCACAATTCGCTCATTGAAAGGAGTGACATTGGACACCATCGGAAGAAGCCAATCCGCTACAACAGCATGACAGCCATCAGAGCAAGCAGACAAATAAAAGATTTTTGTGCAATTATAAAAAATACCCAGTAAATGACTGTGTTAGGTCAGACAAAATGACACCATTAACAGCTTGTCCAGTGCAGAAAGGAATACCTGAATGAAACATGCATTGGACCTTGAGGCAGATGGGCTACAACAGCAGACACCCACACCAGGTTCCACTCCCTTCAGATAAAAACAGGGAGATGAGTCGACAATGGACTTTTGATCACCAAATCTGGATTACTGAAGATTATCTGGTGTGAAAAATCTGAATTCCTGCTGCAACAAGAATCCACGGACCCATGCTGTCATGGGTCCATGGTACAAGCTAGTGGTGGTAGTTTAGGCTTTAGCTGCTCCAAAGTTTTAATGTTAGCAGACCTGTACTGCCTATGGTATAACTGGATCAATTAATAGTAAATTTAAATAGAACCTATTTAAAATAACTCCTTTGGAAGGGCAGAAATTACTTACTTCCCACTTGCCCTCATTCCGCCTTAACACTTCCAAAATTTCTTTCAGCATTCTAAGAATGTCCTCACGGAAGGTGTCCATTTCAAGACATCGCTGCTCATGCTTGAGGCTTTTCATTTCTGAGTAGATAGTACTAGTCATACAATCTTGACGCTGCTCTTTGACACCATGGATCTCTTCTCGAAGTTGGCAGTTGGCACTCTTTATCTCACAAATGTCTGCCTCCCTCCTGCGCAGCTCTTTATTAAGTTTCTTGAGATCATCTTTTGTTTCACGCAGCTGTGCCTTCAAGTAGCCCACATCTGACTCATTAACACGGAGTTGGCATATCAGCTTCCACATCTGGTCAGTGACAGTTGAAATCCTGTTGGCTAATTGTTGCCGACTTCCCCCGAGGCTGTACAATCTAAATGCCATGCAAACCCCAGAAATAAGCAGCAGGATGTTTAGCACCAAAGAGCCTCCAAGAAATAAGTCAGGCACCACCGTTACCTCTGGAAGAGGTCGTGATTGTGACCCCAGTAATGGGAAGCCATGGCTGAAAAGATCGAATATAGTGCTCATTCCCAAGAAGCTTCTGTGTTGCGTACTCAAGCCTATGCCTGTCTATCACGGGAAGGAAGCACACTCAGCACAACTCACTGAACAATGGCCAGTGTCATAATCTCCCTCAGCTGAAATAGTCTGACTGGTAGGAAACAACGCGAGATGTGATATGGCCAGAAACTGTATTATCCTTAAAGAACCACAACATATAATGTTCTCTTTGGGCCAAATATGATCTGATGCTTGTTGTGTAAAACACACAGTGTTTTGCTTGAGAAAACATTATTATTTCTTAGTTTGTCAAAATATTTGGTAGAAGTTCACTTTTCATTACATTTCTGTAATTCAGTATTGCCAGTTTATCACCATTATTTACTCTGTTAAGTCTTAAGCTTTCAGAATAAGAAAAATGATATCAGAAATAATAAAATTCTCTATTGAACAAATAAAGTTCTGTCTCTCAATCTATTATATCCATTCATCCATTATCCAACCCATTATATCCTAACACAGGGTCACGGGGGACTGCTGGAGCCAATCCCAGCCAACACAGGGCGCAAGGCAGGAACAAACTCTGGGCAGGGTGCCAGCTCATCGCAGTCAATCTATTATATGTATCTAAAAAAGACAGAATGGATATATGATGGTGGCACCTTTGTATTCTCTGTCAGTTAAAACTATATTTACTAAATGACAGAACCAAGGCACAAATAGACTAGAAAAGTAACTGCCTGTCATCATGTAATCAAACAACATTTTGTGCATGTGCCTACAGAGGCACACTAACTTATTTCAGCCATGATATATTACATTGGTGTGGCATAATGACCCAGTGATTAGTGTTGCTTCTTAATGGAGCCCAATGGAGTTGGTTAAATCCTGTGTTTGTCAATCTTCTGTGTGGATTCTGCATGCTTTCATAATGTCTGAATGGGTTTTCCTCAAACAGTTTCAAAACATGCATGTTAGATTGACTGTTAACTCTGTATCTTACATGGGAGTGTGTGTGACTTCCGCAAACTGGGACACTGTCCAGAGTTGACTTCTACCTTAAGCCTTGTGCTGCCATGATGGGCTCTGGTCCATTGCACCCGTGAATTGGTTTTAGCATGTCTAGTAATGTTATATGTTGTATTATTTAGATGATTATAAATTGGGCTATTATAAGTTTGTGTGTGGTCGGGAGTACAAATGTGTTGGGTAATGATCGGGAATTAAATTCAGGTCTGCTTTAAATCTAATGTACAGTTTGTGGATATCACATAACAAAGTATAAGCACCAAATACCGTAGAGTCAGTAAAAACATTATAAAAGAAACTAACACAATTCAGAGGTCAATACAGTATTTGCCCTATGAACTTTAATGAAAAAGAAAAGTTTAAACATACAAAGTAAAATTCTTAGATATAATAACACAATGGAGGGTAGACATTTCGAGACTAACTTGTCACAATTCGCAAACAGACAGAAGTGTTTCAAAAGGTTAATACGACAATGTTTTATAAACAGTTCAATGCTGTGTTGAGATAATGTCAAAGGAATATATACTGTATATTCTTAAGCTATATAATACTATTGTGAGACGTCATCGGGAACTTTGTGTGTAGTTTTGATCTCCAAATTAATAAAAAGGAAAGGACGGAGAAAGTCAAAATACTGAGTCTAGGACTGAGAGGTATGAACTACAAGAAGATTAGCGAACAAAGATTAAGAGGAAATTTAGATAAAAGTGTTTAAAATTCTAAACTTGATAAGTAAAGGATTGATGACTGCTGATATTTTAAAATGGGTAATGCAGCAATAGCACAGGGTCACAGGTACAGGGTGATTTAAGGGTAAAATTTATACTTATGTTAAAAAGTATTTCTTCACAAAGAAAACCACAGATTTGTCTACCAAATTAGTTAGATTAATAGCACTTTGGTGGCTACTTTGAAAGGATGAATACAGATAAATGAGCTATATTGAACTTACTGCCCTGATCTTGTCAATACTTTTGGTATGTGCCTATGTTGCCAAGTTAAGCTCTGCCCTCCTGTCACGGCCGGATTAAGACCCTTAGATGCCCTAAGCACTAAGTAATTTTGGTGCCCCCTTACACTAGTAATTCAAAATATTAGAGCGATTATATGCATTAAAAACTGCAAAACTGCCGCCTCCATGTCGTAAACTGAATGACTATAATTGTTATAGTACCTAGGTGTTGTGAAAATTGTCATATCAAAATGAGACTAGGACCAATTTTTTTGTGAATATCTCTAGTTTTTGATGAAGCAAACCAAATTCCAAAATATCAGTTGGCATAGACTTTGCTTCAGCTTTTTTGAAATTTTTTACATCTCATATTTAAGGATGTTTTAGGTCTCAAAGTGACTACAAAGTGGCTTAAATGGCTACAAATATTAATTTTATCTACCATTATTCTAAGGACTACAAATTATCCAATCTCCTGCCAAAACCTGTAGAAATTGACTTTAACCCCAAAATTCATTTAAAAATGTATTTTGTGCGGCACTGCTTTTCGATAAAGATCTGATGTCATTTTTATCATTACTTGAAGAGAAAATGGCATCCGAAATTTTACAGATTTTTACATTTGGGTCGATTTTAAAGGTTTTTTTGAAATGTATGCTTTTCATTTTGACATAAAAACCGTAAATTTACTATTTTGATTATTTAATTTATTTATGGCAATTGTGTCAATTTAGCAAATCTATTTACACATATACTTAGTACAAGATTTGAAGAATATTTTGTGAAAATTTTGTTAACACATCTTTTATTGTAAAAAAGTAATAAACAGTTTTATTCAATAGTAATCAGCTGTACGATTTTCACTTTTACATAATGTAAATGAATTTAAAAATATCCAAGAATTAAATAGACTTACCAGAATATTGTTTCCTCAAACTGGGAAGATTTTTTGTTTTTGCTTAAAAGAGAAAACAACGCTTTCTACGCACTAAAAATTTATTTTAAGTTAAATAACAGATAATTCACGAAACACAACAATTACATGATAATAATAATTAAACAACTATTAACTATTATTTAAAAATATAAAAACATATTGTTTTGAATCAAATTATTTTCACAATATTTTGACAGAACATGGCGTTTAAAGGAATCACCATGAAACGGGAATTCCCCATCGTAGATGGCACCACTATGCAGAACGCACTGTGTAAGGCACCATCTACAAACAGTGACGGCATAGGGAGGTACAGAGAGGCATTATTCATTTATCATTAAATTTTGAAAATGGCTATAATTTAATTAATTTAATAATTTGTGTGATAAATTCGGCCATGAAAAATTTTTGTGGTGCCCCCTTTACCCTTGATGCCCTAAGTATGTGTTTACTTTGCTTATGTGGTTAATCCAGCACTGCCTCCTGTAAAATGGAATGAAAAACCCATTCCAAAAACAATTTGATGGATAATTTAAAATTATACATCTATGCAATCCATAATTAAGTTTTTTTTCTTTTTAAATTTTGACATATCTGTTTAAGTTCTTGGTTTATTGCAGGGCTGTGCTAACAGACTAAGCCATTTAGTAAAGCTTGAAAAGTATTTCCATGCAACTTTTTTTTTTGCATTCATGGAGAAGTCTTAAACATGAATATATCTGTTCCAAGTAAACATGCAGTCCAAACATCAATATCTTTATGTGGAAGAGAAGTAGTTTCTGCACTTGCTTTCAATGTATGATGTATGTAACATGATTATCCTTTAAATTAATATTAATATGTATGACAAGGGTACGGTTGTCATTTTATAAGACTACATTCCTGGGGTGTACACACAGTGGCCTTTGTGTGACATTTTAAAACTCTCTCCAATTCCTTATGTGTTTGTATCTTTATATTTAGAAAGGTCAGCTCTATTCTGTTCACATTGACCTCTTGTAAAATCCACAGAGCTTTTCCATCTACTATTTCCACTTTGTCTGGCATCTCCTGGAGGTATTATTTCATACTGTATAGTAACTTTCACAAAGATTTTAAAGCATACAGATACTGAATAATTCACAGACATACAAATTCAAGAGAAGGTTAAACAACTTTTTCAGGATAACACAAATTACTTGTTATAATTTAATGTATCTCCAAGTCCACCTCCTTTGCCATTAAAACTGGTGTCAGCCAAGCACACCTCACTTATTAAACAGCAATAAAATTGCATGTCGGAGACCTGGCTGCTCATTCTCTAAATTCGCCTTCCTTCTTTTATCTGCTTACTTGCTCCTACTGTTTGGTATTCAGTATTTACTTATTTAACTCCTCCAGTATTATTTTGTGTGTGACATATGTGGGTGGCTTAGATGACGAAACACAAGCGTTTCGATGATACTAAGTACCTTCACTGAAATCACATGGTTGAAACCTGCTATCAGTTGTGGCCAGACTAGGGGAAAGTTAATCTCTGGTGGAAACGACAGCAGCTACCTCAGGCACACCGTACACCTAGTTCATAGTCATTTGATATTATATTGTATTACATAGCATTTCATTTCAGAAAAGCTAACCTTTCTTTCATTATATTATAATTCAATGTTGTCACATTTAATGGTGTACCATTGACAGCACTTATTACTTGTGTTCAGAGATGTGTCATTGGTATCAGAAAATCTGATTTGTGCCTTCTCTGCATACACTTTTGTGAACACAAATTATGGGTCACAGTTTAAGAATGACTAACATCTATTTCCGAGGCCTCAAGTTTTATAATTATATATGGTTAGTAAGATTATTTCAGGAACCTAAATTAAATGTATATGCTTATGGTTTATCAGGCTGCATTGCTAGATTAGGACAGGTAGGTCAAGTATAGATCCACCTTTAAATGTATCTTGTAGCAATGTATAGCCACATCCAGGATGGACTTTGCAAGTCAATTCTACCATTGTAACTTTACTCTTGCAACACTCTAAGACTGGGCCCCTCCAACTTAGGACAGGGAAGGTCAGTTGACCAAATGGTCATCCACTTCTTCACCCCCAGTAAACAGTACCTAGACACACAAGCATTTCATGTTACATACAAACTTGTAAACTTTGCAAACTGTCGTTTGGTTCCATTAAAGCCATGATCTTTGAAGACAAAACTATATAGATATAGGAGTGTTCACAGATTTCTTTTGTATGTTTTTGTTACTGAGAATGTAATACATACATCACTTTGAACCAGAAGCATGGTTTGACATTCCATCAAGGTTTGGTTCCCTTCCACCTCTAATTGCCTGACGGGTTCTCTGTGACTATAACCTACTATAGATATACAAGATAGAAAATTGAAGGAAATGTAATAATCCTAGGGCTATTTGTTTAAAAGTAAGTCTGCACGTCTGTATTATACCTAAAAGAGTGGAGAATCTACTGTTACTCTTATCCGAGCAGTGGATTCACTCTGCTTTTTGATATGTTATATTGGATCTTGTGCTGCATGTAATCTTGTGGATTACATTTACTTGGCCACCATTCTGAATTCCTGAAGCTGACTATTTCAGGTCCCACTGTTTAACATGGAGTTCACCATAAAACTGTTAAATAATAATATGATTTGAGTTAAATGAACAAAATGTTGTTTGTGGTCATGTTGTGTGTCTTGGTCTCTAACAGTTCCTGTTAGCATTAAAATGACTCTTCCTTCATGACAGCATTACCTGCAGCTTTACAAGGGTGACATGTCGCCACAGTGATACTGATACCTTGGTGTGGGTGTGGTTTCATTTGTAGTTTGAATCATTTCCCACTCCTGGCTGTTTAGAGAGGGTCTTCTTAAACTTTGCCAATCTGCATTTCATTTTATTGCCTCCTGTCCTTCTACTTATGTATACCTAATATGTTTCTTTAAGACTGGAGTTCTCCATTTTACACTCCAAGCTTTACATTTTGACAGGTTCAACAGAAACGGTAAGCAGGATCAGACTTTGACCCTGGCAGGTTTGCAAACCCTATTCAGTCAACAATTAACTCTACAGAGAGAAGGAAGTAATGAAAATGATGAGCAATAAAACGAGGACCTCATTGTTTACAAGTTAGCAGTTGCAGGGTTGCGCTGAGCGAAACTCTGGCTAGTGGAACTGATCCAATAGAATGCAAATGAATCATACTCATTTTTATTACTTTCTATGAAAGAATAACACATATACATACAATATGCATAAGCCCATAGTTAAGCTCCTGGTACTTTTCCAGGAAGCCATTGAAAGAATACTTTTTTCTGATGTTTAATCATAGATGTGTGACTACCAGCCAAGCATATGAATCTTCAGAAAAGTGAAGAGTGTATTCTGCTGTAGTATAACATGGGTGTGACTGGGTATCACCAGTATGAATGTGAAACGTAAGGACACAGAGGCAAATGACCTGGCCGGGTGGAGAAGTAAGCCCCATTTGAGGGCTGCAGCCAAGTAGGGAAAGTGGAAAACTATGCTATCTTCTTAGCAAATCCAACATCATGAGGCCTGAGTTATAGAATTCTTTCATAATGCAATTCTTTTCTCAATGTAGACTTTCTTTCCTAGGCAGTAAAGATGTTAGCTCTACATTTTCTCTCCTAGGTCCTACTCTGCAATCTTAAAGATAATCAAGCACTAATAGAGCTGCACTACAAGGCCTGCTTCACTACTTAAATCCATTGGCCTGGGCATGTAACTGCTGGCAAGTCTCTGGAAGGACCCTAGTTGATTGAGTTGGGGAAAGTGAGTGCAGATGGTGTTGCCTCTGGTCCTAAATAAGCATTGTGAGGAAAAGCCAGTGATGCAAATGAGCAGATAGTGAAACCAGCAGAGGAAAGATTATTGGAGCTGGATGAAAGGCGCCATGGAAAATCAGCAGTAGCAGAAATGGTGTTAGAAAGGAAACAGCGTCCTATAAATGTGATGTGTGTGACCAAGAGACATAGTGTTTTAGACTGCCAGCACCAGTGAAGATGAAATACCAGCTAGACCGTGGCATTAAAAAAAAATTGAAATCTTTCAAAATCTATTCAAATCTATTAAAAATAGTATAGTATCATACAGTACAACCACCAGTGTTAAAAGAATCTCGACATGAAGACCAAATACTCAAAAGTAAAAGCAGAAACATAAATAAACATTAAATATTCAATATAGATGACTATACACATATTTATATTGTGAAATGCACTCTCTACCTTCAAACCACCATTATGTGATTACGTTTAATGCTTTTTCCTTCTGTTAAAAGTAATATTCTTTGCATTTTAATGGACCAAACTTGAATTCATTCCAGGTTCATCTGTTGTTATTTGGATGATGCAAATATATCTGTTTAATGTCACATGCAAATTGAATTCATGTAATCATTTTTTTAAATATATATAAACGAAATGAGCTACAAACTCATGGTTCCCCAGATCCACCTGAATTACAGCTGCTTGCAGTCTAAAGATTGAAAGTCACTTGTAAGTCATTATTGTAAGTTATACAATCCTAGTGTCTTAGTAAAACTAAATACTCGCTAACTACCTGTTACCACACCTGTTCTGGACAACTGCTTTTCTAAAATTCTTTCCATTAATTTAATTTCTTCATATATGACATAGAAAATTTATGGGTTAACCGTCTCAGGATTTCACCGGGATTCATTTATTCTCACATTGCAAGGTCAAATAGTAGTCTCCCTAGTTGATAGCATTTACACATTGTGACTATAGATGGCGCTATACCAGCTCTTGACCCAACACAGACAGACACGGGAAGTACACTACTGAAATAAAGTGCTTTTATTTTTTCTTTGCTCGAGTGGAATGTCTTCCCCATCCCCACAACACTACACATAATACTTTCCTTTATTTGCCCTCTATCTTCACCACTCCTCTCCGGGAAGCTTAGTCCCTCTCCTCCCGACTCTAGCTCCCAGAGTGGTTGCTGCTGGCTCCTTTTATAGCCTACCCGGAAGTGCTCCAGGTGTTTGATGACCTATTTCTTGCTGTACTTCTGGGTGTGGTGGGAGGACCACCCACATGGGTTCAGAAACAACTGCAGCATCCCCTGGCAGAGACCCCGAATACCAACAGGGTTGTAGGGAACTCCATCTCCCGTGGAGCCCTATGGGAATCCAAGGCATCACTGCCACCCAGGGGGGCTGACATCTAGCATTCCGGGGTAGGTACTGTTTTAACCAGGCTTGCTCCCCCGGTCCATACAGTGGTCGGACAAGGATGCCAGCTGTCTGTGACAACATGAAACGCTAAGGTGCACCACATTTCAGAATCTCTAATCACCAGCTTGTTTTTCTAAAGAGGAATACACTGGTAAACATATTATTATTTCAAATAGTGTACTTAAATTGCAAGGACACACTTATAAAAGGAACCATTAAAGGGAAAATTCAAAACAGATAAGTATGAAGCAGAAAGGTTCAGAAATATGCCATTGCATTTTTAATATTTTGGAAAGTTGCATGAGCGACATTTTTTCACCAAATGCCTGTGGCAGATATATTACAACTTTAGTTGTCCCTTTGTTATTAGGGTATACTTGCCATGAAGCAAACAGATCATGGTGTTATATATGTGCACTGTGATATTAATTGCAGGGTTCAATTATGCAGCCATGTACGGTAGGTCTGCTTTTTGTGAGAAGAGCTTGATTGCTTAGGTCTGAGAGGTGTAAGAGAAAAAGGAAACAATAAAAAAGGTTTTGAGGGTGTTGCACTTACCAGCTATCAGCATCTCTCTCTTAGACATAAAATTTGGTGAAGAGAACGGCTGTTTTCCTTTTCACCACCCCCCGTCTCCCTTCCTACTTTTACCCAGTGAGCCTCCAATTCCGTGGACTCGTTGGCTACAATCCTTTGAAGTCTATCTCACTACCTTGGGGCTTGAGGATGTTTCGGCCGCTCGCAAAAGGGCGCTACTCGTTCATTGCTTGGGAGCGGAAGGGCAACGAGTGCTTGGGTCTTTGGGACTGGCTGACACATCCGATACTGCAGTTACACTTTTGAATGCCCACTTCTCTGCCCCACAAAGTGCTCTACTATGGATAACAGGCCTCAGCTCATCAGTAATCAATTTACCTAATTTCTGGAATCAAAAGGCATTAAACATGTTCGCACTGCATATTATCATCCACAGTCTAATGGAGGGGTGGAACGTTTCAACCAAACACTAAAAAATGGCCTTAGGGCAATAATACCCTCTTGCACTACAGATCATCCCAGCATAGCAAAACTGGAGTCTTGCCTGCTTTCCTCATGCTAAGTCGTGAGCTTACCCTACCACTCGACAGACTTCGTCCTTTTTTCGGTCAGAGTATGCCCTGTGCCCTCCCTTCAATTCCTCACGTTAAGCACTCTGTCACCAGACTGCAACACAGAATGAAACAAAGGTTTGATCAATGAAAACGGGTCAAGGAGATCAGCATAGCAGTCTCAGATTGGGTCAGAGGTCGGAAGCCTCATCGCAATAACAAAATGGCCACTTTCTGATCCTCACCAGTGCAAGTCACTCAACAGCTTGGCCCAGCCTCATTTGGTCTTGCTGACGGTTCTCGGTGGCATGCCACACGTCTTCGAAAGGTGTCACCACCATCATCTGTTGTAGAATTTCATCCAGCTAACAAAAGCAATGCTAATTCTTCAGCCATTCCAAATGCATGGCTGGGTGACGCTATTATGCAGCCTGATGTAGCACAAAATGAAACTGAGCCTGTTATTCAGCCCCAGGAGCCTTCTCCACGTCCCAATCAGTTGCGTTCTCGCCCTGGACATTTGCAGGATTTTGTTACTACGTTTCATGTTTAACTGTTCTTAGATTTCTTTTCTGTTGGTAGGAGGGGGGAGAAATGTTATATATGTTCACTGTGATATTAATTGCAGGGTTCGATTATGCAGCAATGTGTAGTAGGTCTGCTTTTTGTGAGATGAGCTTGATTGCTTTGGTCTGAGGGGTGTAAGAGAAAAAGGAAACAATAAAAAAGGTTTTGAGGGTGTTGCACTTACCAGCTGTCAACGTCTCTCTCTTAGACATAAAACATGGCTGTGGCTGTTGTAAACTGTGTCAACAATTTCCTTTATGCCTTGAATAGAAGGAAGCTTCACATTTCAAAATTGTACAATTTATTAACACCTTCCAACCTGCTAACCTTAGTAAACAACTAAAGTAGCTAGTGACATAGATCTTTTCACTTACTATGGGGGCCTTTTTATAAAAATATGAAGGGGATTTTTTGTAATACATCAAACGAAACTGTACTACTAGGGTGTTGTAGTTAGGGGATCCAAACCACACGTTGCTGCGCAACGTAAAGGGCAAAACACGTGTCGCTTTGCATTATTTGACAGTAAGATTATGCGATATACTGTATATATATATATATAGCATTTTTAATGTAGGTTGATCATTTCATTTTAAAAGTAGCTTGCAAGCCGAAAAAGTGTGGGCACCCCTGGACTAGATTCGGGATTCCCGAATTCCCAGGAATGGATAAACCCGTCTGGGAATGGATTCCCTAGTTGTAGTGTGTTAGCCATTATGAACGTAGTGAGAAATCAAGCAAAATGACACCTTATATTGGCTAACTAAAATCTTGCCTGAAGAAGGGGCCTGAGTTGCCTCAAAAGCTTGCATATTGTAATCTTTTGTGTTAGCCAATAAAAGGTGTAATTTTGCTTGACTTCTCACATCAAACCAAACTAAAAGATTTTGTTTGCTGTGAGTCACTCTTTCATAGGTTTTCAGTTTGTTCCTGTTTATGGAGGGAAAACCTTTGTAAACTAAGACCGCCTTTTCACTTGAACATGGCTCACTATGTACACTCTACAGTGTAATAAACTTTTTGAAGTTCTTGGTCCTCTGGATGAATTCACTCATTTAGCACTTTTTCCAGCTTTTTAATGCTGATAACTTTTTCATAATCTGCTACCTTTGACTGAGCATGTTGCAATTTGTGTTAAATGATCAATTAATATGTCCAAACATTTTTCTGTGTCTTGGATTTAAAATTAACAGATGCTAACATAGTATATTTAGATAAGAACTGTGAGCTAAGTATAATTTTTTTTAAATAAGGAGTCTAACATGGTGAAGAGAAGAGAAAAATTGTGGACTAATGCAACTATGAATATTTTTAGTCTATAGTTACAACAGCATTAAGAGGTCTTTAATCATCAATCTCTATTTAGGTTGCCTAAGTTGCATTCATATTGTGTGCTTCCCTTGTATTTCGAAGATCAAAATAAATTCTTTAGAAGTATCTCTTTTTAGCCCTTATATTGATAAACATCATTTCAATATGGATTTAGTATATTTGTGACACCCAAAGCTAATCTTTTGAGACCTACAGTAGAGCTATTTTACTTCTACTTTACTTCTCGTAACAGCAAAAACGTTAGTAGTAACATGTAATCTTGCCAGATATCTTTTCTGCATTTGCTAGTCAACAAAAGTCACAGTCTGCATATGTCAGTCAATCCATTTTGAATGTATAGCCTCTTCTGCTTAATGGCTGAATAGTGATGGAAGTAGGTAAGGTAAGGTAATGACACTTGCTTGTCAGGGTGCTGGAGAGTAATGATGTGTTACACATAAGTAAGATAAGAATTGCCTTGTATTCTTTACATGTGACAATAATAAGTGTGTAAACATATAATCTATAATCATGTTCATTATTTTGTAAAATAACTTGTGATGATGCTTGGTAATATATATGCTGCATAATATAATAAATTATTCAGTGATTTGCTGATTGATTAATCAACTGATTTGTAACTAGTAAATATACAAAAAATGATTGTATAATAAATGATAAATGTGAAGAATGTAACAAGTAACAATATTGCATGGCACCTCATTTTTAGATTGGATATAAATCATTTTCCAAAGCTGGATCTGAATTATTCATTTTGTAAATAAAAAGCATCGATTTAGACTTGATAGAAAATCGACTGCACTACAAACACAGATATTGAACTCTGTGTCCCGGGACGGGAAAGATCTTACTTCCTAATCAAGCAATTGTATTTTTATTTATAGAAACAGAAAATTTACCATTCGAATGAAAAAAAAGTTGAAGTGACGTGCTTTGTCTTTACAGAGTTCACTGTCCCTCTTGTGCTTGGAATGTTTACTTAGCATTTTGGCATTTTGTGTTTAAGGTCTTTGGCCCACTGTTGGGACCATTTATTCCAAGCATGTGTCCAGTCTCGTGTATTTCGTGTGTTCCTCATAGCACCAGATCATTCAGGTAAGATGATTTTCAATTAAAACATTTTTTTATTATAACACCCTGTACAATGGAATTTCCACAGTATATTTAACTGCATAGTATTTTAAAGTTTAATATATGTATATTATACAGCAATAAAAAACAACAGATGCAAAAATATTTAATGTGCTTCAGTATATGGAATCATATATTGGGAATGAAAATAATAAATAAATGACACTAAATGCAGATGTAAGAGCATAAAATGTCTCTTAATATTACAATATGAAGACATACAAAGGCAAATGTAGATACACAAGGGAAATAAACGCAGAGTGACAGAAGCGGCACTGAATGAGATTTCTAGATCTTTGTGCTTCCCATATGGAGATACTATACCTGTCTGAGATCACAGGGAATGGGGGGCATAAGATGTACAGATTTTGACTTTTATTTTGTGAAAGCACTCCTTTGTGAATAATTTAATGATAGTGCTATGAAAAGTAAAATGGGAAGCAAAGTGCTAGTGTATTTAGATAGATAGATACTTTATTAATCCCAAGGGGAAATTCACATACCCCAGCAGCAGCAAACTGATAAAGAACATTATTAAAGAGTGATAACAATGAAGGTATAACAGACAAAATCATTTTGTATAATATTAGAGTCGCATAGTGTTGGGGAGGAACGAGCTCCTCAGTCTGTTAGTGGAGCAGGACAGTGACAGCAGTCTGTCGCTGAAGCTGCTCCACTGTCTGAAGATGATCCTGTTCAGTGGATGCAGTGGATTCTCCATTATTGACTGGAGCCTGCTCAGCGCCCATCGCTCTGCCACGGATGTCAAACTGTCCAGCTCCATCCATACAATAGAACCTGCCTTTCTCACCAGTTTGTCCAGACGTGAGGTGTCCCTCTTCTTTATGCTGCCTCCTCAGCACACCACTGCATAGAAGACGGCACTCACCACAACCGTCTGTTAGAACATCTGCAGCATCTTATTGCAGATGTTGAAGGACGCCAGTTTTCTAAGGACGTATAGTTGGCTTTGTCCTCTCTAGCACAGAGCATCAGTATTGGCAGTCTAGTCCAATTTATCATCCGGCTGCACCCCCAGGAATTTATAGGTCTGCACCCTCTGCAGGGTGATGATGTTCATTATGAGGTGACATCAAAATTGTCTGTACTGTATTTCTTTTTATGATCATGCTGGGTGAAATAAAAACTGTATTAAAACCAGTTTACTATAAAATCAGCTATGCAAAATTAAGCATGCTTGACCCTCAACTAGACAGGATGGTTAGAAAATAGACGGATGCTTTGTAATGCATGATATAAGGCCTGCTTTAAACCACTGGAAAAACAAGATTACTTTGAAAAGCAGCATTTGATTGTCTATGAAATGAATTATGACAAAGATGAACTACTTTCTAAAGTTCTTTGTCATTTTGTTCATTGTGAAAGGTACCATTAGGAGTAAAGATCAGTGCTTTGAAAAGAGTTACAAAATTATGCTTATACTGAAAATTACTATAAAAACTAAACATTAGAGATCCTTTAATTTCTAAAGCTATTTTCAAACATGATGATTATGAAAAGTACTGTAGATGATAAATTGTTGAGGCTTTCTAAAATATTACATTACTGATGTCATAATAGAATGTGTTATGTTAGTTAAAAGCAACCTTAATTGGAAAAATCTTGCACTTGTGAACAAAATGACTATGTGGAATAAAATAAGAGTGGGCAAGGAAAAACATGTTATGGTTATGCATATTAAGAATAGGCAATCTATAAAATGAACATTATCTTGTTATCTGTAAACCATACATATGACCATTGACAGATTATGGCCCAATTTTCAGTACTATATTCTTTATCTCCTTGTTAATGGTTTGGTAAAATCCTGCCTGAAAGTACACTAATCCATAAATGTGTGTAGTCAAAACAGCCTCACAGTGACATGTGCTTAAATATACAAATTCATTACACAGGATGTCAAAGTGAAATAACAGGTTTTATTATAATAATTAAAATAACTATTTACATCATACAAGATCAAAGCCAGAAATGCAGGAAAGTACCCAAATATTTGATTTCTACCTGATAATTAAACTATTACCGTCTTCACAGGTGCCCATAGCTGTACCCTTGGTTAAAAAAAGGCTTGTCAAGAATGAGCATGTTGGTGTTGCAGCTCTCAGGCTTTCTGGCGTCATTCCTGGGGTTCATACTACAAATTGCCTGCACCGTTTCCAGCAACTGGAAAGTCTCCAGCATGTCAGAATCTGTGATTACTGCTAAGTGGATGTTTGAGGGCCTATGGATGAACTGTGCTGCCACCTCATCTGGATCCGTCCAGTGCAAATGGTTTTCCAGTGTTCTGGGACTTGAAGGTATGTGTGCCAACAATTCCTGAGTAGGAATTCAACCATGTATGTGATGACATTATGTTTTGATTCTGCCCTACCAACTAAAGAAGCGGTGGGTTCAGGTCAACATTGACCTCTTAGGCGATGAAAACTTAAAACTCTATTTATCAGTTTTAAAGTAGTGAGCCTGCACTTTTCCCCACAAAATGCAAAAGTTGATGTGCCGTTTTAGGGATTTCCATCCCCTCCTTTTACTTTAGCTAAAATCTTGACAGAAATTCGGAGGCAAGGATGTTCATGATCCACCTATACATTAATGTTGGTTCTACTCTAAAGCATCTAACTGTGCCTAAGCATTTGGTGCCTCTTGCTTGCTACTGAATTGTTTAACTTGGCATGCTGACACCTACTAGTTTCTCATGCACTTGAAAACTTTTCCCAATTATTTAGGTGCACTCTGCTTGTTGCTGCTGTATCACAATCCTAATTAGCCAGGTTTGGAGCCCAAACCAGTTACTCAGTGTGGAGTTCCCACATTCTCCCCATTTTCGTGTGGTTTCCTGTTTTACTTAAATGTCCTCTCCTATTACAATTAGTGCAGGTTACAATAAGTTAATTGTAGAAAGTTGATTCTGTTCATCTGAACATAGTTTTTTTTTTTTTTTCGATACGTTTCATCACTCATCCAAGTGACTTCCTCAGTCTCAGTTGACTGCAGGTTTCTCCAACCTTATAAACAGTACCTTGGCCTAATGACCGAACTAGCACCATTGTTTAACAATGGGCCATGTGATCAATGATATGCAAATTGTCCATTGATCAATTGCCATGAGTACCATTCACAGAGAGTTGGGGAATGGCTGCAATCACCGCATTGTAAGATGGTGAAAGATGTACCCTTAGGCCCCCTCCTCGGTTCAGAGATGGTAATTCCTTTTTCATGTCAAAAGGCCTCTTTGTCTCCTCGCTCAAGTTCCTACCTGTCCAGGATATGCACATCTTCATCACTGAAAGAGTGACCACTGTCCTGTAGATGTAAATATTGTAGACTTACCATCTTACAATGCAGTGATTGCAGCCATTCCCCAGCTCTCTGTGAATGGTTCTCATGGACGCTGATCAATTGACAATTTGCATATCATAGATCACACAGCCCATTGTTAGTCAATGGTGCTAGTTTCGTCATTATGCCAAGGTACTGTTTATAAGGTTGGAGAAGCCTGCAGTCAACTGAGACTGAGGAAGTCACTTGGATGAGTAATGAAACATATCGGAAAAAAAAACTATGTCCAGATGAACAGAATAAACTTTCTAGAATTTCCTTACCTGGACTATTGAGCATGCATCGAGACAATAAGTTAATTGACAACTCTAAATTTGCTCTGCAGAGATGGGTAGTATCCTTTCCTGGGCTAGTTCATGTCTAAAAAAGGATTTGACTCCCTGCAACTTTGTAATGGAATAATCAGGTTCAGCTAAGCTGGCACATTTGTGAGAAAACGTTTGTGAAAACTTTGGTATTTTTCTGAATTCTTGCATGAATGGGTCCTAAAATGAGAATTGTGCCCTTATTTATCAAGTTTCTCTGAGTAGGAAAATGGTCCTAACTGGCTCAAAAATCTTGAGTGACACAATTCTAGCCCTACTCTTACTTTACAGGGATTTAGCAGAGCATATGAGTTGTCCAATCTCACTAGGAGCTGCCAGAACATGGCATTCTGGCAGATATCTTCACGGACACCCTGGGAAAGGTAGACTTTTGTAGAAAAACTGCACAACAAGGAGCTTGTAAAAAGATATTGATCTGGCAGAGATGTGATAATATTCATCACATATTTTGTCAGTTATGTTATTGCTCGATCTACAGGGAGAAGCCATGCGCTGCTGGCAGAACTGTAGTAATGAAAGTGTAATGGTACATGTGAAATGCAGCATTACAATAGAAAATATTTGTATATTTTACACCAAACTTTAAATAATGCATGAGATAATAAGCAGATTAATATAATATTGTACTCACTACTCCATGTAAGGTAATGTTAAAGAAAGCAGTATTCATGCAAATCGTCATGCACATAAAGATCATTGCCTCACGTGTAGATGAGCATTCATATGAGAATCACAAGTGATATCACAGCATCAACACACAGGTGGTCATGAGTGCAAACTATATTGTAGCAGCCAGCATATTATCCTATAAGATAAGCAGGAATGGCTGGGTGATTGATAGCAAAATGTCACACAGTTATGCTGAATTTTACATTACGCAAACCCTCGGAACATTCCCTTCACATTTTACAAGCCTGGGAAGGCTCTGGAAGGCAAATACTTCTGGAGTATTGGATAAAGAGAGTCTTGCAAAGATAAGGTAGGATCACTGAGCGAGACATATCACAGCACAACTGAAGACGCACTGGAAGAGTGAGCTTGACTTCAGAAACGCTGCAAGAATACCTGTGGTTAGTTTCAGTAACTTTTACTTTACCAAGTGTTTTCTGTTGGCATAACAGTAGGAAGTTGATTCATCTGAAAGTACAGCTGTGGATCACCATCAGTTCATCCATTTTCTAAACTTGCTTTATCCTGAACAGGGTCATGGGGAAGCTAGAGCCTACCCAGCAACCACAGGGCACAAGGCATGAATAATACCTGGAGCATTCATTGTTAAATAAATATAAATAAATACATATATTGCAAACTAACTTAAAACTACATGCTCGTGCTCCTTATCACCTCCCACTAGTAATCATGTATTGCTTAAAAAAAATGATTATTTTGAATATTCGTGATCTAATCACCATATAAATTTGGCTATGTCCCTGAATGAAAGCTTTACTTTCAAACCATGGCAGAACAAAGAAAACTCCCTGAATGTGAATGTAACATTTTACTCACATTTGACGGAGTTTAAGCCCCCCTTCTCAACTGATGTACTTTACTGCCTCATATTAAAGAGTCCAGGGGTCACATCCCAGGTGCTCCCTGTGTGGAGTTTGCACATAGGTCCGTGTGGGTTTGTTCTGGTTTCTTCATAGTCCAAATACATGCCAGTTAGATGTATTGGCTATGCTAAATCATCCCTTGAAGCATGTGTGTGTCTGTGTGTGTATGTATTCAACCTGCAATGAGCTAGTACTGGAGTTGCCTGTGCCAGTTGCATGCTAGGATAAGCTCCAGCTATGTTCTGCCCTGGATAAGTGGGTTTAGGCTGAGGATGAATGAACAAAACAAATACTGCAATCTATCCTCCTCAAAGCAACTCTCTTTTGCGCATCACCAGTCCTTAAAACAGATTGAAATCGTACAGACTATTTCTTCATTACAGGTTAATTCACTGTTTCAGAATTAGCTTAAGAGAGGTGATTCCAACTTGAATATGTGGTGTACAGTTTTTCCCTTTATAAATGCCAGTCAGTTCAAGCTATTGAAATGGTAGTGCATGTGACTGCAGCTTATGCCTGCTTGTACAGCGGCATGGCAGTCTAAGTAAATCTCCATCACATGTCACAACAACATTTATGTACTGCATATAGCATGTTTTCATACAAATAATGCAGCTCAAAGTGCTTTACAAGATGTCAAGGAAAAAATTACAAGAAAAGAGAAACAAATAAGATTCTTTAATATTATTGCCTTTTAAGTAACAAAGAAAAAAATGAATCTAAACGATCTTAAAAATAGATAAATATCAAGTAGAAGAGTCGCATCCTTATATACAGTGTCATGATGTAAATGTCTCAGGATGAGTCCGGTGATAAGGTCAGATGGCTGACTGGAGGCTAAAAGACCACTGGGCATTCTACCTAACATAAATATTCTTAGGTCAATCATCTTTGTTTCCAGTCTTTATATGAGAGGATTCGATTAAGTCAGTCTTGTGGTCAGGCTGGGCACCAACCTTCCTCTCAGCAACACAGGTGGCTGCATTGTGCCTTGATCAGGTGGAGGTGGCAAAGACCGCCACCACTGAAGAACCAGAAAAGACAGCACAAAAAAGCAGAGATGAGTAAGATTGCACATCCCTGAAGAATATGATAATTCTATGCCCATATAGTCTATTAGGAGTACAACTAAAATGTAGCTACATAAAGCCAAATTAAAATAATTGGTTTTTAGAAGTTTGTTAAAATGTTCCACAGTATTAGCCCTGCAAATTTTTGTTGGTAAAGTTTTCCAAATTTTAGGTTCATAGAAACAAAAGACCGCTTCACCACTTCTTTTAAGCTTGGCTCTTGGAATTATAAGCAGACGTCCATTATAAGATCTTAGGTTAGGACTTGGAGTGTAGGGGGACAGGCATTCCAAAATATGGGACAGAGTAAGATTACTTAAGGCCAAAAACCATTTGTAGTATTTTAAAGCAAATTCTGAACGACCCGGGAAACCAATGGAACGATGCTAAAACTGGTGAAATGTGCTCAGATTTTCTTTTTCTAGTCAATATTCTGGCTGCTGCATTTTACACTAATTGCAACCGATTGATGTCTTTCTTAGGTACTCCTGTTAGGGGTCCATTACAGTAATCTAGTCGACTAAAAACAAAAGCGTCAACTAATTTTTCAGCGTCTTGTAAAGTTATAAGAGGTCTAATTTTTGCTGTATTTCTTAATTGAAAAATATACAGTCCTAGTTCTCTGTTTAATATGTAATTTAAAGTTTAGGTCAGAGTCAATGATTACCCCTAAATTCTTTACCTCCATCATGACTTTTAAAACTACGGGATCAAGTTTTTTTTTTTCTATCACCCTCACTATTTCCAAATGTGACAGTCACTAAGACTTCTGTTTTTTCCTTATTTAGTTTTAGAAAGTTTCTACTCATCCAATCGGAACTACATAAGATCAGAGAGCCAAGAGCATCTGGGTCATCAGATTTAATCGATATATACGGCAAGGGTAACTCATCTTGTGCTTTGAGATAATCTGACCTAATGGAAGCATGTAGCTTGAAAAAAGCAGCAGACCCAGAACTAATCCTTGTGATACACCATATACAATATCATGGGTCTCCAAAGTACAATCACCACAATTAACAAAGAAATTTCTACCTGATAAGTAAGACAGAAACCAATTTAAGACGCTGATGGAGAGGTCCACCCATTGTTTAAGGTGATTTATAATAATATGCTGCACTCAAGTCTAAGAGAACAAGAACAGATATACGGTGTCTGTCCGCATTAACCCACAAATCATTTACTACTTTAACCAGTGATGTTTCTGTACTATAATTTGTTCTAAAACCTGATTAAAACTTGTCAAGAATAGAATGTTTATTCAAATAATAATTTAGTTGTTTTAAAACTGCCTTTTTTAGAATTTTACTTAAGAAAGGCAGGTTAGAAATTGGTTGTCAAAGATAGAGGAGTACAGATTCTTTTTTCTGAGGGGTTTAACAACTGAGATCTATAGACGTCAGGGAAAAACGCTGTATCTGATGATGAGTTCACTATGTCAAGTACACTATCAATTAGCACATCAGAGATTTCTTTGAAAAAGCCTGTTGATACTGGGCCAAGGACTCAGGTGGAGGGTTTCTGCTGATAAATTACTCTATTTAGTTTGAGTAGATCTATTTCAGTGAAAAAAATTAACTTGGTTAAAAGGAAATGCTGGGGGATATACTATATTATTTCTAGTATCATTTCTTATTTTGCCACAATTAAAACACCTAAACAAACAAAACTTAAAAGCACAATATTGTCATTTAAATATTGCTAACTGTAGTTGTGACTTCTTTCATGATGATTCCTGACCCATAAGCCAGAAAAGACTTCCTAATGCTGTCCTCTTGGTACTTTATGCCGAGTTGGAGCCTACATTACAGTGACCATCACACAAATGTCATGTGATCCCTGTTCTATTACAAGTTTAGAACAACCAGGTTTAGAAAGTGAATGGACAGACACACACTGAAATGTAACTGACATGTCAACGAAATATGCCATGAAAGAGATTTTTCTTTCATGTCATTCTCCTGCTGCATGTAGATGTTAAAATACCAACACCAAAAAAGTCTGTGTAGGGTTTACAGATGGTAGGAACATTCTGTAACTCTAAGACAATTTCCATGTATTTTAATCTTAATGTTTGGATAAGAAATTGCTTACACACGTTTCTGAGCATAACGAGATTTATACATGAGGCCCGTGGTGTGTGCCATAGCACAATATTTTGAAATAATGTTACATTTATATTAATTTTCTCACTGTAGACAAATATGTGAAACTCTAGTTAACAAAATAATTATAATATACAGGCTGGAAAGGGAAGGTTACAATCGTTTTGAAATTAGACTAACCAGAAATAAGGATACAGTATATACTGAAATTGACATGTGTTGCTACACATCTGCGGTCTCCTACAAAATGATCAAATCCTAGCCAGATGGTCGGTGTCTCTTTCTCTCTTGGACTGTCCCTGAAGTTCTTCCCATTCCGAAAACTAAACTGTGTGAAAATCTCAGTCACAAGGAATGCTCAGTGTGGATCAGTGAAAATCAGGTTAATTAATTGCTGTATAGTGTGCATCTCATTGGAGAAGCAAAGAGGTATTGATAATCAATACTATAAACCACAAATGATGGAAATTTGTAATTTACATAGAACAGTACACTGGAGCTACCATAATCTCTGGCCACTTTGAAAATCAGCAGTGTCGAATACCACCGTTAGGTTTAAGGTTTTACGCTATTGATCACATCTTTTAATCCATATCAGGGTCACAGTGGGATGGATTAGAATGACAGCTGAATTGACTGCATGGCAGGAAATGGGGCCACACAGACCACACCCCCAGCAGCAGCTATAACCACTGATAGCAACACCATACTACCCTATATTTAAGAAACACCAAAACAATAACAGGTAAACATTTCACTTTCCACTCATAAAATCTAGCCGAATGATTTGTCAGCACTAAATGCCTTCTCATTACTAGTCATCTCAGTTTGATCTATTAAATTCATAGAATCTGAAGTCTATGGGCTTTTTGTGTTTTTGAGCATTTTAGTTTGTTAAACAACTTTACGTTCATGAATTTATTGGACTTTTCCATGTCATACTAAGTTTAGGGTCAGTTTTCTATTCTTGATCAATATTAAAACACATTGCAGTTACCTTTCATTACATTTAATCCATCTAAACCCTGCAACCCACAAAGTCCATCATGATCAACTGACCTTTACTGATGGGTCATACAAGTGAACAAAACATACATCTGTCAGCTTTATTGTTGGAGTTATGGCTTGATCCATCCTAAACTCAGGGAGTAGGAATCCCTGCACATCAAGAATATTTACCAATGAAAGTGCACTCATCAAATGGCAAGAACTGTGTCTCGGGTATGGGACAACAAACTACATGCTTTTTTATCTTACAATCTGACTTACTGTGTGACCTAAACTTGGAGCAAAGTTTGATATAAAATAGTTATTACTCTTGATAAAGCCTGAAACCACCATAAGACATAGATTGATAGATTGATAGATTGAACCTTTTGAAGTCTTGCATATTCAGTTTTCGAAAGAAGAGAAGTAGGCAGGAATCACTGCCCTTGGTGTTCCAAACACATCCAAAAAGTTCATATTTTGCTCAAGTTAAAGCTTTACAGGTAATGCATCTTGCTAAAAGGCCACACAGTCTTTTGTTGTAGGATATATACTGGTATACAAACTGAAGATACTGAAAGCCTGAACTTTTTAGCTTTGCAAAAAAAGTGGCAAAAAAAAACAACATTTTCTAAAGCACATAATAGAATAGGTGACAATTTAAACAAGCCTGGTATGACATGGCCTGTGATAGATTAGAATCCCATCCAGAATTCTTTTCTGACTTTCATCCAGATGCCATTAATCTGGTACATTATGTGTAAATTAAGCTACCTAAAAATTAGATGAATTAAATTATATTTTATGAGTGGCATCATGGCACAGTATTTAGTGTTGCTTCTTTTATAGCGCAGGGAACCTAGCTCAATCCCCAGCATGGTCAACGTTGTGTTTGTGCAAGACTTCCCTAGGTGGTCTGGCTCCTCAAGACTCTGTACGATAAAGCCTACATATTCTTATTGATACCGCACTTGTTCTGGTGCTCATTTACAAATTTTTACTAATACATCAATCAGAGTGATAATTCTTAAGAGTATATGTTCCACAGGAAAAGAAATTAATTTCTTTTAGTTTTAAGATATCTCAGGAAAGTTTTTCAGTTTGCACAGAAATTATCAGTGTGTCTACTAGCAACTCCAATAAAGTTTATTGAACTGATTTCCCAAGCAACCATTAACCCTCTCCAGTTTTTGGTTGTAATTGACCTGTAAGTTCACCTGCCACTCCTTATGACTACTAGAGGAAGCAGCTGTCTTATCATTTTATAGCCTCTGTGCAAAGCTCAAAGTATCATCCAACCCAAACGGCAGACAGGACAGACACGTTTTCAGAGGGCTCCATCTGAGCACAGGAAACAGATCCCAGCGTAAACGGGACATATTTTCAGCTCTTATACTCATTCGTTTAAATTGATTTTGCTGAAACATATTTAGAGATCTGTATATCTTTATAAAAAAAACATGTCAACGGGAATACAATTGCTGGGATTTTTGCTGAGTGTGGGAGGCTGGCTTGCCACTCTTGCTTGCTTGATGAACAGTTACTGGAAAGTGTCCACAGACTACGACCAGTTGATTACAACCACCAACTATTATGAGAATCTGTGGAAGACCTGTGTCCAGGACAGCACTGGCCGAACTAACTGCCAGAACTTCCAAACACTACTCAATCTCGAAGGTGAGTAACCATTGGTGGCAGGGTGGGATGAGATTGAAAACTTCTGTGAAACATAATTGTAATAGCTGAATATAAGTTATGCCTGAAAGGGTAAATGAACAGAGCAGATTTTGGGAAATAAATAGGAGGTAGCAAGGAGCCTAATTCTACACAACCCACAGGCCACACCTTGTATATGAATGGAGTACAATTGTTCCTAAACTTTTAATTAAAAAATAATAAATGATAATAATATTTATAAATTAAATAAGTGAAATTTGTACCACTCTTATTCACCACTGATTTCAGTTTTGTGCATAGCGCTGCCAGAAAAAAAACTATAGCTGACAGTAAAGTTTGGGGTTTTAGCAAACAGATGGGTAGAAAATTATTCTGAAGAAATTTCACAAAAAATGTTAGAAAACATTTTTTCATGCACCAGTTTAATAACATATGGAACCAAAAACCTAGCGATAATTTGGAAACCACTGAGTTTTCATGTGCTGTTTGAAAATTGTTAGGTAAATAACTTTTTATAATAAATGGTGGGACCTCATCAGAATTTTTCTCTTATTTTCCTAATAAAAAAGCCCTTGACATTATTTGTGACCTTCCAGGATTGGATTCAATCCCCAAAATGGTATATATTCGGAGAAGTAAGCTCAGAAAATGAATGAACAAATACTATCTGTGAAAGAGTTAATGTTCGGATTGATTAAAATTTGCTTAGAAGCCCATGCTGTAACATAGCCGCATTGTTTTAGTTCCTGAAAATGCCTTGATGATAGTGGTAATTTGGATAGAGAAACCTTTTTATATTTCTTTTATTCTTTGTCCTATGCTGTTCTCCATTTCATACTTCTCTCTGTCCTATGACCCACCCATGTAATGGCGCCATTTTCTCAGTCTAGCAGGCTTGAAGCAATGATAGTAAAAAGCTGGGGCTACTACCTATGACTTCTAAGTTTTGCAAATCTAAAAATTATAATTATGGAAGTTACACCATCAAAAAATAGCAGCCTGTTGTAGTCAGTAATGGAATTAGTGATTAATCTGTACATTATGTTTGTACTTTTTCTCTTTGACTTTCACTTTCTAATATGACTTTAAGACTATACTTCTGTTTTATAAATAATTATGACACCAATTAAAAGGGTACTCTTCTACAAGAGTATGAAGCACAATCTTTCTATAGTGCAACATGGCTGAGTATTAGCTTTTTACAAGATATATGATGATGTCAGATAACTTGGGGTGACTTATTTTTATTGATGTGTTGAGGCTAGTTGAATTGCATCAGAATAGACTTCCATTTCCATAAATCAGTGAAAAGAGGGAAACTGTGCATCAGCTTTGAACCACTATTTAGGATTACCTACAACATGTTAAAGGTCAAAACTGAGACAGTTATGCTACGGGGAATGTTTGATGCATATAAAGGATGGTTTCAGGGTTCATAAATACACTCAGCACCTCAAAGGTGCTGCATCATAACTGACATTCTTCTCATATATGATCACAAAAGTAATTAATTTTCTCTAAAACTGAAAAAGATTTGTGCAAAGTGCTACAAAAAATATAAGAAATCAGATCACACTAAAGCTGGCATAAATCCATCCATCTGTCCATTTTCTATACCTGCTTATCCAAAGCAGGATCATGGGGAAGCTGGAACCTATCCTTCCAAGCATCGGGTGCAAGGCAGAAACGTGAGGACAAGGCATAAATCTATTTATATTATTTGGTCTTTATTACTCTCTACTAGTTTTCTTTATTAAAGGTTCTTTTTTAAATAATATTGCTTAAATTGCTCTGATGAACAACAATTAAATACATTTTTGAACCATGCACATGTTTACAGTGTTACTTCGTGTTAAGTCAGTTTATGTAATTTATATTATTCTTAACATGAAGAAATTGAAACCAGCCTTCAAGTAAATGTTTAGCTTTGCTAGTGCTGATTGTCCAAAGCTATAGAAACATGAAGGAATGTTCTTTTATCAGATCAAGCTGGGTTTTTAATTTTTTTTAAATACTTTTTTGAGCTCTAGCTGAAGACTGGGCTTTGAACTCCAAAAGCTACAAAAGCATCTGGCACATCTGGTTTGCCACAACAAAAGTATAATTAAAATGTGACAGAAGGACACACAGTACAAAAATATAAAAACACAAGAATCACTCTGGTACCTTTATGTTTCTATAAACTCAGGACACATTGTTATTTTGTCATTGTTTAAAAAGAAACCGCCCACCTCTAACATGTGAACCATTTCTTTAATTTTAATATAACTTAAATAAAAAAAATGATAATAATGATAACGTATCAGGTTCAACTGACACAGTTTAGTTTGTAGGTTGCAATGCCTTGTTTTTTTGCACTTACAAAACAACTGGGGCCTCATATATAACGCCGTGCGTAGAACTCACACTATAACATGGAGTAAGCACAAAAGCGGGAATGTGCGTATGCACAGAAAAATCCAGATGCATAAAACTGTGCATACGCAAACTTCCATGTTCTTCCGCTACATAAATCCCGGTCAGTGTGAATAGTAACGCACGTGCATGCACCTGCTGTCCTGCCCCCTCTCCTCCCAGAATTACGCCTCTTTGAATATGCAAATCAATATAAATAGATAGATAGATAGATAGATAGATAGATAGATAGATAGATAGATAGATAGATAGATAGATAGACCTTAAGCTCAGTGTTTTGTGAAAAGGCAATGGCAAAAGCACGAGGGAAAACAGAATTTCAGCGAATACCAAGTGGAGGAAAGGAAAAAGTACTATTTGTTGGCTTAAACAGTGGTATAACCAACAAAAGGAAGTTGATCGAGTGACAGAGTGTCGGAGAAACTCGAAAGCTCAAGTTCACAAAGTCGCACAGTGCCCGAAATAAAAAAGAACTCGCATATCAAAGTCGCCGTGAGAAGGCGAGTCATAGTCCACCGTCTGAGTGTCATATGAAAGCTTATTAGGGCACAGACAAAAAAAATAGGCACACAGTGGGGAAAAAAAGCACGAAATGTCAACTTTAATCTCAAACTTTCCACTTTAATCATATAGTTTGTCATTAAAATAGAACATAAAAAACTTCATCTTAAAATCATTTAATTTACTAGTTTCTCAAATCCCATCGTAACTAAAGTTACTAAATGCTTTGTTTTGTATTTTATCCTCTATGTACTCTGTGTGTGTGAATCACTATGTGCTTCTGGGCTTTCTCTTCCTCCGACAGGACACAGAATCCATTACATTCGTGATATTACAGCTCTTTGAGTAATTAAAATACTGAGATGTATACGTGATATCATTTTCATGATGATAGGAGTTAAATCATGTTATTAAACATCTCACACAAGATGCTTTCTGCGCCATGCACGACCTTCAATGAAATACTTTATTGTAGCAGTACTGTCTCTTTCAAACATACTAACCCCCAATTCCTGTCCTTGCTTTTCTTTCTCCAAATACCCAATTGCCACACAATCAGCTCTGTAATAGACGTTAAGCCATCTGTAAGCTTAGAATGCCGATTCTTCAAAACTTTTAATGAACATTGAAATATCTTCGTAGTACATGTTTAATTATTCTATCCATCTATCCTTCCAGTGTCACGCCAGCACAAGCAAGAATACAACGTGATGCAGGAACAATCCATGAACAGAATCCAAGCTCCTAGCTAGCGCTGCGGCACCGTGTCCTGGCATGTTTAATTATTAACAATATAGATTAATGCGGTGAGCTGGCGCCCTGCCCAGGGTTTGTTTCCTGCCTTGTGCCCTGTGTTGGCTGGGATTGGCTCCAATATAGATTTTTAAATGAAGTTAAAGTTTTATCTGTATAATATAATAAACATATTTTGCTGCATTTCATCTTAAAAATTATATCGTCATCATATGTAAATACGCACTTTATAAAGTGGCTCAGGTTGTGCAAGATTATAACTGCAGTGCAAGTTTACAGTGAGGTAATTCTACTTATAAGTACAAACAGGTCTACAAGGAGCACTTGATTGAGTGCATTTATAGTTCTTGGGATGAAACTGTTTCTGAACCGCGAGGTCCATACAGGAAAGGCTTTGAAATGTTTGGCGTGTAAAAGCAGTTCAATAGACAGCATGGCTGAGGAAGTGTGTGCTTGATGCAGTATACCGATAATTCTCTTTCTCAGATTCTGTAGATCTTTGATTCCCCTCTCAGATACAGTGATATAAATGGTGGTGCAGTGAGAGTAATATGGAAAAAGTTGATCTGCTCTGGCAACACCTAATGGGAGCAGCTGAAAGAAGAAGAAGGTGCAGTGAGAGTAACAACGCTAAAGCAGCTATTGTATTTAGAATAGATTGACCATTCCGTGGACCATTATATTGTTACTGGTTAATTACAATCAGATGCATTAAACTAATAAACAATATGCAGTTAATTTCAGTTTATTTATAAAGCCGCATCAGGGATGTGGATCTGAAAAAGAAAGGATAACCACACAGGAACAGTAGCACTGCTTTGACGCTAGGTGGCACCAGTCTTCAAAACCGAGCAGAGAACTTGCATACGCCAGGGTATGAGGTACCGTGGAAATGTGCGTGACTTTACGGCAAGTTTAGATTTTATACATCGCGATTTGAATGCGGAAACATTCTTGCGCAACATTTTTGTGCGTATGCACTGTTTATACATGAGGCCCCTGGTGATTCAGTTAAGCTTCAGTGAAAAAATAGAAAAATATCCAGTTTGCCAATATGTTCATTGGCCCATTCTCTGTGTTTAAAATTTCCTACAACAGCTAACTATATTCTAAATTCACTTAGTTCATTCAAAGTTTATAGAGAACTCAAATTTATTCCAGTAGCACCAGGCACAAAGTAGGAAACAGCCCATTTGCTCACATCAACAGAGTGGTGGCTCTGAGGCTAGTGATCTGCTCTGACAATCGGAAGGTTGCTGTTTGAATCCCGTAAATGCCAGAAGTGATTCCACTCTGTTGGGACCTTGAGAAAGGTTCTTAAGTCACAATTGCTCTGTCCTGGGGATTATGGTAACCTGCAAGCAGGTCTTCCAACTTGAAGGGAAAACTCAGGGGTTGGTGGCAGGATTGGTACATCAGCCACTGTATAAAACCTCACACTGTTCCATCCCATTGGAACTAGTGTGGTGCTGAGGTGTCACCCATTGTAAGGCTGAACTCGGGATCCTGAGGTAGTTTATCATGTGTGGTTGGTGTGGTAACAAGCTGTATCAGTGCATGCTTCCAACCTCTGTAACTGTAAAATCAATAGCTCAGTATAATCATGTAATTTTGGCTTTAACACTCAAGCTATTGCATTTCAGTGTATATAAAGTTTAGACTAATAAGTTGTAAATAAATGCATAGTTATGCTGTTTGACTTCCACATGTACATGAATATTTCCCTTTGATTCCCCAAACTACACCGAAGTATAATGCTGTTACATTTTAACTTTTAACACCACCAAGTACAGTATTGTAAGGCAATGGTAACTTTTAAGTCGCTACTTCATTTATCATGTGGTTTACATAATAAAAAGTTCCCTGATCACATTCCTTAGCTGCCACTGCTGAGTTTTACATTTATCCATCACCTCATTCTCTAACCTGTAATTAAGTGGTTTTAGAAAATGAATTGATGAAAAATGTATGTAGTTTTCTTAAAAATCAGTCCATCCTTATCCATCAATGGATCATCCGTTTAGGGTGGCAGCATTGGGCACAATATCAGAAACAACAGTTAATGGTGCATCACTACAACTGGAATTTTGAAATTAGGTTACTGGTTATGTTTTCTTGTTGTGCAGAGAAAAACTTGCTAAGTGACTTGAAGTACTGCAGAAATAAAAAATGTGATGGATTAGGAGGACCTGTAGGCAAAGGTTTTGTTTTGAACTGGGAAGGCCACATTTATCTATTTGAAAAATGCAAGTCACTGCTTTCTTTAAAAAGATAAAAGCAAAGTGGTGGGACATCACAAAATGAACCAAACAAGATGCAGAAAAGAACACACTCTGCCTGGGAGAGTTAGGTAACTGCATAAAGTAGGTAAATTCTGCCAATTCTCCAGATAATCATGATTTCGACTACTTACTTACTTAACCAAGTGAAGGGTAATTGAAGCAATTACTTTTACAGCTTTTAATACTTGTGTTTCTCTACATTAATTTACAATAACAAAATGTTTCTGGCTTCCTCTGTGCAAGTGGTAATTTCCAGTTCAAATTGAACACCATTACTAGCTCAAGCTACAACAGGCACTAGAAATTTGACTATAGTCCAGTATTCTTTAGACTATTTTTTTTCTCAAAATAAATCCAAAAAAAAAAAAGTTAATATTTTTGTCACCTAAAGCATGACAACATAGGATGTTAGTGGCTATGACATCAAAACTGCATCATTGAAGGTGTCTACATTGGTTACACTTAAAATACTGAGCTAGCACAACATGAAAGATTAGGTATTATGAGTAGGTCAAGGAACCGTTCTGGTGTAAAATGCTAATAATTTAGCCACTTACAACAGAAGGATGCTTAAGCAGCTGCTCTGGGACACTGCTGTTTTGTAAGGTCAAGGACAAGGTCATATGTGTTATATACACCTGCACAAGACCAACAAATAGGGTTTACTGGTTTATAGTTTGCTTGCTGTAGACAATTAAAGCTCAGTAAACTGTAGCCTTCATACAAAATGATTGAGATAGAGGGAGTGAGTGAGAGGGCCAACAGAAAAAAGGAGGGATTTTCAGTTGAGCAAGTAACTTAGTAAGCTTAACATTGGGCAGGTAGCCAAGGCATTAAGAACCCTAGGAGAGCTTTGTATCATTACTCCTTCGGAAAGACGACTATCAAACAGAAGCAACAAACTCTGTCTTCACTGTAGGTGACACTATAGACAGAATCAGAATGAAACAGATGAAAACCACTATGTGAGATATTAGTTGGAACAAATATTGGTAGGTCCCTGCCTTCACCAGTATAGCCAGGATTTACAGTATTCCATAATGTTAAAAAGTAGTGTATTTTGGGATGGTGATGGGGTTGATTAGAGTGGTCTAGTGTACCATAGTAGCTCTTAATCTCAAGAGTCCCAGTTCAATTTCATACTCTGACCCACAGTTTGACCCCGCACAAGTCCTTTCTCAACCTGTAACAAATATTTATCTAAACTGTTGCACCACACAGGCATATTTGTAAAATACCTTGGAGTGGTGTTCACTAGGCAGAGGTGCTACATAAAATAAAGGTTGATTGCTTGTGTTTAAAAGCTACTGCAATGTCTTTTATTAAATTTTAGTTGATAATCGTCTGGATCATTTCATTTGGAAACAGAACACCACATTAGAACACAATTCAATTAAACATATGAGAATTCCATAACAAGTACTAGTATGTTTTGAAACCAATACATAAAATTCCACAATCATACAAATAGAACAATACAAATAGAGAACCCAGTCAAAACCAATTTTTTATATATGATAAAACAAAAAGTAAAATAAAAAGGGTGAGCAAAGGTAATTTTTACTTTAAAATTATAGTTTATTAATTTATTCTCCTCCTTAATCTAAAATTTCAATGAAATCAATGGTTTGTCTAGGTCCTCTAAAAGTAGTGCATCAAGTTGCATTAATTTTAAATTCTCAAGGATATTGTTAACATTGGCATCTCTCTTAAGCAGAAATATTAAGCAGTCACAATCTTAGTATTTCCACAGTATTTTATGTAAATAGATTTCTGAAAAAAATGAAGCAATCTTGAAGGATTTTCTTCTTATTTTAATATACTGCATTTACTCTGTCTTTTGATAAGCACTACATATTGAAAACATAACTGGATCTTCTTAAAAGAAAAGAAAGCAACAGAAAAGCAGCATTTAATGTGGCACCAAAAATGGTATTTTCAGCATTAAAATTCTGGTGGATCCATACCATAATTTTTCTTTATGTGTGTAGATTTCTTTATTGTTAACATTAACTTGCCTAAATAGTAATTTCTGCCTCCCTTACCCCCTTTGCTGATGACTAACAAGTCTTTCAAGTTTTCATATTGTTCATTTCAAAAAAATCAAAAAAATAGGATGGTGATGCCTGATCTGTCTCAATTAGCATAAGATAAATTATGATACTTTTTAACAATGTCAATGTAAGATGTAAAAATACAGTAAAATAAATTTAAAAGTTAGGCAAACTGAAAACTTTAAAACCACCTATTGCCAGGAAAATATATTAGCTATAAACTGGCCAAATTGAAACACCGCCTCAAGTTTAGAATGAAATGGTTTTGATGTCAAAAAGGACAAGTAAAAGGATACTAGAGAAAGCACAGAGAGACTACACACACACACTTCACACCTTGCATTCAGCTGTATAGGGGTGTCTGGTTGTGGCTCTAACCACTGTGTATATTCAGGTGTTTCCTGGACAGTGTTATGCAAGAAAACACCTGCTATTTCCACAGTAGAATTCCATGCTTCTTTGAAACAGACATACTTGTAGCTGCTTTTCCATGTAGTGGAAGTTGTATGCGAAAGTTACCTTGATGGTGTTTTCAAAAGTAGTGTTTTAAGGCTTTCCACCTTAGGAGTTGGAAAAGATCAAGATGACATTCAGCTCTATCAGTAATACCTTATATTTGATGCATTCCTGACAGGGGGTGGCACAGTGGTGCAGTAGTTGTGTTGCTGCTTTGCAGTAAGGAGATCGGGGTTCATGTCCTAGGGCCTTCCTGTGTGGAGTTTGCATGTTCTTACCGTGTCTGCATAGATTTCATCTTCGTGCTCTGGTTACCTAGAACAGAAGAAAGACATATAAAAGTTAGGTGAATTGGTGATGGTAAACTAGCCCAGGTGTGTGTGTTTATTTGCCTTGTCCAAGAGACTCTTCCTACTTTGCTCCCTATGCTGGCTGGGATAGATTTCGGTTCCCGGATGACCCTGCTCAGGGATAAGCAGGCTAAGAAAACGGTATGGTATGGCATTCCTTATATTGAATTGCATTCCATTCAGCCATACCAAAAAGTTAAATCAATGTGATGTAGGGATAAAATTCAGTGGATCATAAATAAGAATATACAGATGGAAACAAAAAATAAAAACTGCAAAATGTTTGCTCAACAAATCTTATCAATAACATATGAATGAAACACATTCTACATTTTTCAAACTTTATTATTACAATACAGGTAAATAGAAATCCAGAGCCAAGGAGCACAGGGTGCAAAGTAGAAACCCACCCCAAATATGATGCTAGTCCATCATAGGGCTCACAACTTACACTCATTTATACTATGGACATTTTAGAACTGACAGCTAACCAAATATATGTGTCTTTGAAAGGGGGATGGAAACTGAAAAACCTTTTCAATCTTATAAAGAATGTTCAGTTCCCACAGATTAAGTGATCAGGCCAGGATTTCAACCCAGGCCACTGGACCTGTGAGGCAGCAGCACTAACCACTGCACTACTGTGCCATTCATTTCACTGATAAAATATTTTTTTTCTTTAGGCATAACTGGCAAGTGTGTCATATGCTGAATATTTCAACAGCCCAAGACTAATGCAGAGCTAATAAAAAGGAGAGAAAAACAAAGAAAAAGGATTGGGGTACCACCTTGGTAACCCTGTTTACTTTTGAAGCTGTGAGAGAAAAATATAGCATGGCTTTATAGACAGGAATCCAATGCAGAACTGAGGGAAGAAACAGGTGTGCTGGTTTATGAAGAGTGACAACAGGATGGTGCGGGTCCAGGAAGGTGGATACTGGAGATGATGTCACTGGTGGAAGGGCAGTCAGTCAGTCTGCAGAGGGAGGAAGAGAGAAAGGATCTGAGAATAGCGCCAACCTCTGGCTCTGCTTGAAATAACAAATTACTCAAGCCAGTAAACTGTCTCCCATGCGCACACATGTGACATCGTGCCTTGGTGTTTCAAGAAAAAGTGCACTGGCCTCATGGGAATAGTAACTCAAGATATATCTTTACTTCACTTGCTGATGCAAAGAGCATAAAGTAAAATTTTCCTTTGTGTATCTTCCTGTATAGTATACTTCTTTAGATTTGTGTAGTGCTTAAAGCTGATGGCAGAGTGAAGGCCATTAAGTAGAATACCGATACTTGCTCTCTGCTCTACCTGAGACCAGAAAAAAAATTTCCTAAACCACTAACACACACACACACACACACACACACACACACCTCTGTTTTCATTACAAAATGCTTTTGAGTTGACCTCAAATACCCAATCAGATTTCTGTAACTGAAGCCCAACAACAAAAACACTTCTCCCACCTCCACTTCAGCACAAATGATTAATCTTTTTTCTTTCACTTTTACAGGGTATATCCAGGGCACACGTGCGTTGATGATTCTTTCTCTGGTAGTGAGCCTGATTGGTGTCATTACAGCTCTTTTTGGGATGAAGTGTATTACAATTGGAAATTCTGATGAGCAAACTAAAGGAAAAATATCTGCCACTAGTGGCACGCTCTTCATTGTTGGAGGTAGGTCAAGATGGAGCATCCAATCTACTTTTGTGTTTGACACTTGAGGAAAAAAAATTAAGGAATTAGGCAAGCACACCTCTGATACACATGTATGATTTAAATAAGTAAAAGAGGGACACAGTACAGAAAAATAATTCAAAAATGCATCAAATGTTATGTGCATTAGACTTGGTTAAAAGTAAACAACCAAGGACAGTTTGTATGTTGAAGCAGAGATCTCTAACATAACATTTCATTTGTTGGAGGCACTATGAAGGGTGTGTCTAGATAAAAGCTCACTTTGTTGTGTCAGTGATAACAGCGCTGGACATTTCTTCCTTTTTGTGCCTACAACCCCAAAAGGAAAACGATTCAGCTCTTTTTAAACTACTTAACCTCTCTGTTACTAAGGAGGTCAAGAATTTAAGTTAAAAAAGAACACTGCTTGGTTACAATTGAATTGTTTGTATTTTTAATACTAGTTAAAATCAGTGTATTTTTAGTTGAAGTTGCATCATCGTGCCATAGTGATTGCTCATGTCTCATTAAACTAGGGATGTGCGCTCAATGTCCATTCACTATCAAAATGAATGGGTTTTCTCCCAGTACTGAAGATACATGTCCTGGGGACACTGAGGTTATTTCCAACTTTAAATTATCCCAGTGTTAGCATGTGTATAAAATGTGTTTTGCATTGGACTGGACCCATCTCCAAGGTTGGTCACCGTCTTAAGTCAGATATTAACTGGATATTTTCCTTTTACCTGTGGCCATAAAACTAGATAAACTGGGTCTCAATTAATTGGACAGGTGGATGTTGGGGGCAGAAGTTGTAGGGGCAAGTGATAAATGGAAGGAAAGAAAAGAAAGAAAGCAACTCATTTATTTATTTAAAACTCAGACATCTTTGAAGCAACATCTCACTATTTTAAGCCAAAACAACTAAAGAGTGATATTTTGTTCTTTAATCAAGAAATATGAATTCTAAAATGCATAAACATCATAACATGGATAAATCAATATACTGTATTTTGAAAGATGGAAGGTTAAAGGTCTTAAGCATGAAATCAAGAGCCTGAAAGTGGTTTCACATCTTAGCATATTGAAGTCAAAAATGGGTTTTGTGCTGGAAACTCCATAACCTTGCTAATGCACTAAACATTCCACACTAGAACCACAACAGCTTGAATATAAGATGCAATAATCATTCTGACTCTACACCTGCACAAGGTGGAACTGAAACAAGGATTGGCTTTCAACTCAAAAATTAAAGACTGCATAAACTTTAAATTGAACAGAAGTGCCAATTTAGACATAGTTCTAACATTTTACAAAGTTGTGTCTTGCTCAATATACAGAGGAGACAGTTTTTAGGACAGAACTCCAAGGTGGATGGCTTGTGTGGCAAGCCACATCTGCCCTAAACTCTGAAGCTATTCATCTTTTGTTATCTACAAATAGCTTGGCACAGTTTCCTGCATCTTTACTGTCTCTAGATCAAGCTTCTAACTGTCCTATAATCTAGTGAACTGATGAATCCAGTTTCAACAGATTTGGTTTGCATCCATGAAGATATTCAAATGGGGATATATTAATATATACTAACAGGTGAATGATAAAGAACATTTAGTGCAAATTCTGCCACAGACAAAACAGAACTCCAAATGTTCTTGAAGGTGACATTTTTGCAAGTGCCTATCCATTAACCTAAAGTTAAAATTAAAGTACAGCCAATTTTCTCCTAAAAGAATTACTAAATACAAATTGAGGGGCATGATCATAAAGTTATTGAAGTAAGAGATCCATGCAACCCAAAAACATCTGCAATATAAGTATCTGCCATTTCTTTTGCCATTTGGAGTTTTTTTAATGGCACAAAATGATCACTGTTGGAAAACTGGTCTGCAATAATGTATATTATATTGTATTGTTGAGATGGGGGAAGATCTGTGGTAAAAACCATACAAGTAAATGCCCATGGTTTATTAGTGGCTAGGATATGCTGTAATGAACTTATTGGAAGACTCAAAGATGTCTTAGCTCTGACAAACAACCTCACATTCCAGCACATAATCATGAATTTCTTTGACACACATTTTTCCACCAATAATACCTCTGGAAGAGTTCAATGGCTTAATATTAGAATGACAAAATATTTTAATTAAGTGTGCCCATTCTAGTACTGTATTTCTCTGTGAAACTCAGTAAGAACATAAATTAATCCCAATGATACCCGCAGTGGGACTGAGCAAGAACTAGAATCAGTAATTCCCTTATTAATTCTGTAGGACTGATTAGTAGAGTAGTGGCTAAACACTGCTTTGAAAGATTGATGTTTTCAATTTTATGTGATAATGAATCAGCTATCCTACTCTTATTTGCCTGTCTATAAATAATTACAAAATTGAACAGGCTAACAAACAAGTTCCACTTGGCTTGTTATGCATTTGAAAGCTGTGCCATGTTTATGATCAGTGTATATGATACACAGAAATGAAGCACCCCCCAACCAGTACCTCAAGTTCTCTAAAGCCAACTTTATAGCCAGTAATTCCTAAATACTCACATCATAATACAGTTTGGCTGCAGTGAGGAAAAAGGCTCAACCATGCAAATTATTAGACTCATTCATTTTTTGAGAAAATATGGCCACTATCCCAATACTTGATGTGCCATCTTCCATAATTAATTGTTTTGTGGGGTAAGTGTAACCTAGTATTGGTAAAGTGGTAAATAATTATTTTAATAAATCAAGAGATTCCAGAAATTTTGTGTATAATTTTGGTAAACATATTTATTGGATAAATAATATTACTAAAATTTCATGATAAAATGTCAATAGAAATTAGTGAAATCCACAAATCTCTAAGCTTCAGTCCAGTAGCTGCCAATTTACCACTGTTAAAACTTTAGCCTGATCTATGCATAAAGGATAAGTTCTGTATTTTTCAAGTCAAAGTTATTTATTCACATACTACATATGCATTTGCCACATGAAATTGTGTTCTCAAGTGATAAATTTGAAAATCAAATTATATCTTGCCGGCACTTTACATTGTAGTCTATGGCACACGGAGGAAAAGCTACAGACTTATCAAATACGTCCATTTTTCAAGTCAAGACAGTTGTTGAGTATTGACCTGTGTCATATCACAGTAATATGACCGAGACTGAGAATTCACATTTCTTAAGCTTTGCAAACAAGAACTTTTCTAATATGTTTCACATGGTTATCCAAATCATTTGAGAAAAATCAGTATGTTGTTTATATATATATATACCAGTATAGAAATGTCTAACAAATCTCAAAAAATATAATTTAACAAAAGATTAAAAATCCACTTGGGCTGTGGCTAATCTCTACAGCACAGATTTTTATTAATAATGACCTGTGGATGTATTAAATGACATCTTCCATTCAACGCCCCCCTTAATGCATATTGACTTACAAACGTCTTACAGCTTTAGTGAAAACTGCAGAACTGTTAACATGATTAAGTAATGATGATATTAATGAAAAAGGGTATTTTTCACTGTGATTTTACAGTTTTCAGTAATTGATACTGTACAGGACGTAGCCTTCCAGCCTTCTTCCAGCAAAAAAAAAAGAAGGGACTATTGGATTTTTAAATAAACCCAAATGCTAAGTTTTCATTAATATATTTATTCATTACTTAGGTTTCTGGTCTAATTAAGGTATAAACTTTCCATTTAGATTAAAGAGCAACAGTTTTATGGCATAATCATAAACACGGCAAGGAGGTAACTCATACGTTTTGAATTTGTTCATCAACTGAAAAATTATCATAGCTGGAGGTTATTATGCTTTATTAACAAGTCTATATAGCATGTTATTATATAGTAATGATTAGCATGATTTTGCTGTTATTAAACAACTAGGGGGCTTTGCCCCCTGCTCGTTTTGCTCGCCAACCCCCAACCTGCGCTACGCACCAGCCACTTCGCATTTCTGCCACTCGGATATGTGGATTTCACTTTCACCAAACAACAAATTTTTTAATTCTCGCGGATACACCTCTTCACTGGGAAGAACCACTACTTTTGCCTGATGGCAACATAAATTAGACAATCTACATGTCTTCAACTTAAAAGTTTAAATCCGAACAAAATATATTCAATCTCTTTTCGCTGTTCCGTTATTTCACCAAGTAATAATTTGCATTTGTTTGAGCTAATGCGATCTTTACTATCATTTTTTGAGGCTTTCGAATTTTAATACTTTCATTATCTTTAACCTGCTCTGCATGCGTATTGTGCCAAAATTTTTGAATTCTTTACGACGAACTACTTTGTCATCTCCTCTTTGTCTTTTATTTCCGGCCCTGGCATGATTAAATCTCTTGTCACAAAGTCTCATCTCACAGGACTTGAAAGTATCTCTCTGAAAAAGTCATGTCTTGTCCCAGGATTTTTTTATATAATCGAGAGATTGGTCTGGCAATATATGCACCACTGGACAATTTCCATCGGTTTCCAATTGATATCTGTTTTATAACCCAAACTAACAATTAAGAAAATGTATGCAGGGCATAACATTTAGGTGCTGTGCAACTGCTATTTCCCACAATGGACAGAGTTCAGCAGGTAGGATCTAGAATGCATTTCAGGTTGATAGGAACCAAAGACTTGCCAAGAATGGACAAAATGTTGAAAACAGGCATGGTCAGGACTCTAGCTCATCACAAAGACCACTCTCACTCAGTCACTCTATCACATACACAAACACCATATTCACATGCAGTGACAATTTGCAATTACCAATTAACCTAAAAAAAACCTAAATAAAAAAATGCAAATAATCATTTTTTGAGCTTTTTCATGAAATGTGCAACTTGCAGTTATGACAAATGCTGTGGAATAACAATAGTAAAAGGCTACCTTTATTAAAGTGAATGATCATTGTAGATATGAAGTGTATTTGGCACTATGATGGTAAATTATAGAGAAACCAGATTTTTAAAGTCCCAAACTGGGACACTTGCATAGCATGTATGACTACTCTTAAAGCTCATGTTCATTTGTTCAATGCTTACTTAATCACATCCTCAGCAGTAATGGTTTAGGGCATGGAAAAATAAAAACAAATTTTCACAAATGAACATATATAATTCCACACAGTGCTAGAAGTGGAAAAATACATGGCTGTACTGGCTGGCTTTGTCTGCTTCACTGACATCCTTGCAATGCTGTTTAAATTTAACACAAGTCCTTAATCATTGTTTCTTCTGTCAGAGTTTTGGTGGTCTCCCTTGGAGCTTTGTACACACAGTTCTACGTACTGTATATTGTGAGGATGTTTGTTACAGAAAAGCAATATTTTATTAGATGGGCAGCCTGCTAAAACTGGGACATTTCTTGATATTGTTCAGTTATTTACACATAGCCTAAAATGGGGACGGTCCCTATCACTTGGATGATTGGCAACCCCAGTAAATTATACTTAAAGTGAAAAGGTGAATCAATAAAATCGGCATATAATTTAGCTACAAACTTGGTTTAGTGTAAAGTAAATAGTACTGACTAAATGTTTATTTGCTCTGTGCCACATGGTTACGTCATTCACATCTAGATAATCAATTGTGTTTTTTGTTTGCTTGCATTTTTTATTTTCTCAGCTAGTAAGATCATTTAACTTACCTGCTCAATCTGTTCAAGATAACTGAAAGAAAACTGAATTGTCTTGACAAATTTCCTTTAAGAATTTCAACAAAAGTGGTCCACAGGGGGATGAGTTGTTTCATGTGGATGGACAGAAGGTCGCAGGGGTTACTGGAGCATACCTCAGCTAGCATAGGGCGCAAGGCAGGAACAAACCTTAGATATGGGGGAGGTCTGTCACAGGGCAAACACACACTATAGCCGATTTAGGGTAGCCAATTCACTTAACCCAGATGTGTTTGGACAGTGGGAGAACATGCAAACTCTATGCATGGAGTACACGGGATGCAAACCATGGTCTCGTGGCAGAAGCACTACCATGTTGTCACTGTAATTTTAATATCTTCAGTCTTAATTGGTTTGATGCTATTGCATGTTTAAAACATAAAAACTATACTTACATATTTTTAGAAGCAAATTCTTCCATTATCACAATTTTTTTGTCCTTGCAGGTATATGCTCCCTGGCGGCCGTTTCCTGGTATGCAGCACAAGTCATTCAGCAGTTTTACAGTGCAATACATGGAAAATCTAGGTAAGCTGTCTTAACATGTTATGAACAAATAAAGGACTAGATATGAAGGGGGTAATCTGAAGAAAATGTCTTCTCTTTATTGTAAAAATATAAGCAATGCAGTAAACCTACACCTGCTCACCTATACCCTTTATGATTTGCACCTTTATAGTGATTTCTTCTATTACATCCATTATTTTGTATGATCAGTTTTGCTCTATTGAGTACTGACAAACTGAGCATCCTGGGGGAGATTCTAAGTGAATCACAGTCACTTCTGGGGAGTTGTACAGTAGACTATAAGCAATGTAATTTTTGAGGAAATAAGGTAAAGCAGCGAAACCAAAAATGATCCAATTGGAAACCACCCACATTACTCAACTGGAGGTGGGACTCTTTATCAGTATTCTATTTGATCTGTGCAATAAGTAATGTGTTTAAGTTTATGTTGTGTCACTGACTGAAAGCAAAGGACACAGTAATGACAGACTTAATTGCTTGCAGATATGAGCTGGGATCTGGGCTCTACATTGGTTGGGCAGGATCCGTATTGGCAGTTCTTGGAGGCATCTTTCTGTGCTGTTCTTTCAAGAAATCAAGGAAGTCTTCCCCAAGGTAACAGTTATTGATGTGTTAAACAGAAAGAATACGGTCATACATTAGTCCAAGAAACAGATTAAGATGCAGCTGACGGAGCTCAGAGTCCTAAGCAAAGAAATCACAAGAGAAGGAAAGCAAAAAGAAAGAATTACATCTTGCATTTACTAATTACCTTTTCCTTAATTTAACTTATAACATTAAAAGAAGAAAAGAAGTGCACAGAGTTTATATCACTTAATAATACAGTATCTCTGTCAGTTTTACAGCAAATATGGATGTGTGCAAGAATGATGATGTGTATTGCATTACTGAGTTGTTCTTTTTAAATAAGTCTTTTTAGAATGGCACTATATACAAGTAAATTTATGACATATTTTACACAAATTGATTTATATGCTAACAACAGTCTGATGAAGGCCATGGCAATTAAGGCTTTTCTGGAATCAGGACGGCAAACACAAAATATCTCTCTTGTCCACAGATTAACAAAGCTCACATCCCAGGTGAAGGCAACCAAGCATTTCAAGAAAGGTCCATCATTAAGAGGCTGCAAGGCTTCAAATCTCTAATACAACATTGCTTTTTCTTAGAGTATATGTAGCATCTATAAACATGAACAATCCCTAGTTATTTATGTCATGGCCTAGGAATAAGAAATAAACGGTCTACCACTTTACTCCTGTCCAGTTTTACTCCTTAAAAAAAAAAAGTAGCCGAGTTTCTTTCATTAGTATTCTGCAGCCAAAAAAGGGATAGTTGCTAGTGACCATGACTATCTTTGTGGCGATCTTATGCCCTTCTCCTTTGACACTCTCAACCAGTGATTCAAGAAGATGGCACACTGCAGGGTCTGTTCAGGTCAACAGTTAGATGTTGTATTAAAGTGAACCCTACAAGTGACCTTTCACATGAAAAAGAAAATGGCACTATTTTGCCGGAACTGAATGGAGCTCAGCTTCTGACCCCATTTCTGATCCTGTTTACCCCAACCCAGAGTGAGGAGTGGTGGCTGTGAGGCTAGGGATCTGCACTGGCAATGGAAGGTTGCCAATTGAATCCCGTAAATGCCAGAAGGGACTCTACTCCATTGGGCCCTTGAGCAACACCCTTAACCTGCAATTGCTTTGTCCTGGGTATGATGTTAATCTGCATTGAGTCCTGTAAGCAGGTCCTTCAACTTACAGGGAAAACATGGGGGTTGGTCCGCACTCCAGTCACCATAAAAAAAAAACCTCACACTGTTCCAGTGTGGTGTTGAGGTGTCACCTGCTGTGCTTGGGTCCCAATCCAGCTGGTTTCTTGTTTGGTGGGTGCAGCTATGCATTATCAGCGCATGCTTCCAACCCCTCTCTCTCTACCCTAACTCCACCTTATCTGTGTTTGATATTATTCAACACTATTTTTTATTGCAGTCAAATGTTGAGATGGGAATGGGTAAAAATTCAAGGAGTTCAGATAGTGATATTTTCCTGGCACTGTGTACCTTTGTACCTCTGCACTGTTCATTTTTTACCTTAATGTGTATGATCTTATTCTCATTCCTTTGTTGAATCACAGACAAAATTCTTTTACTTATTCAGTATATTACTTTTTAAGTTAGGTCATCCCAATCTGCAAACTTACTAAGACTCATGCTGCCAGTCTTGCTTTAAAGCACCATCAGCTGAGCTACAGGCTTGAAAATCAGCTTTTTCTCTAGAGGCAAAAGGTTATATACTGTCAGATGAGGAAAAAATAATCAGGCAAGAGTTGTCACAAGCACTATGCAAAAGCAGAATCTAAAAACAGACAGATTTCATAACAAAAGGACTATGAAAAAATCTTAGACAATAAAATATATATATATATATATATATATATATATATATATATATATATATATATATAAATAATCAAGCTATAAGAACTATTAGGAGGCCTTAAAGTGATGGTTTTTGCAGTGACAAAAGGGTACTTATACAATGTCAAAGCAACATCACAATCCGTGCTGCTTCTTATTATTTCCCAAATTCCCCCATAATGTGATTGTTATACTATTAATGTTGCAGAGCAAACAGCATAGAAATGAGGGACTAGATTAGATATCAAACTAAAGGAATAAAATAGCTCCAGACAGTTCTTGGAACCATTTAATTTAGAGAATACTACTCCATGGGCATGTGTCTCATATGTTTTGGAAGTAGTCTTTCATAAATGACATACTTTGGTTCTGTACCATTGAATATTTTACTTTCACTCAACAGCATATATTTCCTCAGTCCTTTCAAGTAGTGAACCAGTAAATGCATACAGAACATGAATGAACATACTATTTTTTGCCGTCAAAATCCACAGAAACTAGTTTAAATCATTGTTTGGACTTTATGGACAATAAAAAATAAAGCAGTTGTAGACTCCACACATCCATCACCCTGGTGCTGAATCAAGTTTTAATGTAATATAGAAAGCTATCCTCCACATGCTTTTTAAGAAATGTTCATTTTAAATCTTAGTGACACATGGTGAAACTGTTGGGCGTCTTATCTTTGCAGGGCGTACAAATATTCAGCACCCAGCAATGAACAGAAGATTTACAAGCCACCATCTCAAGCGGAAAAGGCTTATGTCTAAGTCTTTGGTTTGCAATGTTTTTAACTTTTTTTACTTTGATAACTTGCTGTTTAGAAGTTTACTTGAACGTCATGCTCCATGGAACTTTTTTTTTTTTTCTGCCAAAAATGATTTTCTCCACCATGTTACGGACAAAGAATAAACAACTTAATCTTAGACAACTCTCACTTTGTGTATAAGGGGAAGATTTGTTTTGGGTCCTCAATTGTTGTAATGTTTTAATTAATTTTTACTAATGAAATCATAATAATAGAATAAAATATAATTCAACTCTCTTAACTGCTTAGTTTCAATTTGCAAGTGTCTGAGACTTCAATAAAAATGTGTTTAATAAGTTATTAATGTTTCTTCATTTGAATATTGAATATATACAGGTATTTATTTATATATACAACTGATCTAAGTAACCTCCATCTTTAACCATGGTGCCATTTAAAAATGGCTTTTTTGCATAAGATCAATTCAACAAAAATGTTGGGCAAAATGAAACAATTTCTGAACGATGGCAGTCTTGACCTAAAAGGATCAGGGCTCTAGGACACGGAGGAGCACTTTCCTCATGACAGTTGTCACTCAGGTCCTCAAATGGCATTCCCAGTCTATTTTTACTTTGAGCCTCAGATCATTTTGCCTGTCTCTCCTGCCCTGTGCCTGTTTCCGAAATGCAGAGGCTCTGTAAAATAACTGATTCCCTTTTTATTTCCAATGCTCGGTCAGCGTGTAATTGTGAGTTTCTATGCAAGGAGGGGATCACTCTGTGCATTAATGTGTCCAAACAGCAGCCTTTCCCTCATCTAGAGCTCAGCACTATTAGGGTGCCAGTTCATGATCAACCAACAGAAAAACTCTATGAGCATTTTGACTGCTGTGCTGATGCTATTGAAGGAGCTGTAACTAGTGGGGGACATGCTGTGGTATACTGCAAAAATGGCCGCAGTCGGTCTGCAACTATCTGTGTGGCCTACCTGATGAAGCACAGAGGTCTTGGGCTTCTGGATGCATTTCAGGTGAGCTAGCTCTACATACAAGTAAAATAAAAATGTTTGGGGTGTTACCACAATTGCATGCTGCAAATGGAAACTATTTCTAATGACAGTTTTAAGTATTATTAAAGGGAGAATACCCTGTATTTTTACATTAAAGGGAGATAACGAGAGCTGAGAAAATAACTATGTGGAGAGGAAAAATAGATAAGAGGTCATGTAGAAGGCTATGCTGCTGATAGGCAAAATATCAAGAATAAACAATTTTTTTGCCTAACAATGTAATTTCAAAACAGAGCAATGGGGAAAAAAAACACCACAAGTTCTGGAAGGGATTTAATAATTTTATACTTCTACATGATGTTATTTATTAATATGTAAAGTCAACTTCTTCAAGAGAAACTCATCCAGACAAGTAAATATTTTGCAAGTTAAATATATGGATATGGGAGAATTCTAAATGCCTGTTTTTCTTTTCCTAAAATGTAAATGTTAAAGTAATTCGTAACTTTATACAGATTCTACAATAATGTATCTGAAAACATTTTCTAGGTGTTATGGGTATTTAGGATGTCTTTTTCTGGTGGTGCAGGGATTAGTTATATTGCATAATAATCCCAGGAACCTGTATTTTGCAATCATTTGGAATTCTAGTCAAGGTTAGTTTCTGCTTTGTTGCAACTAAGCAGCTCACTTTGAATCTATATTGGAAATGTAGGTGCAGAAAATGAATCTACCATTTAATAAAACACTATTATCTCAGAGTAGGTTGGTGCAAGTGTGTGTATGTTTTGTTTTTTTTTTTACGGTTAGTTGGGGGTCTGGTCCCACCAAGCAATCTGATTAGTCAGTTTGGTTTTAATGGCTAAGTGGTAGGCATGATGACATGATACTTTAGGGGTGTGAGTTTCAATTCCTGATTAAGGACTTTGTTTTCTTTTACAAAAATACAGCATTTCAAGAACAGCAAAATTAACAACTTACCAAGCAATGCTGGGTTAGTAAATACTAATGAGATAAAATCAAAGTCAATGCGGCCTGTCCACTATTGGTGGTATTCAAAAAGTGGATGGAAAGCAAGTAAGGTATCCCCAAATGACAGAGTCTATAAAGTCGTTTTCATAGAAATACAATTAATGCAGAGGCACGAGAGACTGAGGCATACAGGGATAATGAGAAAAGGCATAGGACAAACACTAAGGGTACATGTAGGCCAAGAGAGGTTGAGACATGCAAGGATACCAAGAAGAGGCACAGGAGGAACACTGATGGTACATGTATGGCAACAAAGGTTGAGATGTGAGGATACCAAGGAGAAGTGTATGACGAATGCTACAGGTACACATACAGCAAGAGAAGTTGTGGCACTCAAACATATCGAGACAAGGCTCAGGGACAGATGTTAGAACAGGTATATATCTAACTCAGGCAGTGCTTGCACATGGCCAGCTATCTGTGGCTCTGTCTAGAAAATAGAAGATGTGAAGGAGATGATAGCTGGTGAGGAAAGAAACATAGTATATAGAGAAGTCCTATAGAGTTATAAGTATAACAGGGTTTGGGCACATGGTAGCAGAACATTTTGGTTTCATTTCAGTGAAAGCTATATTTTGAAGTAGTTGTACATGTAGTATTTGACAATACTATTTGATAAAGATAATAAATAAAAATGGAATTACAGTATATACACTTACTAGCCATCCCCTGCGGCTTGCATGATGTCAGGAGTGGGGAACCAGGCAGGGCCCTCTTCACTGTCCTGTTTCACTTCTATACGGGTGAAGCCAAGGGGGGATGGCTAGTAATACATAAATAAAACTACAATACCAGTTAAAAGTTTTAGAACACCTCAGTTTTTCTTCAGATTTGATCGGTTGAAATGCAATGTAGGATCTAAAATGACAAAAAGGTAAGATGTAAACTGCAAGAGGTTTAAATTTAAAGTTTAGATTAGCAAAAAAGGAAATTTCAGAATATTACAAATGGGTCTTCTACGGGGAACATCTAATAGGTTACAACCTACAGATATTCTGCAGCATTTAAAGTAAATTAAGCCTTGCAAGTTGAAGCAAACAATTTGCACAGTTGTCCTAACTTCTGTTGATTACTTAAAAACCATCTGTTTGTCTTAAAACAGAGTTGGAACAGACTGTGTTACTACACCCTCCAAAGTACTACTTGGACAATATTACACTGGCATAGAACAAATAAACAATGGCAAATAAAAAATAAGTCAAGGAATCATTAAATGTACAAAATTTTACTCAAATTTCTGATTCATCAAAGAAGCCACCTTTTGCTGATATAACAACTAAACTGTGGTGCCCTTTTGATTCAGAATGCCAGTCACTCTGTGCAAGTCACCAACTCTGCCTCCAGCAAAAGAAACCCAGACCATTCCACTTCTTCCTCTGTGTTTGACAGTTGGGGTCACACACTCAGCATCCCTTCACCAAATCGATAGCGTACAAACCCCCTGCATGATGAAGCAAAGATTTCAAATTTTAATTAATTGTACCTTAAGACTTTCTTCCAGTCTGCAGTAGTTCACAGCCAATATTTCAAGGCCACGTTTTGTCCTTTAAAGAATGGCTTTCTTACTGCCACTTGGTCTGAGGCACAGAGTCTCCTCTTTAAAGTAGAAACTGAGACTTGCTTTTTTCGACAACTGTTAAGCTGTACTTGAAGCTGCTGTGCTGTGAGGGGCCTATCACACTAGCTGTTGACCCTCAGTTGTCTTCGGATTGGGCTGTGACCTTGGGTCTACCAGATCTCTTCCCATCACAGTTTCTTCCAGTTTCCAATTACCTTTGGATTGTGCAGGACACAATTCTCACTGACACTTTGATTTTTTGGCAATTTCTCTAAATGAATGACCTACACTTCTAATGGAAATAATACTTGGTCTAATTTCATTTGTTAATTGCCATTTTTTTCCATTATCACTGGAATTTACAACTTTCTAAGGTGTAGAGGGTAAAGTAACACAGTCTGTTCCAACTCTGGTTTAAATACAGACAGGGGATTTTTACATAATCAACAGAACTTACAAGGCTTAATTAACCTAAATTGCTGCAGAACATCTGTAGGTTGTAATCTATTAGTTGTTTCCTGCAGAAGGCCCATTTGCAATATTCTGAAATTTCCTTTTTTCAGTTTTTGCTAACCTAAACTTTAAATTTACACCTCTGGCAGTTTACTGCTTAGCTTTTCACCATTTTAGGACATTCAATTGATCAAATTTGAAGAAAAATTGAGGTGTTCTAAAACTTTTGACCACTAGTGGATATATCTAAAATGTGACACAGACTCTCACTCAACAAAAATACCGTTGGTCTTTTAATTGAAAACCTGAAATTTGGCAGATTGGTATATCAAAGGCAGTATTTATGTCTAAGAAAGAAAATTTAGGTATGTAAATATTTAGGTGTAAAAACAATCTACAACTGAGAAACCCAAGTACTCCCAAAATCTCAAAAATGCTTTTACTACTTTGATTGAATTTTGATCAAGTTATATAAAAAAAAGAAAATTGCATGATCAGTGTGTTTTTTTTTTTATAATTTTTTAAATGTATGCATATTTATTTATATTATACTAACATACATTTTCTGCACTAAGAGTGCTTTATGCGAATGAAGGACAAGTAGAATCAATTGACAGGCTGAACAGCACCACTAAGCAATACGGAAAGAAGGGGTGGTATTCTAGGCAGGAAAAAAAAGGGACATGATTACTTTTGGGATGTATGGTCGGATTTGAAATGGAACAAAAAAGTTCTGCAAAGCTCAAGGAATATTAGAAGCTCATTGGTTAACAAGCAAATGATAAAACTCCAGTAAGGGTGCCAAGTGCTATAGCTATGAGTGTAGGTGTTGCATTAAGGAAGAAAAATAGAGGTATAAGTGGTGTCCTCCAATCCAAGACAAGCCTCAACTGAAGCAGTGGAGTTGGGTGAGGGGTTGGGGCTTTACAGGTTTTAGCTCCAGATCTGTTGCACCCAGTCCCGGATCTATTCATCAATTATATACAGTACATAATCAATAGCGGTAACCCCTGATCTTTATGTCCATTGTATACATAACCCTGAGCAATATTACATCATTATATGAACATAAACGAAATCCCAAAGGGAGCAAGCCCCGACTCTTTGATTTTACATTCATGAAAAACCTCACACAACAATTACATAGGGGACTAAGACCTTGATACCATCAATTCCTAGAATTGCCCCTGAACCAACGGTGTCACTTTAAACTTAATAGATCCTTCGTGACCTACTGCATTGTAATATAAATCCACATCTACAGTCTTCTGTGTTAGATTAAGGATACACATATAATATTACTGTGGTGGGCTGGCGCCCTGCCTGGGATTTGTTCCTGCCTTGTGCCCTGTGTTGGCTGGGATTGGCTCGAGCAGACCCCTGTGACCCTGTGTTAGGATATAGCCGGTTGATGAATGACTGATTGACATATAATATTAAGGCTATGTAAGATACATTTGTGATGATTATATTGTTTTGCAACAATACTACTACATACTTTCGCAATAAGAGCAGAATTTTGCACTTCATTACAAGCCTTGTCTTCCCATGATTTGCCCTATATGCTGGGTCATTGTTGGTTTTCTTATAAATAAATGTTGGTAATGTTTCTTGCAGATGGTAAAAAATGCACGCTCAGTAGCGGAGCCAAATGAAGGGTTTTGGACACAACTTCAAAGGTATGAAGAAGAGCTGAGAGAAAGGATGGCACCTAAAGAAAAACAAATCCATGAACTCACAAATGAGAATTCTGTACTGCTGCTGGAAACAAGTATAAATGGAATGAGCACCTAATACAATGATTGTCTTCAGTGTCTTAAAGGAACACTGCCTTAAGGGAATCACAATAGATTACTGTATGCCTGCAGAGATGAAGAATAATGCAATTTTAGATGAAATGGACATAAAACAGCTTGTTGAAAAAGAGCTAAGATTGGTGTCCAAGCTTCCAATAAAAATTACTGTGCTAAACTACTTTCTAGAATACTGTAACACACTATATAGGGATGATATACATAATGAACAAAATATAAGCCATTTGAAATTCTGCCTGGAACTGTTTTTAAGTACATTCCATACTGTATACTACGACATGCTTTATTATTTTAGAGTTGTAGGGGACTGAAGCCTATTTTGGCAGTATTTGCTATAAGGAAGAAACAAGCCCTAAATATGGTGCTGATTTGTTAAAGGTCCGACTTATGCTCACATAATCAATCATACTGAAGCCAATTTAGAGTCAACAGTTAACCTACCACACACAGCTTTGGGTATGCGGGATGGGAACCTGACAAGCTAGAGAAAAACATATGTAGACTATGGGAGTATGTGTTATTAAATAATAAAACTGAAATGATCTTCACTTAAAGTCCTGGGTCATAAATGAAGCTAGTCAGCACTAGGTGGCAAAAGCAACTGACTCATTTACTTTGTACCAGCCTGCTGGTAATGATAGGTGCCTAGTAATGCAACACCAAGCTTGGCAATCTTTATGTAATAAATGCACTGCGGTTTATAATATAAGATGATGATAATAAGTTTACATTTATAATATTCATTACTTTTCCAATCTAATTGATCACTTAAGTGGGGCAGGAAGCAATTTCTTACTGTACCAGCAATAAGTGCACATTTTAACTGTCCCTTGTATGTCAATACATTATGACAGTCATAAACAACTCCCAGTTAGTTTAACCTGCTTGTTTCTGGGCTGTGGGCAGAAAATCCAAGAGCCCAGAGACACACACCCTATTAGACATCAGGTAATGTGCAAATTTACAAAGACAGTGCCATGAACTGTGATTTTAATCCAAGATATGTGAAGCAGCATCACTTACTATTATACCAACATGTTAACTTACTTGTAATATTTTTACATTACGCAAACTATATTACCCTGTATTACATTATAATATATTTTAAATTGATTTTATAACATTTGCATAAATTAATTGCAGACCTAAAACGCCATATTGGACTGAAACAGAATTCAACACTCACTTCCCAATCACATTTGAGATCAAGAAATAAGAAGGTAATCATACTGAGGCATCGTGAATATTAAGAAAGCCTCAGGCCATTCAGTTCAGTTCAATTCAGTTTATTTTTGTATAGCGCCCTTCACGGAGTGATGGTGCAGAGTTCTACAAGTTCTTAGTTAACATGCCAAGTACAGCTTTTATAATTCACCAAATACAAAATTAGCACAGATAAAGACACAGATTTGTTAAAACACACAGAAAACAAAGAAGAAACTGGTTAACATAAATGGAAACCAACAATAATCTGTCCATTAATTTATTGTTAAACTATGGTCAGTTGACAATGGAGGAGAGAAAAGCAATACCTCCAGTCAGCAGCATCCCTGAAAAAAATAAACCCTGGGGGGTTTAAAGGTCAATTGTATGGGAGATAATCAAAGACACAGCCTCCCTCCAATCTGATGAAAGATCGCTCCCAGTACCAAGTAAATGAGTTAATTAAATAGTTAATTTCTAAATTAAATTAGATAATTAAGGACAACAGCAATCCATGTCTTCCAGCTTCTAAAGAAGTGTTGAACAGTTCTTTGAACAAGTGAATTTGAGTTTTCTGTAAACTTACATACATTTTACAAGTTACATTTTAGTTTCAGATACAAAGCAAGGATCAGCTTCCTATTGACCCATTATTTTGGGAACCGTCATGCACTTGTTAAATTTCATCATTAAAAATTAGTTTCTAATCAACACAACATATGATAGGCAGAAGAAAATCATAGCACCAGAAAAAAAATCAATTAAAACAAACTTCACACTGCAAGGGACCTGGTTTGGGACTAAACATTCTACTGGGAAGCAACAGCACTTCCCATACTGTATATTCATTAATTTAACAAAACACACAAAATATTGTAATAACTAATATTGTATAATACAGTAATAGAAATAAGTTAAATTGTAAATTATACCTTGATTTTTTTCTGAGTGTACGTATTTCATTATACAGTTTTTGTTCTCAAGCTTTTTTGCAGTGCGTCAGAAAAGAAATAAATTATAATAGATAAAATAAAATGCAACCTCATGTAATCGATATCTCGTATAAAATACGCCTTGGAACATTCTCAACAGCGTGCACGACTTTGGATGCAATAGAATAACATGAAATGGTTACAGAAAATGCTTCTGAGCGCCTCAACATTAACTAGATAAGGATATTGTCCCTGCCTACATTAAAAATGTAACAAGAAAGAACACAGTATACAAAAAAAGACCCGAAAACACAAATGCACTTTACCTCAAAGTACCTGACAACATGAAAAGACGTTCGATTTGTTAGCTACAGTCACCGGTCGAAAAGTATACAAGAGACGCAGGCAGCGTGAACTGCGTGTCACGTTGCAGCTTCTGAAGCGGTTTGGGGGCGTGACCTCCTTATCACACCCCGCCTCTAATTTAATAGTAATTTCGATGTCCCTGTAATGTGTGTGTGTGTGTTTTAACTCAGTTTTAACAAATAACTAAACTTCTAAAAAATATATATCAATTGTACCTCACGTTCAAGCTGTCAAACACGCAGAACTGTTGCCACCAAGTGCATTTGGGTAACCTCTGGTGTCACTAGCGACAGGTTACGCTGCACAACAATTTTTTTGAAAAGTCTTGCTTCCTGAAATGTTGCTGATTATGACAGGTACCTACTGGGTATGCACAAATATAGTTGTGGTTTTAGTGCATCTATAAATAGACATTTATATGTTTACTGACAATAACGTATTTAGTCACGTTTATGTTTCGCATAAGCTATTAAATTCAACAGAATTAAAAGTGTTTTGCTCCTGATTTTCTTTTGTATTTAATGTCTGGTGCATCATTTTGAAGTGTCCAACAGTAGTCAGCAAGCATTGACGGATTCCAATTGCCCTAGTATCATTTCTCCATTGTATCAATGTCCTGGTGAAACCTTTCACAGTGTTCATCACTGACAGCACCGAGATTTGCGTGGAAGAAGTCCAAGTGTGAGTGGAGGAAATGAATCTTGAGTGACATGTTGCACTTCATTGTCTTGTAAGCTTTGAGAAATTTGTCTACCAGCTGAATGTAGTTTGGGGCTCTGTAATTTCCTAGAAAATTGTGAACAACGTCTTTGAAGGCTTTCCAGGCAATTTTTTCTGGCCCAACTAACAGTTCTTCAAACCGCTTGTCACTCATGTCTGATTGGGGTCCAACAAAAATACCCTTTGATCTTGGCATCAGTTATTCTTGAGAACATCTGTGTTGAATAATGAAAACCTTCGCCTTCCTTGTTCAGTGCTTACACGTAATTCTTCATGAGTCCCAGTTTTATTGAAGAGGAGGCAAAAATATCTTTGTCAGGTTGACAAGCGATTCATGTGCCACATTTTTCTGTCCTGGAACTAACTTTTTACGGAGTGGCCAGTTCTGTCGAGAATAGTGAAACTCTTTGGCACGGCTGTCCCATTCACAGATGAAACAACAGTACTTTGTGTAGCCGAACTGCAGTCCGAGTAACAGAGCAACGACTTTAAGATCTCTACAGATATTCCAGTTGTACCTGTTATACAGGACGTGCTTCAGCAACAGTTCCATATTCTCATATGTTTCTTTCATGTGTGCTGCATAGCCAACAGGTACTGAAGGATAAATTTTGCCATTGTGTAGCAGAACAGCTTTCAGGCTTAACATTGATGAATCAATGAAGATACACCACTCTTCCGGGTTATGATCACAACCCAAGGCAGAGAACAATCCTTCAATGTCACAACAGAAACAGAGACTGTCGACTTGTGCAAAAAATTTGATTATATCATAATGTAGGCCTCGAAACACAGAAATTTTCATACCTGGTGACAGCAAATACCATTCCTGCCGTCTTGAACTCAGCAGCTTGGCTTTTGGTTTTGAAAGACCCAAATCTCTGACCAAATCATTCAATTCAGACTGTGTTATCAGATGTGGATCACCTGATGAGCACAGTTCAAAATCAATGTCACTATCAGTACCCTGCATTGCAGTTACTTCATCTGGTTTGTCTAAGGTCCAATCCTCTGGTGGTTTCAGAATTGGAAGACTGTCGTCATGTGGCACGGGTCTCATTGCTGACAGAAGATTAGGATATTCAATTGACTTGTTGCTTTTGGCAGAAAAACCAGACACATTAGTCAAACAGAAGTAACAGTCTGTCACATGGTCTTTCAGTTCTCGCCATATCATCGGAACAGCAAACAGCATTGTCTTTCAAGTGCCTCTGAGCCAGGCTCTCAAACTGACAGCACATGTCGCACAGCAAATGTGAGGCGCCCATTACTTGTCTTGATCACCAATTTTGCAGCCGAAATACAAATGATAAGCTTTCTTCACAAGAGTAGTCATTCAACGTATATGAGGCGCAAGTGTATATTTGCCACAGATATAGCAGAATGTATCACGGCTGTTACAACATTGATGAGACATATCGCCTGAAACTAAAACGTCAATAGCATTAAGCTTACTTACTGTTTTATTGCTACAGATACTATACTTTACTATACTGATACTATACATACACACTGACTATCTATATATACCAAATGAGCAGGATCGATGTATACAAGCCACCTTTATAGCATGCTGAGACAGCGTCAAGCTCGTTCAGACCTTCCTAGGCATGCCCAGGATGTCAACTTCCACAAAACAGCTTCCAAATTGGCCTGATTCCACACCAGGACATGCCCAGGCAGCACAAATCGTTGTTGATAAGTCACTTACGGGAACAAAAATGTTTGGATACAAATATAAGTAAAAATCACAACAAAACTGAAGATTTCTCTGAAAATGTGATTGGTAAATTTTGATGTGAAATTCGTGATCAGCACCAAAAAATCTATAAGAAACACCCAACAGTGTTCAAGAAGCAAAAACCTTTTTGTGCAGTATTATTTTGCTACCCCATATTTGAGCACCCGGAAGGTCCACTCAGGCCTTATCATTAGTTAACCAACTATGTATAATTTATAAACATCAAAAAGTAAATTTAAGGAGCCATTGCAACAATAAGAAAAGATGCAAACACAACACTGGCGCTATATATATCATAAATCACTGACCACAGCACTTTATTACTGTATTTGCTGTCTTCTGTACTTCTAACATTGAGTGGGAGGCTGCTGTTCAAAGACAAGAAAAGGGATGCACAAATAAGTGACAAGCATGGAGAATGAACAAGAGACAGAGACAGAGGGAGAAGAGGTCAAAGGAATTCCAGAGTGTTCCATGAAATACAAGCTACTAATGTTGACCACGCAAGTCAACCATGATCTAAGCATGGCTGAGGCAGGTAGGTTGATGCTGCCTCAGGAGAGCTGGTCCACTGTAACATCCATAATGCAGACATTTCAAAAAAGAACAGGTACTATAAATACTGTAAATCCATATATAATGCTAAACAAATATTTAACCTTTAAAGCACTGCTTTTTTATTCATTTTGAGTACTGTAAACTAGGTCATTATATTCATTATATATAGTGGGTTATTGTCATCTTTACTATCATCTGAAATGGAACTGAACAACAATCTATTTTTTTCTGTATAGGCATATGATTAATGATATTTTTATTACCAGAGTTGAACCAATGTCCTGAAGGGATGGCAGAGGTCCAGTATTCTCAGCTGACCAAGAAAATGAGGTGCTAAATATGGCAAGGGCAAATAATGCCATTATACTCCAGAAGGTCTAGCACACTGTTGTAGGGAACAACTCAGCTGTTAATAACATCATGTCTGTGACCCTGTCAAAACTGGGAATTGAGAAAGAATGTATTGTCAGTGAAAGAGCTTTATTTACAATGTTCCTTTCGAATAAAATAGTGACAGGGTAAAAAAAACTAAGACAACTACATATACAGGTAAGATCACATAAGTGCTGCTGTTTAAACACATCCCTGAATGCTGCCATGCTATTTGACTGAACAGTATGGCATGTACTGTATTTGAGAATAGGTTTGTGCTTAGAATACATTGCACTATCATTTTAAATTTGGTGCTAAAACATTTAGAATGTGTGTTGATAATTTACATGTAACTTTCTCCTGTACAAACTTTTTCAAAGGGTGTTGGAGCTGGAGGGCAGTGACATCCAACACTCATTTGTGTATGTAGATGAGACAGACGTCAGCCTCACCAAGTTCTCATAATGTGAGAGGAATATTATTGGGCATAGTGTCACAGTGGATGTGTCAGTACAGTGTGGTGGCAACATCCCCATGCATGATAATATGTCTAGACAGGGTGTGCTTCACTCCCTTTGGGCCCAGTGATACAGATTGGCTTCTGCTATTCTTGAATGGATTAGTCAATGCCATCATTCCTGAGAATAAGAGGGATGTGATGAGATCAGACCTGTCAAATTTTGTGGTGGTCTGGGACAATGTCCAGTTTCACCTTTCCAGTCGCACAAACAAGTTAATTTGCCACCTATCCAAGCATGCTGTCACAATGTTCCTGCCACTGAATTCACCCTCTCAACCCATCTGACAAGCTTTTTTTAGTGTGGAGGTAGAGGGTATATGAGTTCCAGCCACAAAACCAGAAAGGAAGCAATGAAGACTGGCTGTGAGAACATGACATCTTATATTTGCTGTGGTTGTGTAGAGCATGCAATAAGATCAAAAGAGCCTTGACAGATAAAACATAAGGTGTGATGTCGATCCAGATATGTGGCCTAAAGCAGAAGGGGGAATTGATACCCCAAGAGGGAATCCATTCTTACTGTTTTACAGTATTACATGCTCTATACTGTTGTCTATGTAGTAATTATTTGATTTCATCAATGACATCACTGTGCAATACTTGTTCAGCTTCAATGTGTTTTTTTTCAGTACTGAATGTTTTTACGTTTATTTTCTGCATTGGTTACTTTATTTTTTTACTTCGCCAATAAAAGAGAATAATGTGGTATGTTTGTAAATGATGAAAGGAATCATTTGGTGATGGTGTAAAACTGATTCATTGACTTTGTGCATTTTGATGCATGTAGCAACTACATGTTCTAAGTGTTTCAGGGTCTATTTCACAAGTGTGTTCCTGTTTGGAGAAATGCATTCACTGTTTTGTGAAAAGCTTTAACAGTTGTCAGACTGACGTTTCTGATGTGTGTAATGTGTAAAAACGATTGTGAAAAATTATAATATAGTCTCCAGCACATAACAAAGGTTCTATTAACAGGGCTTCGCTTCATTGGGTAATATTTTACATATATAAACATGGTGAAAAGAACCTTTCTAAGTGTTAATCCTATAAAACTGATGTTCAAATCGCGTGAACGTGCCTCTTTAAATTCCCTTTAACTTCTTTGCACAACAACCAAATTAAATCAGAAGTGAAAGTCCATGTAACCCTTGTGGTTAAAATTGGGCTCGTCCGGGATTTGAACCCGGGACCTCTCGCACCCTAAGCGAGAATCATACCCCTAGACCAACGAGCCACCTTAAATTGACATATGCTATATTTATATGAATTCCAGTACTACCATTTTTTCTTTGCCAAAGTTGGTGTATACAATATTATTTCATTCCACAGCAACACAATCTGAGTAGAGAGCCGTCTTTTTAAACTTTTCCAATATCAGGTAAAATGTGTCTCTGTCATTGACTCATGACATCATCAGACAGCGCCCGTCGCTTCCTTGTGTGCAGATGTTGCGCATGCTCTTTTCACAGGCTCCATCTTGGGGTACTGAAGTGCGAGAGCGAGAGAGAGAGAGAAAGTAGAAGCGAACGTGTGTTTATTTTGGAACTACTGTTCTGCTTTTTTGCGATTATTCCCTACTCTCGGTACACTTTTAAGATACAGTTTCCAGGGGGAAACTTCTGACGCTTTGCTTGGCAGGATATAAGCCGCAGATCGCTGAAGCCGGGTGGGTAAGGCCCCCGCTTACGACTTGTCTGTAAAGAGGTCTTGAGCGGTTGTGTTGGCTGTACACTGAAAAAAAGCATTGGAAGTGACGGTGTCGCGGCGATGGACGTAGAGGAAGAGGAGTTCTTTTCCGGTAACCAGTCAGGTAAGTAAATCGCACAACCAGCTGGATAACAGATATACTATTGACTTGAAGGGCCCTGTACTGCTAAATGAAAGTCCCCCCTACCCCCACTCAATTCAAATAACAGTAACTATAATTAATTAATCTTGTTATGCATTGCCTGAATGTTTTCGGATTAACTGTCGCATCCAGCCATGTCCATTTGGAAGCTGATACATTTCGTTTGATAGATTGCTTCATCTTTGTATCGGTATATGGTGCAGTCAAGTTGTGCACGTTGTCAGGGGAGCACCTAAGCTCCTTTGCTTGGCTTGTTAGTCAAAAATCTGCACTTGATATGATTGCCTTTGTTTCAACATGCTCCAGATGATGGAGGCGCAACCCCAGTCCAAGACGAACACGAGTCAGGGTCCGAAGCAGAGATGGAGACTTCACGGCGGCAGTCTGGATCGGAGACTGGAAGTGCTGGTCGACATTCCGAGGTGTGTGTTTAATTGCGTAAACTTTTACTATAGTTTAGATAAACGAGCTGACGATTTTGCAGCCTCGTCTTATTGTGATATTTTCGTTGATTTACTCGCTGTAACAGTGAAATGTTATTAATATATAATCACGTGTATCTTTAACCCTGCGTCAAAATTACGTGGACTTAGCTGCTCAGCAATGTGACAGCATGGGCTCATCTTAAAAAGTACTTGAAATGTTGATTAGTGGAAAAAAGTTCGGTAGTCTTGACATAGACACTTTTGGGCGCACACTTGCTGTTCTAATTTAGTATATTTAGATATCTGACCAGAATGACAAAAGTTAGTTAAGTCCAATGGCTCGTAACCTCTATTCCTCCAAGGTCCCCCTGTTAACCGTGAGAATATGTGAAGATCGGCCGACATTATATGTTTCATCTTGTATGTTTGCTGCAATTTTGAAAGACGCCCTTATTTTTTAACTTCCATTTATCAACAAAAGCATATTTGCTGCCAATGCAATTACTATGCTTATACTTTTTTAAAGTCATAATGTAAAATCAAGAAACATTTTCATAAATGGCCTGTATGTTTTATTAAATACCTGTAATATTATTTACAGTGCTTGAATATGGTAATCATAACAAACGAGTTGCCATTTTTAAGGATAAGTACTGTAATATCTAGTAGTTACAAACATATATTATTTCTCATTTGAGATATTTTTCCTAAAAAGCTGCTCACTACTCAGCATGGTTTAAGTATTTCTTTAAGATTTACACATAAAATTATTACATAGTTCTTAAATTACATTTTTTTTTTATTTTTTAAACTACAGAATTAATCCCTGCAGACATTTGTTTCTTAACTTTATTAGTGACCACTTCATTATCCTTTAGATTCAGCACTGAAGCATGGCATTAGCAATAGCCACATTTAACATGAGTGTAAATGCAAATGTGTTTTCTCTACACATACAACGATAAAGTCAATGGAAAAAGACAAAAGTATTTGTGTGGGAACGGTGGGAGCAGACCAGTAAACCCTGGTAATCTGGGCAGTCCTGGCACCTGTGTGATTTTAAGAAATGAGCAGAATGGCATCAACAGCAGATGTCGACCTGCATCTGCTTTATGAGACTGTTACACACTTGGCATCATGCTAAAACACTATATTGCTTTATTGCAGTGTGGTAAGCCCCTTTGATTTAACTTTTTCTTTTTTAAGTTTCTGATGACCATTACTTCTGATAACATCATTGTCCATTAACCTTAAGAATTTATTTTCTGCTGATCAACAATGCATATTACTAAATATGTTAAATTAACTTCCAGTAACCTTAATTTCATCAAATAACTTTATTTTGCGTCATAACTGTCATCAGATTATTATCTATTAACTTCAGACTCAGCCATGTAACTTTATTGCATAGTTAATGCTTGAATTATCTACTGTTTTTAATACACACACTGGCAGGAGTGTTTGGAGATTTGCATACTGGACAAACACAAAAAGAAGGGTTTCCCATTGCTACCTGAACTGGGGGCTGCAACTAAATTGTGGAAGAAAACATAGCCAGTTGTCTTCCCTTTATATTAATTGAGAATATTAATTGCAATATTCTCTGTGGTGTGGGTTTGCATGCTGGACAAAAACACATTCAGATGTACAGTATATGCTATATTGGCATGTGTGTATGTTTTTAAGCTGATGACGTGTGTTAAAACAACCAGGCCTGCAAATTATGGTGATGCACTGATCACTACCAAGACTACTTATTCAAAAAAGACAGACACTGCTCAGTTGTTTATATTTACTGATCTGTAGTTAAATACATAGTTTGCAAGATATCAATTCTATTAATAGATCCTTATCCATTTTCTTTGGAAAGCCCATGTTTTTTTTTCACTGTTTACATTTGAGCTGAAAATTAACATTGTGTTTATGTAGCAGTTGCAAAAAATAAGTTTGTTGTAATGTGTAAAATCTTACTGAAGTCCTTTAAATGGTGATTCTTAATATTAAATCTGTTAATGAAAACTAGTCTGTCTTAAATGCACTTTAATTTATTTATTTATTCTCTAAAAGTCCTCAGAGGAGTCAATTGATGCATTAAAAAATAAATAACTTCTTTGCAAGTAAGTAAAATCTTTTCTTTTAGTGGTGGGATTTTTAGTAGTTATGACTCCAGCCGATCATTTCATAGTGTGAATCAGTCTGTCCTTGGAGGAATTCTGGCCCATTTTTTTCACAAAACTGATTAATCTGCAGTTTTGACCAAATATTCCACTTTATCTTTGAATATTTCATATTTTGACTGTGTTGGGTGAAGTTCTGTACTTTTGACTCATCCATCCTCAAACAAAATGTTTTCCACCTAAGCCGTTCTTTGATTGATTTTTAGAAATTTATAGAAGCATTGTTGTGCTAACAACCGTTTTCTTAACTAAACTTCAGTTCATCAACTCCAATCTTGATGATCTTTTCTAAAATATGATATCTGTGAATTCATAGTTCCTACAGAGTTGGAGTCATCCATGTTCATGGTGAAAAAAAGTGGACCACAAATATAACACTCCCACCTTTGTTTCACAGAGGGAATATGGTTAATTTAGTCATTTTTTCCCTCATAACCCTCCATGTCTGTAAAAACAGAATATTAATGAATTATTATTTAGACTCTTTATGACCATTTAATGAAGCAGTTCTAAGAAGTGAATCATAAAGTTTAGTGAGCTGCCAATATATATATATATGGTATATGAAAGACTAATCTGCCTTCTGTGTGTGTATGTGTGTGTGTGTGAGGTGGGAGGGCTTATTTTGGTCCTGTAAAAAAAATGCCAACTTGTTTTGCAGCAAGCATGAGTAAATTATTTTATTTGGCCCATGCACTGATTGATTAGTTTAGTAAATGACTTTGAAGAATACTTGTTACTATTATGCTAGGGGGTTTTGTGTGTGACTGTAAATGTTGACCTGGCTTTAGTTTTAAAGTGCACTTTGTGTTTTGGTATGTATGATTTGGAAAGGTTTACCTATATGAATTCCTATTTAGTCTGCGATCTATGTAGTTAAACTCTGTTTCTGAAAAGCAAATTTAGTGGTCAAAGCGGAATGATTTTTTATTTAGTATCCGGGCTATATTATGACCTAAAAATATCTTGGCTAAAAGAAAATCACCAAAAATACAAGGGGCTTATGACACTTCCATGTCTTACTGTTTATATGTGGCTTAGTTGCTTTCAGTAAATTATTATAGTTGAACTGGAATAGATCTTTTAAATTGTGTATAAATTAAACTCCTGAATATGTTAGCTGATTCAACAGTTAAAGAGCTATTTAATACAATAATATTTCTCTTAATCAGATTGATCATAAATTCACAAATTGTATAGAACCCATCCAATACATTTGGGCACAGAACGATATCAAAAGTCATCAGCAAAAAGACATTTTATTCTTGAAGTCTTTTTTTTGTAATTCTTTAGACCTCCCAGTGTCTGAATTTCAGTTATTGACAAGATGGGAAAAGATTTCTCCATGTAACTACAAATGAGAAGGTGGAATTCATCATATGTATTAAAAAGAATACAGTCATCAATGGCTGCATGGTTTACCTTGTGTTTACACATTAAATTTATTTAGTGATATTTTCCTTTGCTGGGTACATGTGTGTTGCTGTAGTGGCCATAGCAGCTTTGTAGTAATACATGTACCTTTAAATCAGCCTGACAGATTCATCTTCCTGTGCTTGAATCACAAACCTGGAGGCGTCTGTATTTTCAGATTATGTGTGCTTTTCCTCTGGCAGTTAAAGGCTTCAATCCACACACCAAAAGACATAGGTATTAAGTTAATTAACAGTCCAAAACTGGCACAGTGTGGTTGTATGTGTAAGTGACTTGTGATCAACATTTACTTGCATTACACTCCGTGCTACAAAGGTAGGTGTCCTGGACCCAGAATTGGATAAAGAGAGATTAAAAATGTAATTCTGCTTGTTAATTTTTAAAATGTTTGAGTGCATTTCCATTTGAGAGAATCTAAGACATAAGCATGTTATAGAGTTGCAGTTTTAGTTATGTGACCATTATCTCTGACTTCTGTTAGGATGAGCAAAGTGAAGAAGGAGCTCCTGCACGTGACGTCCAGAGACATGGTATAGCCAGCGATTCAGAAAATGAAGATCCTCCCAGAGCAGCAGAAAGTGACTCAGAAAATGAGGACATTCCTAGTCGTAGAGACAGTGGCTCTGAAAAAGAGGATGCTCATAAACATAGGGATAGTGACTCTGAAATTGAGGATTCTCCCAAACGAAAGCATGATGACTCTGAAAATGAAATCTCAAAACAAATTGATAGTGATTCTGAGGATGAGAAGGCTCCTAAGCATATAGCTAGTGACTCTGAGGATGAAGCTGCTGAGAAACATCGACCCAGTGACTCGGAGGATGAGGATACACAGAAGCGAAGGGCCAGTGACTCAGAGGATGAGGATGCACAAAATGCACAAAAGCGAAGGGCCAGTGACTCGGAGGACGAGGATGCACCAAAGCGAAGGGCCAGTGACTCGGAGGACGAGGATGCACCAAAGCAAAGAGCCAGTGACTCGGAGGACGAGGCTGCGCCAAAGCGAAGAGCCAGTGACTCAGAGGACGAGGATGTGTCAAAACGAAGGGCCAGTGACTCTGAAGATGAAATTGCACCGGTGCGAAGAGTTAGCGACTCTGAGGATGAAGATGTGCAAAAGGGTATGGCTAGAGACTCTGATGGAGAGAATGCTCCTAAGCACAAGGTCCATGATTCAGAGAGCAAAGCTGCTGCAAAACGTAGAATCAGTGATTCTGAGGATGAAGGTTCACCAGAACGTAGGGGCAGTAGTCACAAGGATGTCCCAAAATACAGGGCCAGTGACTCTGAGGATGAAGACACTCCAAAACATTCAGTCAGGAACACTGAGCACAACGATGATGATGTTGATTCTGAAAATGAACTTGTGCCTAAGCAAAAGCGTCGCATAAAATCTGATGATGATGCAGACAGTGATAAAGAAAATGAAAGTAAACGAAAACGGCAAAAGCGTTCTGAAAGTGAGGATGAGGAGGACATACCAACCAACAAGCTTGCAGCAGGTGATGACAGTGATAAAGAGCAAGATCAAGTTCAACAACGCCGCTCAGTGGCTGATAGTGATGAAGATGGAGATCAAGAAGAAGAAAAACCAGGTATGCACAAGTGTGTTCTCTGAATTGGAATTTGTCAAATATTGCTTAAAAGATATGTTTAAATTTGTTTTGTATGTACTTAATAATTTTTAATAAGAAAGACTGGAAAAAACACAGTGCAACAACATGTTGGATTTAGAATTGGAATAATACTAATGACATCATTCAAATTTTGGTTTATTTCATATATCTCAGAAGAGAATGGAAATATCCATTGCAAGTGATCAGCAGTAAATAATTATTACACCTTTAGTGTAGGTGGTATTTAGATATATTATTGAGTTGATAACAAATTTTATATATTTATATTTTCATAATTTTGAGTAAAAGAAACCTACTTAATGAACACGAGAGATGTGATTTAATCAGTCTTTGTGATCTCAGTAATCGGCACATCTAAGTGCCGCCACTTCTTACTAAACTAGCATTACAAACAAGCAATTGTTTAAACCCAGTCTGACTGAAGAGTAGAGAATAGTTCTTTTGCTCTAACATAATTGGTTATACAGTATAGATACATGAGAAAATCTGTAAATATCCAGGTGAATGTGATACTAAATGAAGTAAAGTTTCACGTTACTGCTAACAACTTTCACCCTGATTTCTAAAACATGCACACTTCATTGTTATAAACTGACCTGATTCAGATTGCATGAGCCGAATTGTCAGCATCACTTAGATCAGATGCTCAGATCAAGCAACATTTTGGGTAATTTTGGAGGACCGATTGCTGTGCTCCTTGCATATGAAGAGGACAGATACAGTTATAATACTGTCATTAAATTTGCTATTGATAATACCATTGTGAGCTAGATGACAATACGAACAATAAGACTGCTTACAGAGAAAAGGATTGCCTTCTGGTGCCAGAGTTGTAATTTCTTTTTTAATGTCCGCTGTACCTATTAACTGGTCAGACTTCAGAAATCAGGATGCAAGCTATACTTTCATCTGTGTCACTGGGCATGTTGTGGAGAGGGACATTATCCTTCAGTTTCTTTAAATTGCCATCACAGATAACCTGAAGTTGGAGTACATCACAGTTATTGTTAAAAAGGCTACCCAAAATGTTACATTTTATTGTGGTTGGTGCACAGTGAAGTCAATCTTCATTGGCTTCCTAACATACTGGCACAACACTACATTGGGTGGTGCTACTTTGTTTACAATATGTATATATATAGGGCGGCACGGTGGCGCAGTGGAATTTGCATGTTCTCCCCGTGTCTGCGTGGGTTTCCTCCGGGCGCTCCGGTTTCCTCCCACAGTCCAAAGACATGCAGGTTAGGTGGATTGGTGATTCTAAATTGGCCCTAGTGTGTGCTTGGTGTGTTTGTGTGTGTCCTGCGGTGGGTTGGCACCTGCCTTGTGCCCTGTGTTGGCTGGGATTGGCTCCAGCAGACCCCCTTGACCCTGTGTTCGGATGCAGGAAAATGGATGGATATACAGTGTGTGTGTGTGTGTATATGTATATATATATATATATATATATATATATATATATATATATATATATAATATACTGTAAATTCACTGCATTAGAAGGACTAGCAGTAATATTTCTGGCAGAGAGTGCAAGCCTTGAGTTTAGCAAAAACAAAAAAAGTTTGGAGAATTTCATCAAACTCATCAAAATGCATTGAAGTTAGTAGTGAAGAAGGTGCAATGGTCTTAATTATTCTTGAGGGCTAGGGAAGAAGTCAGACAACTGCTGTGTCAACTGTGGTTACATACATGTCTCATATCTCACAATAATATAAACCTAAATAAGTAATTGATTAAATTTGTTGGCATAACCCATCCAGGGTGCTTTCTTCATGCAGCCACAACTTTCTGTAAGGGCTAGTTGTTTACAGCAGTGGATCTCAAAATGTGCCTTGTGGAAAAGTGGAGAGAGAAAATAATTTAACACTAGAAGTTTCACAGGTGATGCCAATTTCCATTGTTTTTATTTATTGAATTTTTTGATCCAAGTGCATGTCATGGTCCTATCCTCCTTTAGCTTTTCTTAAATATTTGCACATCAGGTCCCCATGTTGTTACAACTGTGATATTTTATTCATAAAACATGATTTGATTGTATCTTTCTATTTAATTATTTACACAAACAGCATCATAGTATCACAATGAGCAATGCCATTAAATGTTTTCACAGACACGGTGGACCTGGCAATGAAATGCAAGAGTCAATGGTGAGCTTTCTTTGTGGAAATAGATGACTTGAGTGCAGCTGTATTGAAAAGTTGGCACGTGTACTGAATTACATGTACACATAATTGTACATATTGAATCACATACAGTAAATGATTTGATGCAGATGACTATACACACACACACACACACACAAAGAAAACACACTGTTTGTTTATATATTTGTGTACAGTAAATTGTATCTGCCCTGTCTGTGAAAGCATTGCAGGTGAGCTGCATTCACTTGTCGATTGCTCCATCCACAATGTGTTATCCTTTCCCCACTTAAAATTAATGCTAGTTGTGTACTTCATATAATTACAGCTTTGCCGTTATATCAGACACTTGGAACATTTTATGCAGAACTGCATCATGCGTTATACGTCAGGGCAGACTTTCCCACTTAGAGCAAGGAGTTCGCATTATAAACTCGGTGAGGGGTGTTGTCCTGTCCTGCATTGGCTGTTACTGCTCTGTGATGTTGTGGCGACATTGCAGACCAACATAAGGGACAGGTGAATATGGGGAATCTTAGCTGGTTGCATGGTGAATTTGCAGTGAATAATTCTGTTGAAGTAGATCACCAGCAAACTCAGGAAATTCACTGTGAAAAGCTCTTCGGCAAATTTCATTGTGAGCACTATCTAGGATCATTAACTCTTGCTCCACTAGGTTCAGGTATATAAGGGCATGCAACATTATTTTTAAACTGATAATGCATGAGCGTGTCTAATTTCTGTTTAATATATTTTGAACTAATACACCCAAGGGGTACAAAATGAAGGGACAGTAGTTTTAATATTAATTATGAAGTGCAGAGAAATGTCTACGCTTGTGTATATATATATATATATATATATATATATATATATATATATATATATATATATATATATATATATATATATATATATATATATACACACACACACAGTGGTGTGAAAAACTATTTGTCCCCTTCCTGATTTCTTATTCTTTTGCATGTTTGTCACACACAATGTTTCTGATCATCAAACACATTTAACTATTAGTCAAATATAACACAAGTAAACACAAAATGCAGTTTTTAAATGATGGTTTTATTATTTAGGGAGAAAAAAAATCCAAACCTACATGGCCCTGTGTGAAAAGTAATTGCCCCCTGAACCTAATAACTGGTTGGGCCACCCTTAGCAGCAATAACTACAATCAAGCGTTTGCGATAACTTGCAATGAGTCTTTTACAGCTCTGGAGGAATTTTGGCCAACTCATCTTTGCAGAATTGTTGTAATTCAGCTTTATTTGAGGGTTTTCTAGCATGAACCGCCTTTTTAAGGTCATGCCATAGCATCTCAATTGGATTCAGGTCAGGACTTTGACTAGGCCACTCCAAAGTCTTCATTTTGTTTTTCTTCAGCCATTCAGAGGTGGATTTGCTGGTGTGTTTTGGGTCATTGTCCTGTTGCAGCACCCAAGGTCGCTTCAGCTTGAGTTGACGAACAGATGGCGGACATTCTCCTTCAGGATTTTTGGTAGACAGTAGAATTCATGGTTCCATCTATCACAGCAAGCCTTCCAGGTCCTGAAGCAGCAAAACAACCCCAGACCATCACACTACCACCACCATATTTTACTGTTGGTATGATGTTCTTTTCTGAAATGCTGTGTTCCTTTTACGCCAGATGTAACGGGACATTTGCCTTCCAAAAGTTCAACTTTTGTCTCATCAGTCCACAAGGTATTTTCCCAAAAGTCTTGGCAATCATTGAGATGTTTCTTAGCAAAATTGAGACAAGCCCTAATGTTCTTTTGCTTAACAGTGGTTTGCGTCTTGGAAATCTGCCATGCAGGCCATTTTTGCCCAGTCTCTTTCTTATGGTGGAGTCGTGAACACTGACCTTAATTGAGGCAAGTGAGGCCTGCAGTTCTTTAGACGTTGTCCTGGGGTCTTTTGTGACCTCTCTGATGAGTCGTCTCTGTGCTCTTTGGGTAATTTTGGTCGGCCGGCCACTCCTGGGAAGGTTCACCACTGTTCCATGTTTTTGCCATTTGTGGATAATGGCTCTCACTGTGGTTCGCTGGAGTCCCAAAGCTTTAGAAATGGCTTTATAACCTTTACCAGACTGATAGATCTCAATTACTTCTGTTCTCATTTGTTCCTGAATTTCTTTGGATCTTGGCATGATGTCTAGCTTTTGAGGTGCTTTTGGTCTACTTCTCTGTGTCAGGCAGCTCCTATTTAAGTGATTTCTTGATTGAAACAGGTGTGGCAGTAATCAGGCCTGGGGGTGGCTACGGAAATTGAACTCAGGTGTGATACACCACAGTTAGGTTATTTTTAACAAGGGGCAATTACTTTTTCACACAGGGCCATGTAGGTTTGGATTTTTTTCCTCCCTAAATAATAAAAACCATCATTTAAAAACTGCATTTTGTTTACTTGTGTTATATTTGACTAATGGTTAAATGTGTTTGATTATCAGAAACATTTTGTGTGACAAACATGCAAAAGAATAAGAAATCAGGAAGGGGGCAAATAGTTTTTCACACCACTGTGCACTTGGTTAAAAATCATCCATGATTTCATCATAAACTACCTTTCACCCATACTTTAACACTTAGTTATATATTGTGTTACCATGTTTGCATGTGCTTCAATAACCCAATTATTCACAGAAACCTGATTTCTGAAATGTCATGTAAACCTTTATTCCTTTAGGAAAATCAGGTTATTGACCTCTGAAAAACCTGAATAACAAAGGTAAAGTTCTCCATGAATAAGCTGATTATGTGGCCATGTAAACCCTTAACCAAACTGATGTTAAGGAATTCGTACTCTGCACATGTCCGTCAACCTGGTCATGTATTTACTTTGCACGTGCTTTCAGCAGCCACAGGGAGATGTATCCACAACAAAATATTTCCAGAAGCAAAGGTTTGGGCAATCACAATATTCTTTCTCATGGCTGAAATAATCCCTGTCAGTATTTTAGAAATCCCCAAATTTTTGTTGATCGGGGAAAATACAGTGCTGAGAGTAGTAGGGTAACATGTTAAAAGTAATGTGCATTAAGTATTCCAATTAGTTTTTTAAAGTAATGAGTAACCTCACACAATAATTATTTTATTGAAGCAAAAGTACTTGTGTTGATATTATTCCAGCAGCACTGAGAGTAAGGAAAGAAGCACATGTATTAGGTCCATTGCAAGGGTCAACCGTACAGCCATCGCAAAAGAAATTAACCAAGTGTAACCCGGTAATAGAAACCTATGAATAAAGTGTTAATTCCACTAAACATTTATATAACACAAGAAATTTATCATAGATGTTATGCTTATTTTTAGTTGCATGTTGGCTGATAATGATGTTTAACTGTTTTTTGCATAGTTTAATGATGTCCGAGTGTTTGGCCAAAGGAGAACTCTGGAAGATTACTTGCACATGTAAATGTGTATTATTAAAAAAAACAGTTTTCTGCCTGAACCCAATTGTGTTTGCACATAAGGTAAATGCTCTGTGCGAACTTGTCCATTCTTGGGATTGTGATATTACAAAGTAGATGAGCACATGCAGTTAAATGCTAAGTTCTTTTACATATTTATGTTTGTATGTATTTGGTTTTCATCATTTTAATAGCCCTTGGGTTGTTTGATATTTATGGGTTAGTTGGTTGCTTAATATGTTTTTCTGTTTCAGCTAAGAGAAAGAAAGCAATTTTGTCAGACAGTGAAGACGATGAAGCAAAAGAAGAATCTCGTAAGTTCATTGTTAGCCTTCATCCCAAGCTACCCTCTCCATTTTTGTTGCCTTCTGATTTTATGCTGCCTGTTGATTGTGTATTAATTCATGTGCCTAAACATAGACAGTCTTTTACCAAACAAAAATATCTTCTTGTATAAGCAGTGAATTGTTAGATAAAAAATATATAAGCATAACTGTTGATTAATAGCTGTTAAAAATTTCTGCGATTAAGTTTAATGCAACCCCTAAAATGCATTAATTTAATACGGTTAATTTGACTGCACTTCACATGTTGTTAATGAAGCAGTGCCAGATGAATCCAGGTCTAATAATAATAGCAGCTTGTTACCAGCACCTGATTGCTTTCTTTGTTGTTTCTTATTCATTTTCATCCACACAATAGTGATCAGTGGAGTTGTTACCCGTTATTTATAATACGGGATTGTCCCGTGCTGGAACATAAAATACTATGTACCATATGGAATCAATAAGGAACGTGATCCGTCCTGTATTTTCTAACAGAACGTTTCATAAATACACTAGCTTTTCAAAATGCAGAGAACAGAATGAGAACAAATAAAATCAAACCAGTTACACAGGCAGAGTGAATGAGTTTCATTTTTATGGAGCTCTAACATTACATACAGACAAGCCCTGTGCGCTGCATGAGATTGTGTGTCAGCGTCATCGTTGCTTCATTCACACATGGTTTAAAAAATAAAAAAGCGAATGTCCAGAATAAAATGACAAAATGGTACGCACACTGTAAAGATTGCTATGGTGATATCCGCTAATCCAAGTCTGCCCGTAAAAGAAGCTGTTGAAGAATAGATCTGAGTTGGATACAGAATGTCAGTGGGTTAGCCCTGTCCCAGAGGGGATACAATGGCGTGAAACAGCACTGTTCAGGTGCTACACATCTCTGAGCAGCTAAAGAACAGATGACACAGTGGAATTGATCAATTCCTTATACCTCACTTAAGACTTCCCCCACACCAGACATGGTATAATTTTGTTTAATTAATTGTATGTTACTTAATGTAGCCCACATTATAATGTACATGAGCCTAATATTATATGGGAACCGATAAATCTAGATAATAATCAGTGCAAATTGATCATACTAATGTTTTAATCCATTTGGGTTGACGGTTAAGATATATTTATTTTGTAATTTATTAACAATACATTCTATGAGAACTTGCAATTGAAAACACATAAGTAAATAAACCTATCAGACTATCCTGTATGATCCATAACCATGATACATATTTTAAGTGTTTTTTCAGTTTGTCCTGCTTTATGATATCATCTTGATCTGGAATGGAGTATTAATGAATGTTTCAGTATTCTTTTTTTCTCTTTGTTGAAGTAAATAGATTTTTTTTTACAAATACGAGTTTCATATCTCTAAGAGAAGAAATAGTAATGCAAAAGAAAAGCACAGTTTGTAATGCATTGTATTTTTTGTAATATGTAACCATATTACATATTTTGTTACTTTTTTTTGTAATGAATAATTTAACTAAGTTAATTTTAAGATTAACATTTCCCAGCACTGGTGAACCTTGTGAACATTTGTTTTCTGTATCTGAATATCATTATCAATAAACTGGTATTCTTAAGCAACTGGCTGCATAAATAGCTAGAAAATCAGTAATGTCTTCACATCATTCTAAGGGCAAACTTAAGTGCTAAGACTAATTTGCATTGTGACTACTACTTTGAGCTCTTGACTGATTAGTGTTTCACTTTTTATTTACTTGTTTCAATTACACAAAACTGTTAAAAAAATTAAATGAAATAATTTAATATGCATAGACAAGTGATTATTAAAACTTTTGTATTAAAAATTAATCATAGCTATTTTGTTTTATTGAAACATTATTGTGCTTGAAGGAAATATGATAAATTTCAATGAAAAATGTTAGTCATGCTATTATTTAATAACAATTTTTTTTAATTGAACAGCAGCCCTACTTTTTTTTTTTTTTTTTTTTTTCAGTATTTAAGGAGTAAATTGTTTGCTAAAGAGGTTAGCACTTGCTTTTATACAACTGTTCACCTTTACTACAGATTGTCAAGTTTTTAAGCATAGTGACTTGGGTATGTTGTACTGTATGTATGGCAGACTTTAATTCAACTTGGTAGTTGAACTAGCTATGTATACCTTACAGTGTTGGTCTATTTTCGTAATTCTCATCTGATGTAATACTATAAGCTGATGTGTTATCGCCCGTTTAGACATATTTGTAATGTAGAAATACCCATGATTCTGTATTTTTTTTTTTAAACTTCCTTTTCATTTAAGAATAGCTTAATGTTAAAGGGTGGCAATTAGAAGAAAAGTTAAACATTATGTAGGGTATAACTTTTTTTTTCTTCAAAATGTCAACAGTCTGCCTTTTATTTTATCCCTTTTTTTAATTATATGTACCTAATGACTAGCTGTCTATCTGAATTGAGAAGTTTTAATAATAATTCTTTGCATTTTTATAGTGCTTTTCTCACTACTGAAAGCGCTCAGTAATTGCAGGTTAAGGGCCTTGCTCAAGGATCCAGCAGAGCAGAGTCCCTTTTGGCGTTTACGGGATTCGAACCAGCAACCTTCCAATTGCCAGTGCAGATCCCTAGCCTCAGAGCCACCACTCCGCCTTTTTCATTATTCTTATGTGATTGGCCAGTCAACTTATATAGTGGCCTCAATAATGCATAGTGTTTAAGACACATACATTTTTCCTTGATTTGCTCCTCTGATCCACAGTTTAAAGGTACAAATCAAACAATTCAAACACGATTAACGTGCAGATTGCAGACTTCAATTTAAAGGTGTTTGCTGACATTTTGGACAAATCTTGTACAAATTACAGCACTTTTTCTAAATATGCATGCTCATCAACACTTGGAGTAATGATATTTATTTGTGTGCTAATTTTCATGAATGCAGCTTTGCTTTAACATTATCCTATATGGAGTCATGGGCAAATGTATAATCTGCGTATGACCTCATGTTTTGTAAGGGCTTTTAAGGTTTAGTGCAGAATCGAGAAATGCTTGGTTGTAACATACCCAAATCATCACTATTGCAGAGCTGCCTTTTCCCTGCAGCAAAAAGGCCTAATGCTATCAACACTTTAATTTTAGGTATCAACACTTTAATTTTAGGTATCCACACATCGCCGTTTCTCCTCGTAGATGGATCAGTCCAGTAGCTTACAAGAATATTATAATGTTACAGATATTATTCCATATCTGTCAAATAATACATTTTTGTAAGTTCATTATTGTCCCGCATTTCTAAAACATTCAGGCTTTCCAAGGATGTGCATGTTGATCTCTGTCTGAACGCTTCTAGTGAGTTAGGACAGCTCATAGACTTCCTTAAATTCTGGTGAAGTTAGGAGTACTTTACTAAGTTATGAAAATTGATAAAATGCTTCTGCTCCTAAGAGTAGGACCAAATTTGTATCACTCTCAGATTTTTGAGTCAGAACTGTGATTCAGCTCTGAGATGCTTGATAAATACAGGTACAGATAAGATAAGATAGTAAGGTTGTTAGTGGAGTGCCTGGAGGGTTTGCATCAAGACTGTTAATCTTTCTTATCTATGTTAATGATACTGATTCTGATACAGTTCATAATCTTGTGAAACTTGAAGATGACATCAGAATTGTAAGAATAGAAAATAGTGAGGAATCAACAGTAGAAATTCAGAAATATCTAAACAGCTGTTAAAACCTGGAAAACACATGGACAGTATAGTTTATTATAGACAAATGTACAGTAGTACATGTGGGCAAAGAGAACATTATTTGAAATAGAAGATGAGTAAAGCTTACCTACTGTACAGTAAGCAGCCAATGAAATATTTTTAGGAATTACATTGATGCTACATTCTTTTGTTGGGAAAATGCATTGAAGTGAATCAAAAGGAAAATAAAATCTTAGGCTTTATTTAAAAAAATGTACCTTACTTAAAATAATGTGCTATTTACACAGCATAGGAGTACTGTGTGTAGTTCAGGTCACCACACTATAAAAAACAGACATTGAAGCTGTTCATAGCAACAAACTGTATGTCCTGGACTAAAGGACACATCCTGCTTCTGAATGCAAAGGGATTTAAATCTCTTTAGTCTTGACCAGAGAATAGTCAAGGGAAACCTTATACTGATATTTATAATTCTCAAAATCGTCAATCATGTTGATCCAGTGAATTTCTCTTAGTTAAACTAGGGTGTCTGTTTAAGAATTTGCAAAGCACTTCTTCAATGAAGTTGTTGTGGGAATCTGAAACATTAGCTGAAGCAGAAATTTTAAAAGAATAAGGATATGAAATTGGACCAGTTTAGCCATTAGAAATATTGTTCCAAATTTATAGATTTTTGTTATTGTGCATTTCTAGACTGACCTCAGAATTCACACACCTCCTACCATTTACTGGTAAAAATACAAGCTTTTGATCATTTCATTGGATATATTTTATTAGGAATGAACTGTATTTTTTGAATGTATTTAATTGTATTTACAAATCACATCTTACAATTTTTACATTTACATTTGTTTGCTTAGTAAACTCTTTTATCCAAATTGACTTTTAAAAGAGGTCAACATAATTAAGTAAGCATCGGCCATCACAAGGGAAGAGCTTTAATCCAAACGGAACACAAAATTCATTTATCTTTACTTAGCTACAAGAACCTATCAAAGACATTCTCAATTAGACAGATATTCACAGAACAAGGGAGTCTTCAGATGCTTTTTAAACACATTGGGTTTGGATGGAGATTGGTAGCTCATTGCACCAGGTAGGAGCTATACAGGAAGGGGTTGTATTGAGATTTGGTGCCATGCAGTGGTGGCATCACCAGATACTGTTCAGTAACAGACTTATTGAGGAAGAGAAGGAGCATAGGATCTTAAAAGTGTCTCCATATACAAAGATGCTGACACATTGACTACTCTTTAGGCAAGCATCAAGTATTTGAACCTGAAGTGTGCTGCTATCGGGAGCCAATGTAGTGACCTTAAAAGTGGAGTGACATGTGCCCGCCTTGACTGGTTGAACACAAAATCTGCCACTGCATTTTAAATCAGTAGCAGCAATTTGGGTGTATCCTGCCACTAGAGAATTGCAGTAGCCCAGACATGACAGGACCAATTCCTGGACCAGAAGTTGTGTTGATTACTCTGTTAGATAGTGTCTGATCTTGCAGATGTTTTACAGAATTACTTATTCTGAATTACTCTCTTTGAAGGAGAGCTGGTTATTGATCACCACCGCTTGGTTGCATACTGACTTGGTGGATGTTAATGATAATGAGCTGAGATGAACAGAGACAGGGTGTTGAGTAGACTGACTGGTTGGCATAACTCTTTACCAGGTTGGTCTGGAAATGGTGCTTCTTCATCCAGATTAAGATATAAGTGAGACATACTGACATTGTACCTGGTACCACATGTGGAGGTGATTGCAGGCGTAGCTACATATCACCAGCATAGCACTGCTATGAGTAAATATAGCACTTGAAGAAAGGACCAACAAAGGTCTCCACACATACCGCTTGGAATTAAGGCCAAAAAGTTCTATCTTGGTCTCATCAGACCAGAGAATCTTATTTCTCACCATCTCAGAGTCCTTCAGGTGTCTGTTAGCAAACTCCATGTGGGCTGTCATGTGTCTTGCCTCTCCTCAGTGTGTGGAGACAACCAGGCACTGCTCATCACTTGTCCAATACAGTCCCCACAGTGAAGCATGGCGGTGGCAGCATCATGCTGTGGGGGTGTTTTTCAGCTGCAGGGACAGGACGACTGGTTGCAATCGAGGGAAAGATGAATGCGGCCAAGTACAGGGATATCCTGGACAAAAACCTTCTCCAGAGTGCTAAGGACCTCAGACTGGGCCGAAGGTTTACCTTCCAACGATGACCCTAAGCACACAGCTAAAATAACGAAGTAGTGGCTTCACAACAACTCTGTGACTGTTCTTGAATGGCCCAGCTAGAGCCCTGACTTAAACCCAATTGAGCATCTCTGGAGAGACCTAAAAATGGCTGTCCACCAACGTTTACCATCATCTGCAAGGAGGAATGGCAGAGGATCCCCAAATCCAGGTGTGAAAAACTTGTTGCATCTTTCTCAAGAAGACTCATGGCTGTATTAGCTCAAAAGGGTGCTTCTACTAAATACTGAGCAAAGGGTCTAAATACTTAGGACCATGTGATATTTCAGTTTTTCTTTTTTAATAAATCTGCAACAATTTCAAAAATTCTCTTTTTTGTCTGTCAATTTGGGGTGCTGTGTGTACATTAATGAGGTAAAAAATGTATTTAAAAGATTTTAGCAAATGGCTGCAATATAACAAAGAGTGAATCAATCAAACTTTTATTTCCTTCATTCATTATATTATTTTTCTAGAAAGCAGCAATAACTTGGTGATGATTTTCTAATATAAAACAGTTTTAATAACTTCTTGCCTAGGCATATTACATTATTCCAGTTAGTTTATTGAAAAGTTTTGTGTAAGAGAAACAATTGAATAAACAGTAAAACACTAATCAGTCAGCCATGTCGCAATGCAAATTTGTGTAACACTTTGGTTCTGTCAATAATGCAGTCTTTAAAATTATATTAAGATGAAAAAAGATTATAGATTTTCTCACTTTTTCTCACTTTCACTCACATTTCTGCCAATTGCTTAAGGACAACAGTTTATTTACATCTCATCCTTTGGCTGAGGATGAAGTGCTTCTACAAACAGAGGAGTTAAAGTATGTTCGGTCTTGTTCACGAGTGAGGGAAGAAGGGAGCAAGAGATCGACAGGCAGATTTTAGCAATGTATGCAGTTATGTGAATGTTGTAACAATCTTGTTGATCAATGTCCCTGTCCTTACCAATGATAATGAGCAGATGTAAGCAGGAGAAATTAACTTTTTCATAGGATGTCTGGACTCAACCTTAGAGAGAGGGTGAAGAGCTCAAAGTAGAGCCTCTGCTTCCAATGAAGCCATTTGAGACATTTTCTGGTTATGATGCCTCCTGGATGCCTTCCTGGGTAGATGTTATGGGCATGCCCAACTGGAAGGAGAAAACATCAGTACAGACCCAGGACACACTGGGGAAATTGTATCTCTTAACTGCTCTGGGAACACCTCCATATCTGTCCTGCTAGCGATAGAGGAGGTAGCGGAGAAAAGGGATGTCTTGGCATCTTTGCTTAGACTGTTGGATCCAGATAAATGGCAAAAAATGGATGCTCAAAAGGATGCAATTTCTGTACTTGAATCCACTGGGTTTTTTCCTTCTGGTTTTGTATTTAGTGGACTGAATTGGAATTGGCTATCGGTCGGAACAGTTCCTGAAAGCAACTAGGAAATTCCACTCTCAAAGGGCAGTGCTGTAAATCATCTCCTTCCTACACTCAGTGCTAGAATGAAGAAAGCCCTCACACATTAAATGTGTGGAAACCCAGGCAGTGACAAACACCACCAACAGGACACATACCTGTGCAATGTATTTATGTGGTAGTACTACACTGGTACCATTATTAATAAACTTGGATTTGTCTGTTTCATTAATAATGTGAAGCATGGTCAAATTAACTGGATCTAATTAATACATTTAGGTGTTGCGTTAAATGTAATTTCAGAAAATTTGAATGTGTTAATTTCGCAAGTTAATGCCAATTAATAAGCAGCCCTATTGAGGATCCTTTACGTTACTGCAACTCTTTAAAGGTTCTTTGGTACTGTAACTTTTCAAATGAAGTTTGTCCCCAAGTCATTTTGCTATAAATCTGACATTTGCTCTTGTTTGATTTATATTACCATTTGAACATTTAGAAGAAATTATGAGATTAATAACACTTAGTGGAAAAATGGTCTTTCCCGTTTCATTTATTATTTGAGAATAACTGTAAAACAGTTTTTATTTTCATGGAATCTTGCATAAGTAACCCAAATTACTTTACTGGTTTTGGTTTACTCAGAATAGAACAGGACTGGTTTATGTAATACAATAGAAAGATGCATCTTAGTTGCTCATACTACAGAAACATGTGGCATATGAGCTTCTGCTGCCTTCATAACATTTAACCATGTCTTCAGTAACTAATTAACTTGCCTTTGCTATTTGTTTTTATCAGTTACACTAATACACATCTCTGAGACAGCACTGTAGCTAGTACATTATTTGTAGTATCATTAGAACAGTGTGCCTCTTGCTTTCATTTCAAAATAGCATTATGGCTGATCTGCATTGGTATTTGGCAGTTTGTTGAAATGTGGAAATAATGGCACAGAATTTACTCTGAAATTAATGTGGTGCATAATTGTGTTAATTTTGTCACTATTGTCGATAACGTGTGGATACAGATACCCAAATAGTTTGAAATTTGTTTCAGTTTTCTCTTTCTACAACTGTAGATCTGTATTTTTTTAGTAAATTTGTGTGACATCTTCCTCGTTATTTGTTTATTTATTTTTTTAATTTGTTTAAGTCAGCCTGGCTGCCAACTCAGCATTATTTCTTACATTATTCTTGCTATTTGGCAGTACCATTAATGTCATCAGCAGAGATTTTGTTTTAGCCCAACTTAAGTTTGAGTTTAAAAAAAAATCTTTTAATATTTACTAAAATGATCTGTAGATGCTGCTTCTGAATAGCTGTTACTGCATTTACTCTACTTTCTACTCATAGTACAACTCCTGGTGAGGATGTCAATTCATGAAGTCCACCATTTATTCTCAAAATAATTGTTAATCAGGTTTAACGATCATTTAAAATATTTTTCCTCCCTACACAAAAAGTGTTATGCAAAAAAAAAACAAAAACGGGAGAATAAAATGAATACTCCAGCCAAAAATGGTTATCAAGTTGGTGGTAGTGATGGCTGGGGAAAAAAATAATCTCATGTTTTCAGGGAGAATGAAAATAACAAAGTTTCTGATTTTATGGACTTCAACAAGGACCATCAGGAATAACTGATGAATGACAGTAAACAATATTAAAACTCCTCTTAAAAAATCTCAAGTTTGTATCATATAATCCACATGTCAGTTATCCAGTCATATGCTCTCATAAATCCAAAATACTTTTTTTGCTAAAATATTGTTATATAATTTTTCCAGAAAATGAGAATAATGCACAAAAGTGGATTCACGCTTTTGAATTGAAGACCGTTTTTGACCAATGAATAAGGTGAAAGTTGTTAATGTTGGAAACATTAACCCTACTAGTGTTAACCCTGAGCGTGACTCAGGCTCAGAATTCTGTGCAATTACGATTAAAAACTCAGATGACTTGTAATAATACACTTTAAAGTATTAAGCCCGAGAAACTCTTGAGAAAGTATTCTACTGATATTTATTGGATGAAATATCATTATGCTGCAAAAGAAAAGAATATTTCTGTGCTTTCTGCCACTCTATGGTAACTCTAAGGTAACTACTAAATATTAATGAGTCGGGCAGAGCATCCAATGAAAAACAGAATTGCAAATAAAATGCCTTAAAAGTAGCTTTAAAATAAACTGAAATTCAGCCATTGCTCAAATGAAATGATAGTGATGACGATGTGAATTGGTCATCAGAACTTGACATGGAATGTGAAACTGATGCATCATACAACTGAACTGCCGTGATATGCCGGGTGAATTTGGTCACATTAAGCTTCACTATTGTGCCATAGTAGCTACATGGCTAAAAAGGCAAAATAAGTGGGATTAAGCGTAAGGGCAAGCAAGACATTAGCCCCCTTAGCACTGTTTACAATTCAGCTTGGTCAGTGTTTGTGTCGGAGGAAATGTGAACGTCACTTTTTTTTTTTTCTTTCTTGAGAGTAAACAGCAAGAATCATTTAACACAGAGAAGTGTCATAAGGCACATTTGTCTCAAAAACATGGATTTGATTTTGCAAGAAATTCAATAGTCTAATTAAACTTACATCCAAAAGCTAATTCTAGCTAATGCATCTCATTTCATGGAAATCACACTAATGGGCATGCTGCAGATTGTGTGCATTTTGATCGGCCTCGGTGACTGGAGAAAAAAAACAAATTAGTAGTATGGTTAAACCAATGCCACATTATACTGCGTCTTTTTCTCCACAAAAGTACTCTGCTATGTAGCCAGCAGCTGACTCCTCTGGAACTCGGTGGTGTCAGAGCTTTCATAGTTTGGAAACATTCTGTATTTTTATTTGGGTATGAGAATTTTTACTCAGTGTGTCTGTTTCAGCTTTTGTAGAACAATATTATCATACTAGTTTTGCTGTGCAGTCCAATTAGTTTTATTTATAGGCTTTATAAGAACGTTAAATAACAATCTTTAAAGCAGAATCTGAGATAGCAGCGGCTTACCGCGTACGCGGATCAAACACCGTCAGACCCCGACCAAGATCTTTTTTAGTTCGTTTTGAACGATTAATATTTAAGTTAGAGGTGATGGAACTCCTCAGGAAAAAAAAGGAAGATATTATATATGAAGACTGCCACATTCGCGTCTTCCCTGACTTCTCTCCAGCAACAGCTATTAAACGCCGCCTTCTATAATATTAAACCAGCGGCTACGGCAAGCCAATGTCAAATACGGCCTCCTGTATCCGGCAAAACTGAAAGTGGAATGGCAGGGTCATTTCTATGTCTTCGCTAGCAAGGAGGAGGAAGAAAATGAGTTAAGAAAGCTGATCCCGGGACTATTCTGATACATAATTGTGAGTCATGGCGGTAAATGATAACGCTAGGATTAATAATCTACTGTCTGATCTATTTGTTTTTAAAATACGGGTTTTTATCAGCATATATTCTCATATTCTTATATTATTATTACTTACTTATTACTTATCATTACTTAGTATTACTAGGGCGCTAAATGTTTATGTTTTATTGTGCTTAGTTACGTTTTCCTCCTCTTTTTTCTTTTCTAATTATTTCATGTGTACCCTAAATGAGACTGTTCAATATCATACCCTTGGTTTGCTGTTATTGCTATTACTGCATTAAGACTTGTTATGCTTGTTTTGGACACATCTTTAACACCATCACCTGGGTTTATTATCTGGGGATATCATCTTAATGCACTAAAATTGATGAAGATTATATGTATATGTGTATGTGTATGTATATATATGTATATATATGTATATATGTATTTATATATATATATATATATTAAGTGCAAAATTCTTTTCTTTTTTTTTTTTTCTTTTTCCTCTTTTAAAGACTATATTGGTAACAGATATCTCTATCTTTTAACCTTAAAGCGCCACTGCATGGGGGCTTGATGTGCTTTGGACGTGCTCTGTCTCTGGGTATGTCAGAGGACTGGGACTGCATGAAGTGGGTTTTAGCCTCACCTGGGGAGGCAAAAAGGGAGGGTGGGGGTTAAGGGGAAGAGAAAGAGAGCAGGCTTGATCTATATCTAATCTATCTTCTCAATCTTTATAATTATAACTATCAACGTAATAATAAGCTGCATGGCAACAACTCTTGGGGGAATAGGAAATTAAGACCTAAACTATTTCACTTCCAGTTAAGACTATAATATGACACCAAAAACTCAGAATCAGTGTCTCCATGATGGGACAGTTAACTTCGTAAGCTGGAATGTTAAAGGCCTGAATCACGAATTAAAGAGAAAGAAAGTACTTTCTCACCTAACAGGTCTAAATGCTAAAATAGTATTTTTACAGGAAACCCACTTACTAAGTAAGGATCAGTTCCGCTGCAAAAGACTGGACTGGCCAAATGTTCCATTCTAGTTTTACAAAGAAAACTAGAGGGGTGGGAATTCTCATACATAGAACAGTACCATTTGTAGCATCAGATGTAGTATTGGATCCTGAAGGGAGATATGTGATGGTCATGGGAGACTTATCTAACTGTAAAATGATTTTGATAAATGTTTATGCACCTAATGTTGATGATAAGGAATTTATACAAAATTTATTTGCATCCATTCCCAATCTGAACACTCATAAACTTATAATGGCTGGGGACTTTAATTGTGTTCTAAATCCACTTTTAGATAAGACTTCCTCCACAGGGGAACGCAACTAACACCGCAAAGATAATTACAAAGTTTATAACTGATCACAACTTATCAGATCCCTGGAGGTTTTAAACCCAAATTCAAGAACATATTCTTTCTACTCACCAGTACATCATTGCTACTCAAGGATTGATTACTTTTTATAGATAATAACTTCTTGCCTAAGATTAAATCTTGTAAATACGATGCTATTGTTATTTCAGACCATGCTCCGATGATCTTGGAGCTGAAATTACTAAGCCCCATACACTCACCCCAGATGGCGCCTCAATCCGCTTCTATTAGCTGACGAGAATTGTACTGAATTTATATCCAAACAAATTGAATTCTTTCTAGAGACAAATACATCCCCTGAGATCTCTGCAGGAATACTCTGGGAAACTCTTAAGGCCTTCTTAAGAGGACAGATTATCTCATATCTTTCCCACAGAAATAAATCCGCAAGAAAGTAGCAGAGATAAAAAGCGAAATTACTAAAATAGATGAAGAACATGCCAGACTACCAAGCGAGACTCTACATAAGAGGAGGCAGGCTCTACATTCAGAATTAAACCTCTTGACAACTAAAGAAACCGAACAACTAATTTACAAATCCAGACATCATTATTATGAACATGGAGAGAAAGCTAATAAGCTTTTAGCGCAACAAATTCACAAGCAAGATGTACGCAACGCAATCTCGTAATTACTAACACTAACGGAGATAAAATCATCGAACACAAAAATATAATGTACACTTTTAGAGACTACTATAAATCCCTATATACTACTGAGTTTAAAGAAGACAATATACAATCTAATGCATTTCTGGATAAATTACAGATACCACAAATTGACGCTATTAGTGTGGAGGAGCTCGATAAACCTCTGTCATTATCAGAATTACTGGATGCTATAAAGTCACTCCAAGGTGGAAAAGCAGCAGGCCCTGACGGCTACCCTGCAGAGTTTTACAAGAAATTCTCCGCTCAGCTAGCTCCCTCCTATTAGCAACATTTACAGAAGCCAGAGATAACCAATCTCTTCCACAAACCTTTCGCCAAGCACTAATCACTGTCTTCCAAAACAAAATAAGGACTTATTACAATGTGCATCATACAGACCAATTTCACTTCTGAATAACGACGTTAAAATACTCTCTAAAATCATAGCTAGAAGGATGGAGAAAGTGCTCCCTCAGTAATATCACAAGACCAAACTGGATTTATTAGGGGCCGACACTTATCTTCAAATCTTCGACGCCTGTTTAATGTAATATACTCACCAACTAAATCAAACACCCCAGAAATATTATTATCATTGGATGCAGAAAAGCATTCGACATGATTGAATGGAAATACCTTTTACTATTTTGGAGAAGTTTGGGTTTGGCCCAACATTTGTGCATGGATTAAATTACTGTATACTAACCCAGAAGCTTCAGTTTGCATCAATAACATTTGCTCAGACTACTTTAAACTAGAACGTGGCACAAGACAAGGATGCCCTTTGTCACCACTGCTGTTTGCAATTGCCATTGAACCACTGGCAATACATTGTCGAAATACTGATCAGATAAAGGGGATTAGCAGAGAAGGACTGGAACAGAAAATCTCATTATATGCAGATGACATGGTACTGTATATATCGGATCCAGAAAATTCTGTGCCTGCAGTCTTAGCAGCACTCACAGAATTTCAAAAGCTCTCTGGTCTCAGAATTAATCTGAATAAAAGTGTACTCTTTCCGTGAATTCGCAAGCATATAATATTAGATTAGACACCCTTCCTTTTATCATTGCAGAACAGTTTAAATACCTCGGGTAAACATCACAAGTAAACATAAAGCTCTTTATCAACAAAATTTCGTGTCTGCATGGAAAAAATTAAACAAGACTTGCATAGATGGTCAACCCTTCATCTCACACTAGCTGGAAGAATTAACACTGTTAAGATGAATATTCTTCCTAAGCTCCTTTTTATTTCAAAACATACCAATATACATTAATAAATCGTTTTTAAGCAATTAGATTCAACAATAACCTCATTTATTTGGAATTCTAAACATCCACGCATCAAAAGAGCGACCCTACAAAGACAAAAGGCAGAAGGCGGCATGGCTCTACCTAACTTCCAGTTTTATTACTGGCGCAAATATACAGTCGATAAGAACCTGGACACAAATAGAAGAACATACACAGGCATGGACCGCAATAGAAGTAAAATCCTGCAGTACTTCTTTGTATTCCTTGCTTTGTGCTCCAATAAACACACGCTATCGGCAATACACTAATAACCCAATTGTGCTCCACTCACTTAGAATCTGGAACCAATGTAGAAAGCATTTTAAGACGGAGAAGCTTCTTTCTGTGGCACCCTGCAAAAGAACCACCTCTTTCAACCCTCACAAACATATGCAGTTTTAATATCTGGAAAAATTTGGAATTAACTTGCTTAGAGATCTTTATATAGACAACGCCTTTGCATCCTATGAACAATTACATTCCAAATTTAACATTCCAGCTACAAATTTCTTTCACTATCTTCAAATCAGGAACTTTGTTAAACAGAACCTTCCAGATTTTCCTCATCTTGCACCCTCATCCACGCTGGAAAAATTATTGCTCAATTTCAAGGAGTTAGACTCCATCTCTACAATATATAAAATCCTTTTACAATCCCTTCCTTTCAAAGATCCAAGAGGACACTGGGAAAATGACCTCTCAATTAATATATCAGAAAAGGAGTGGAAAGTAGCAATGCAGAGAATTCACTCAAGCTCCATATGCAAAGCATACAATTATACAACTCAAAATTATATATCGAGCACATCTGTCTCGACTAAAACTCTCAAAATGTTTCCAGGGCATGATCCAACCTGTGAACGCTGCAAAAGCCCCAGCCTCACTAGGTCACATGTTCTGGGCCTGCACCAAATTAACATTATTCTGGACAAAAATTTTTAATTACCTCTCAGACAGTCTTGGACTCACAATCCCTCCTAACCCATTAACAGCTGTGTTTGGGGTTCTTCCAGAGGGTCTTAAAGTGGAGAAAGACAAACAAATTGTGATTGCATTCACTACACTGTTGGCACGCAGACTTATTCTGATAAACTGGAAGAACCCAAACTCTCCTCTTTTAAGTCAGTGGGAAACTGATGTGTTATATTATTTAAAATTGGAAAAATCAAATACTCAGTTAGAGGATCTGTGCAGACTTTTTCAAAACATGGCAGGATCTAATCAGTAATATTTTGAAATGTTTATAAAGCACAGAGAATTTGTTGATTTAGGTATTTTTAAAAGCCTTAAATTTTACACCGTTTGGCTTGCTCTCTCTCTCAAGGGTGGGGATCGATCTGTTCTTAACATAATTTTTTTTTTTGTAAAAACTTGATTGCTATGTATTGATTGTAATAAAATTAAAAAAAAAAAAAAATAACAATCTGAATAATTGTAAATTAGCAGTATAACCATGCTTTTAATACTTAATATTCGGATTTCAAATAATTGTAGTATCTTTAGACATTTGTTAGCATTCAAAGTACATTTTTGAATAACACTTCGTGTTCTTGACTTCTAATGCATGATTAGGTGTTTTTTTGAGGAGAATGATGCCTCTTTGTTTTGGCCAGGTTTCAGTGGATAAACAGATATCATAATTTGTGGTCAAAATAAGACTCTTGACTTCTCTGTTTAGGTGTCAAACCTCTAGAAACTGTTCAGTCACACTTTCTCCTTCAAGTTATATATAAGATGATTCAAAACTAAGAATTTTACTTTTAGGTAATCTTCTTTCAGTACTGTAAGCCTAAGCAGAGATAAGCATGGTCCAAAAGGAACGATAGTATTGTTAAAGATACTAATTGTGGCCAAAGACAAAGCCTGCAACGTAATCTTTTGCTGGCACCAATGTTCCAGGATGTTGACATACTAAAGCTTAATACAGTTTTGTTAAAGATTATATATTAATGTGTAAATAAAGGAAGGACACCCTTTGAGTAGCACCGATTTTGAATACCAAGCTAGCTCAGGTCAATTGAAATTAAAATATATTTTAATACTCCTAAATTCTTTATGCATTGCAGGTCAATAATGTCCAATTAATTTTTTGTCATAGAAATTGATTTTTTAAAGTAATAAATAAAAAAAACATGTTTTTTTCTCTCTCTAACCACCACCTCCAAAAGTGGCATCTTGTTTATAATTATATTGTCAACATAAGCTGTTGATACAATAATACAATCTCTCTTTGTGGAAAATTAGCGATAAAAATGGTTGCTTTTAATACTTCCATAGTTATTACAGTTCCTTATTTGGCAGTCTCCTTTACCCATGATGCCTTTAATGTTTACCATATATTCCTTGTCAACTGAGAATAAATCTTGTAGGTCTGGTACTGTTATTTGTCTTTCAACTTGTTTTGCAACTAGAAGTAAAAACTAACACTAAATCAAGAAAGTAGTAGATTGAGCTTACAGGGCAAATGTGCTGTACCTTAATGTCTTGTCAATAAAAATTATGAAGAAGAGAGAGACCAGATATACTATTGGTAGCATTCTATGCCCACACTAAATGCACGTGACTAAATGCCAGATTGACAGCCCAAAACACATGCAGCAATGCAGTTGGAAATCCACACTCTTGAAGCACCTTTCCCAATGTACATTAGGCTAGAGTACATGTTATAAAGTGTTCTCAGATCTACAAAGCAAATAATGATGGGGACCGACAAATTCCCACTATCCCTCAAATACCTGTGCAAGGTTAAAGGGTTGGTTCAAAGTTTGATGGTCATGACAAAAATATAAATTGTTCCTCCTGTACCCCTCACGTTTAATTATTAAATGTCGTCTTTGTTCTTTGGTAACTGAAACACTCCCTATAATCTCCATTTTTAAAAATGGGGACCACCACTTCAGTAAGTAACTGCCTTCCACACAACATTGATGAGGCGTATTAACTGAAACACCCCAACGATATACAGTGCTATCCTGACTTCTGGTCAGATTTTCCCCTTGGGATTAATAAAGTATCTATCTCTCTGTCTCTATCTCTCTCTCTCTCTCTCATTTCTGCAGTATTGATGTTGCAAAGATTGCAGTATTAATGTTGCAAAGATTTAAAATCACTTTAGTGATCTCGGCCTCAGTGACAAGCACTGCCTTTACCAAGGAGGACACATGAAAACAGGTTAGTAGTTCCTCTGAGTGCACCTTTCACGTCTCAACAATATCCCTTGTTGAGGTTAGCATTTCCCCTCCCTTCCCAAGAAAAGCCTGAAGAGCATTCTAGCTACATCACCTGAGTGTTCACATAGTTTTCTAGAACCTCCTACAGGCCATTCAAAGGTCATCCTTGATGGCTTCATCAAAAAACTTTGCTTACATGTAGGACTTTCTTTACGCCACTGCAGTAGCTCCTGCCTTTTCAGTGTACTAGTATCTCTTAGACAGATCTGGGCAGCCTCTTACATTGAAACATTACATATAAATTCTCTTTTTTTTCCCCTTTGTCTGCCAAAGGGTGCTAGATTTGCTATCGTGATGGGCACCACCAGCCATCTGGCCACAGATTCTTGTAGCTGCTTCCATTATTAAGACATGCATCATGGATAGCTTTCCACTAATATGATGTTCATATCCTATTTTTTTTTGCACAAGCAAGTCTATTCTGCTTATTTGTCTCCTACCATGCAGACCTGATTTCACACAGTCACCTTGCAAAATGCAGTGTTGAGATGTGTCCTATGCTTGAGCTCAATTAAGTATTTGTTTGGCTTGTGTGAGAGGTAGTAAATTGGTACATGTATTTTCTGAGACTTTGGCAAATCTAGTACAGTAGAGGTAATATTTGGTCGGACTTTTCTGTGTTTGTTCTCATTAGAGCCGATTTCATCATGGTGCTTGATGGTTTTTGTAACTACATTTGAAGAAATTCTGAACAAAGTTCTTGAATTTTTACATATTGACTGGCCTTTAATGTTTTAAAGTAATAAGGGACATTTGTTTCAGTTTACCAAGTTGACCTGTTCATGGTCTTACTACAGTATTTGGTAGATTACCATTGGGGCTACTGTGTTTTATACCCATATTCATTTATCAAAACAAAAGTATTAATAAGGAAAGATGTTCCAGACATTATCATTTAAAGAGCTATACATAGTTTTTTGAAAGATATGATGATCAGTTGTGTCGAAACTTTTCTGGTATTTTATGTGTGTGTGCATATACAGTATGTGCATGTTTTGCCTAATTTTTTTTTTCTATATCATATCTTGTATTTGTTTACCTCTATTTCAGCCATAACTATATTTTTAATTGTTGTATGTCACTCTTAACTGCTGAGTGCACCTAAGTTAATAATAACAAATAATTTGAACTGCAACAGAAAAACAGCCTCAAGGAGTGTTGTGCAGAGATGTTCCTCTTGAATCATTTGCATAACTGAATTTGAACTTCTGTGAGAAGATGGGAGAAAAGAGATATACAAAATATTCATATAAGTATTCAGTGTGCATACTTTTTTTCCCCAGATGGTTGTGATTATTTTTGGTTTTTGTTTTTTAGAGGTTTTATTAGGTGTCTCCCAGTGATAATCAGGTAATGTGTTGTATCTGGACTGTAAATGTTGTAAACAGCATTTTTCAGATTCAAAAACAAATTCCATGAACACTAAATCAGAAGTCTGATTTCACAACCTAGGTTGTATGCAAATATGACTTGCTCAGCTACTTGTGTAGTACTGATATTCTGGGTGTTTTCTTCTTTAACCATGCAGCTGTTAAGAGGAGCCGCATTCTTTCAGATGCAGATGATTCAGATAGTGATGCACACTCTGACACATCTAAGAAAGCTGCCAATAAGAAATCCAAAGTCTTTGGTTCCAACAGTAGTGATGATGATGATGAGGAAGAGGAAAAAGAGAACTCTGGAAAAAAAGATGGAAAAGCATTGTTTGGCAGTGATAGTGAAGCAGACGATGAAGAGGAGTAAGTATTTTATAATTATCATTTCATTAAGTGTACTAGTCTCAAAGTGGGCAGCCAAAAAGTAATTTAGTCAACAGTGTATTTGTGTAACACTGTTAATGTTTTTTTTCATTTTACAGTAATTATATTAGCAATAATATTCACTTTTCTGACTTTCTTTCTTACCTCCTTTTCTCTCATATATCTTTTCTTCCTTTATGCATTCGTAGGGATGTCACAAGAACCTATTTTTCGGTACCAAGTTGATGTTAGAATGCTCAAAACGTGACAGCACTTACTTTTTTACAGTATCGGTACCAAAGTGAAAGTTGGTATCACACTGCTGAATGACTGCAAGTAGACCCGTTACTTTGGAAGGCATATATAACAATGATTTAAATATCCAGTGGAAGGGATTTTTTTTTTTTGCAGGGGTATGGAGTAGTTATCAAGTGTCACAAAATTTCACTGATAATGGATCAAAACAACACCCCTGGAGTAATTTTCAGGGCAGTAGCCTTACTCAAGGGCCCAATGGAGTAAGATGCCTTCTGGCAATAATGGTATTAGAACGACAACCTTCCAGATACTAGGGCAGATCCTTAGCCACAGAGCCACCACTCTTGTTTCGCACATCACGAATGTGCATGTATACTTAAACATCATGCTTCCAACTGCCCAAAATCTTATATCCTTAACTGCAGCTAGCATTGTGTAAAAAGGCTTCAGCACTGTGTACCCCACTTTGTATCACTTTGTCATCTGTATTGTTAGTTGACAGTCACAGTTCACAACTGTCTGAATCTTTTGGAGCTTTGGTATTGCATCAGGGAAATACTTAGACATTAAGGAAGTACAATTCCTGAAAATGTTTCCTTTAGTAAGTTGTATTGGAACTGCATTTTCCATCATCTCTTGACATATTGTATTTAAATTGTGAATTTTTGATCCTATGATTTCTTCACTTACATTTATAGTTTTAAAAAAGTCGATATAGGTTCAGCTTCTTTGAGAAATTTGAAAAAAAAATCACATATTTCCCTTTTTGTGCAAAATAAAACCTTCATTTAAAAAAATCTTAATGACATTCAACAGGAATATTTGAGGTTGAGATTTAAGTATGCATGTAACATTGTATTACCATAACTACTAGGCATGTATCCTTTTTTAGAATGTATAATTTCTTTATGGGATTCAATAAGGAAATGTCTTAATAAAAACGCAGATTAACATACCCATGGTTTACTGAATTATATTGTATCTGATTGTACAGTTGTGCTTGAAAGTTGAATTTTCTATATTTCTGCATAAATATGACCTAAATCATCATCAGATTTTCACTCAAGTCCTAAAAGTAGATAAAGAGAAACCCTTTAAACAAATGAGACAAAAATATTATACTTGGTCATTTATTTATTAAGGAAGTTGATTGAATATTACATATTTGTGAGTGGCAAAAGTATGTGAACCTCCAGGATTAGCAGTTAGTTTGAAGGTGAAATTAGAGTCCGGTGTTTTCAGTCAATGGGATGACAATCAGGTGTGAGTGGGCACCCTGTGTTATTTAAAGAACAGGGATCTATCAAAGTCTGCTCTTCACAACACGTTTACTATCTGAGCTGTTTAGTTTTTATCCACATATTGATGTCATCACTGACAAAATTTGCCTGTCAACAGAAGTACTTCATTCATATGCAGTCTAATGTTCCCCCCTCTTAATTAGAACAACACATGCTATACATGTAGTGTGTGAAGGGTTTTGCTTTTTTCTATCTACTATGTCATTTACAGATGTAAATCTTTTTTCATTCCAGGAAAATGATTGCAGACATCTTTGGAGAATCTGGTGATGAAGAGGAGGAAGAGTTTACTGTAAGCATATTTCCTGTTTAACTTTCACCATTATGGTTTTTTAAAGTGTAGTACAAATTATGGTTATAATAAATTAAAGTTTGTTTAAAATCAGAAAGTGAATAGAATGAAAATTTAAAATAGACCAGTATGGCAGTTTGAAATGCATCTGAAATGCGGTAAACAGTTTGATTCTGTTCTCAAGTTTACTTGTATTGTTTTCTGGGGAGCATTTATTCTAATGCACTACCTCTGTATGTCTGTCTTTTTAGGGGTTTAACCAGGAAGACTTGGAGGGAGCAAAGAATCAGGAAGAGGCAGCAGTAAAAAAAGCTGCAGCAGCAGCAGAGTCCGATTCAGATGATGAAGTTGATCGAGGAGGCAAAGAGTAAGTAAAGTATAGAAATATCAGTTGTTAATATTATTGGGATTGAATATATAACTGTGGATATTAATTTTTGATCACCAATGTAGTGTATTTAAGTATTTTTAATAATACTTAACAATCGTGCACATCAGAACACCATCATAGTGGCCTTGTCTTATTTAACTTTTGCTTTGTCATTTTCTTACATCATATTGAGTGCAATACTGTACACATATTTATTCTGTTTCACTGATGATGCTTTTTTGTACCTTTCCATCATATCCTGTCCTTCTTTACCAGATTATCAGTGAACTTATCTTTTGATGGTGTTCATCATGATTGAAACTGAAAGTCACCTGGACATAGAAGTGTTTTAAAATGTATACTTCATATGTGGTTTTTGACTTGTAGTTGGCAGCTTCTAAACTGTTGTGACTTGCTTTGCCATTACCAGTCTTGCATCAAGATGTTGAAGGTGTGTTATCCCCACCTTTTGTCATCCATTGTGATGACTTTTTTTGCCTTTTTTTAACTTCTGCTTTTACAATATATAGATTATACAGGGATTACTAAAGTTTGATTTATTGATTTAGTGCATGTAGATAATGCTGAAGAATACTGAATTCATCCCTGGTTCATATTAATAATATATCACTTTTTTATTTCCCTAAATTGGCATTCATCTTCCATGACGCTATACAGATCTTCTGTATTCTTTCCAGTTTTGCTTCATGTTCTGCCTTCACATAGTGCTTTACCTGTAATAAAGTCAAATGTTTACCAGCCTGACGTAAATAGCTCTTAGTCTATTTATTTTGTGTTAAATCTCATAAGCCTGTGTTTGTTTCCCATTAATTCAAAACAGGCAATACTCTTCCCCTCAGCTTGTTAAATTTAATTTCACACCATCATTGTTCTTGTCTTCTTCCACAGTTTGGACATTCATACAGTGCTTCCTTTCAGAAAGCTCAGTACATTAAAGAGCTGCTGACCTACTGCATTGGAAAATTTCACCAGCTCCCATGCAGGATGGTCTTGCCCTTCATGTTCAATCTAGTCAGTAAACAGGGAAAAGCCCATGTGATAGTTGTTATAAAAATATATATGCATTTTTAAGTAATTCTGTTCAGACCATTTTCACCATATTTTTCACTCTTCTGGTATGCTAAGGGTACTTGTGTGTTTTTGATTAATTAAAAACATGGATTTACTTTACAATACATCGCAACTGTATGTTTTATGTATCATTAATTCTAATGGTAAAACTTGATATTCCTTGGCAGCACCAGTTTCATGTCAGATTTTGACATAATGTTAGCAAGAAAAAAAGCAGCAAGTGGAAAGCGTCGGCGCAATCGAGATGGGGGGACATTCATCAGTGATGCAGATGATGTGGTCAGTGCTATGATCACCAAAATGACAGAAGCAGCAGAGGTGAGCAATAGGGGTTTGTATTTCGTGTTGTCACAAAAACAGGCTACAGACATAAAAAAGTTTGGGGCAGCCACCCGTATGTTGTGCCTTGGCTACAAATAGGTTTAAATTGATTGAGATGATCACACATTTGAGTTTAAAACTGAACTGAATGTAATAGGAAAAGATGGCGGCTTTAAAACCCAGGACCAGAACCGGAAGTGACATCATCCATGGCACCGGGACCTGGCAAAATATTCCGTGGATGGTCTGCAGAGGATTGAGAAAGAGAGTTAGTGCAGCTCGCCACCCTCTGGTCTGGCATGTAGTACTATTCTTACAGCTTTTCAGATGTCTCCCAATCGCATTGGTGTCACAGTGTGGGAATGCTATCTTTTTTGATGGATTATGCTTACGCAGTGTTACAGTGTCATACATTTAATTCCCTCATTTTAATTGTGAGATCCATATGCTGAAGTTTCTTCACAAGCATGCTGGTAGTTTTATATAAACTTTGTCTCCATTATAAGGAAGTGAACTTGTAGTTATATTTGACATGGAAGTCAATGTTGTCTTTCTCTGTTTGCAGGAGGATAGGACGTTAAATAGTCAGAAAAAGCCTGCATTGAAGAAGCTGACTCTGTTACCAACTGTTGTCATGCACCTAAAAAAGTAAGATGTCCATTAGGGTATGGCTTAAAAAACAGCTTGTAATGTGGTAGTTGTTATTCTAAAATAAAATAGTGGGGAAGGAGAAAGGAATATTCTGAAATATCAAGTTTTGAATTGTTTTAACAGCAGAACTCGTATCCATATTCCTGTGATTTTTGTAGCTGCTTGAAAAATATCTTGTTGGAAAGCTACTTTCTTGACTTTGTGTGTTTTCTCAAATGAGTGGGTAAATAACAGAGCCGGTGCTAAGCTACAACAACATTTATTTATATAGCACATTTTCATACAAAAAGTAGCTCAAAGTGCTTTACATAATGAAGAATAGAAAAATAAAAGACACAGTAAGAAAATAAAATAAGTCAACATTAATTAACATCGAATAAGAGTAAGGTCCAATGGCCAGGATCGACAGAAAAAACAAAAAAAAAAAAACGCCTGGAGAAAAAAAATAAAATCTGTAGGGATTCCAGACCATTAGACTGCTCAGTCCCCTCTGGGCATTCTACCTAACATAAATGAAACAGTCCTCTTTGGATTTAGGGTTCTCACGGAAGGACTTGATGATGATGGCCACGTAGACTTCTGGCTTTTGATCCATTCATCATTGTTAGAGCATCATGATGCTTTGAGTAGGTGGTGGCCACCACCACAAAGAAACAGAAGAGATAGTAGGGGTCAGTACGGATTTTAGAGCCACCATGAATAATTATTTTGATGAATTGAACATACAGAGTATCAGGATTAAGTTAAAGTGAAGTTATGAAAAGGCCATGTTAAAGTAATGTGTTTTCAGCAGTGTTTTAAAGTGCTCTACTGTATTAGCCTGGCAAATTCCTATTGGCAGGCTATTCCAGATTTTAGGTGCATAGCAGCAGAAGGCCGCCTCGCCACTTCTTTTAAGTTTTGTTCTTGGAATTCTAAGGAGATACTCATTTGAGGATCTGAGGTTATGATTTGGAATATAAGGTGTCAGACATTCCAATATATAAGATGGGGCTAAGCTAAAGGCTAAGCAGCTAGTGAGGAAGTGGCAATACAAGCCTTCTGTGCCTTCTGTGATGCTGGGAAATGTGAACTCACTACCAAATAAGATCGACGAACTGGCTGCGCTGGTGAAAAATGTCAGGACCTACAGAGAATGCAGTTTGTTGTGTTTTTGTGAAACGTGGCTAACAACTAGCATCCCAGATGCTAACGTGATGCTGCCCGAGTTTAACACAATTTAGAGCGAACAGTGACACAAATACCTGCGGGAAGCGGAAAGGAGGAGGACTCACTCATCATGTGAACACAAGGTGGTGCAACCCTGGACATGTAAACGTCAAAATCCCCACTTGCTGCAGGGACATCGAACTGTTGGCCGTAAATCTGCGTCCCTGTTACTTGCCCAGAGAGTTTGGACACGTCATTGTTATTGTTTACATCCCTCCTCATCTACATCTTGCACTCCGCTGTTGCTAAACTACAAACACAACACCCCGAAGCGCTTGTGCTAATCTCTGGAGATTTTAACCATGTGACGCTGGACAAAACATTACCTGCCTTCTCCCAGTATGTGGATTGTAACACCCGGGGAAATAAGATTATTGACCTACCGTATTTAAACGTTAAGAACGCATACAGCGCCACCCCACTGCCTGCACTTGGGAAAGCAGATCATAACCTGGTTCTGCTTCAGCCTTACTACAAACCAAGAGTGAGGGAGCTACCTACAACCACAGGCTAATTTAGGAAGTGGTCCCCTGAGGCAGAGCAGGCTCTGAGAGACTGCTTTGGAATTACGGACTGGGATATCCTGCAGGGGTCACATAGTGAGAACATTGAAGAGGTTGTTGACTGCACTACTGACTACATCAACTTCTGTACGGATATTGTAGTTTCAGTAAGAACAGTATGCTGCTATGCTAACAACAAGCCATGGATTACAAGTGACATCAAGGGCCTTTTGAACCAGAAGAAAATGGCTTTTAAAGGCAGTGATCAGCATGAGCTCAAGCGCGTGCAGAAGGAAATCTGAGTCCACCTCAGGGTGGTGAAGGAGCAGTACAGGAGAAAACTGGAGCAAAAGGTGCAGAATAACAGCATGAAGGAAGTATGGGATGGGATGAAGATCATCACTGGCTGCAGCTTGAAGCGGGGTGCCTCCAAGCAAACCTGATGAACAACCTTTTTAGCAGGTTTGACCACCCTAATCCACTCTCACCTCAGAGTACTGCCACCCATCCTTCTGCTGATACCAGCATAGGAGAGAGTTTCCCCCCCCCATCCACAATTACAGCAGCCCAGGTAAGCAGAGAGCTAAGGAGACTTCGTGCCAGCAAAGCAATAGGTCCAGATGGAGTATCGCCACAACTATTGAAGGCCTGTATATTGGAGCTGGGGAGTCCTGTACAGGGCATCTTCAACCAGAGCCTGGAACAGGGGAGAGTCCCGAGGCTATGGAAAACATCTTGCATCACCCCAGTTCCAATGGTATCACGTCCTGGTGAGCTGAATGACTTCAGGCCTATCGCCCTGATGTCACATGTGATGAAGACCATGGAGCAGCTGCTGCTTCACCACCCGAGGCCACAGGTCCGCCACGCCCTCAACCCTCTGCAGTTCGCATACCAGGAGAAAGTGGGAGCGGAGGATGCCATCATCTACATGCTACACCGATTCCTCTCCCACTAAGACAGAGGCAGTGGTGCAGTAAGAATTATGTTTCTGGACTTCTCTAGTGCCTTCAACACCATCCAACCTCCAACCACTGCTCCTTAGGGACAAGCTGACAGAGATGGGAGTAGATTCATACTTGATGGCATGGATCGTGGACTATCTTACAGACAGACCTCAGTATGTGCATCTCGGGAACTGCAGGTCTGACATTGTGGTCAGCAACACAGGAGCGCTGCAGTGGACTGTGCTTTCTCTGGTCCTGTTCAGCCTATATACAACAGACTTCCAATACAACTCTGAGTCCTGCCACGTGCAAAAGTTCATTGCAATATGATGCTGCAGATGTTCTATCAGACGGTTGTGGGGAGCGCCCTCTTCTATGCAGTGGTGTGCTGGAGAGGCAGCATAAAGAAGAGGGATGCCTCACATCTGGTCAAACTGGTGAGGAAGACAGGCTCTATTGTAGGCACAGAGATGGACAGTTTGACATCTGTGGCAGAGCAACGGGCGCTGAGCAGACTTTCAATCATGGAGAATACACTGCATCCACTGAACAGTATCATCTCCACACAGAAGAGCAGCTTCAGCGACAGACTACTGTCACTGTCTGCTTCACTGACAGACTGAGGAGATTGTTCCTCCTCCATACAATGCTACTCTTCAATTCCACCCCTGGTGGGGGTATTAAATGTTAATATAATACAATGTTGTTGTCTGTTATACCTGCCTTGCACTCTCCACCTTGCATTGTTTTAACTTGCACATGCATTCTTTGAAGAGGAATATATGTTTGCATTCTTTTGATTGTGAGAAAGAACTGTCATCTCTGTCTTGGCATGGAGCACAGTTTAAACCTTTGACTAAAGGGTGTTATTTCATGTCTAGAGGGCTCTAATAATGCTAACAGTGTGAGAGAGTTTAAGGGCTTAAAATATATAAAAATAACCATACAAACATATGGTTTCTACTTCGCGTATTTTCATCTATCGCGGGGAGTTATGGAACGCAATCCCTGCAATCGAGGAGGAATTACTATATATATAAACTAGCAGAAACCCGCGCTTCGCAGCGGAGAAGTAGTGTGTTAAAGAAGTTATGAAAAAGAAAAGCAAACATTTTAAAAATAACGTAAGATCATTGTTAATGTAATTGTTTTGTCATTGATATGAGTGTTGTTGTCATATCTATCTATTTATAATTTTATATATATATATATATATATATATATATATATATATATATATATCAAAATACCTGCGATTGGCAGCGGAGAAGTAAAAAGAAAAGGAAACATTTTAATAATAACGTAACATGATTGACAATGTAATTGTTTTGTCATTGTCATGAGTGTTGCTGGCATATATATATATATATATATATATATATATATATATATATATATATATATATATATATATATATATACACACACATCTATACAGTTATATATACAGTATATACATATACACACATACATATATATATACATATACATATATACACATACTGTATATATACACACACACATATATACATACTGTATATACAACATATACATATCTACATATATACTGTATATACACATATATATACAAATCTACATATATATATCTACATATATATATTAGGGGTGGACTCGATTAAAAAATTAATCCAATTAATTAGAGGCTGTGTAAGAATTAATCTTGATTAATCGTATGTAATCCACACGAATTTGCCCCAAATCGCAAATGTTTTTTTTATTTAATTTAAAACGGTTTTAGTGGGCTTACAGAATCAAATAATAGACATGGACATGAATATTGTAAACTGAAGCTGTTTTAATTTCTGAAAAAAAGCTTTTAAACTGCATTTGAATTCAAAACAGAAACAAAAATATCATCCCTGGTTAAAATTGGGCAGACCTAAAAATAAAGTGGTAGTTTAAGTACTTTAAGTACATTTTCAGAATAGTATTGTCTTTAAATAATAATAACCAAAATTTTCAACATAAAGTGCAGTTTTCTTCTTAAAAAAATAAGTCAGAAACATAAAAGGTAATTTGACCAGCTTACTCTTTACACTCTGAGTAACATTAGCCAAAATTATTTTGTACATTAGGCTAAAACAGTGTGATCATTGAACATTTTGTAATTAGATGTATTTAGAATTACTAACGGTCACGGAAGTCCAATGATCCCCAGTAAGAGCCACAAAGTCCGCTTTCTGTAATGCATCTAATTTTCCTTGCTTTTCAGTGTGCACAAAACCATGCTTTTATCAAGGCTTACTCGGGTAGTGAAATGATCAGTCGTAGGAACGCTTTATTCCGACTGTAACATTTTTGTAGCTGTGATGTGTGCATCAGTGTAATGGATGTACCAGGAAATCATGCATTGACAAAAGTTCCCGTTTGCTTGGAATTGAAAGTGTGATTAAATGCGTTATTTTTAACGCGTTATGGAGTACATGCATCAAGCTTCTCAGCTGTGCTTGTGCTAAGAAAGGGAAAATTTTAAAAATAACGTAACATGATTCTGCGTTAACCTAATATTTTTCATACATCCCAAACCAAGGAGATGCTAAGGTAAAATGAATCAGGTAGCGTGTGACATAGTCAGTACACCCCCTCTCGAATCGAACCTCGAATGTCGGCGTTAGAGGCTTAAGACTTTACAATTGCGCCACAGCGTGTGGCTTGTCTATGCTAAAGTATGTATTGTAGATCGGGGTATATATATACATTTATATATATATATATATATATATACCCGTGTACCGCAGTGGAGAAGTAGAAGTTATGAAAAAGAAAAGGGAACATTTTAAAAATAACGTAACATGATTGTCAATATACAGTAATTGTTTTGTGAGTGTTATTGAATGTTGCTGTCATCAAGGATTTGATTGTCATTATTTCTTTCAATCAGGCTCGTATTTGTAGGATGTGTTCAAGTTACATTCCGTGTTTGTCAATCGTTGTAAAGATAAGAGGTTTCATTCATCGATTAGTTCCTTACTGCATCAATAAACAGCTCGTCTTCCTCTTTATCTGAGATGTGACAAACTGCATGCACGTTTTTTTTTCGCTGTCTTCCTTTAGCAGGACATTCACTTTTACCACCGTGTGCTTTGTTTCCGCAGTAGCTGCACTTATGAATATGATTGTATGTATAAGACGCTTCATATTTTTTGCTGCCTTCTCAATTGTGTAATTCGGTTTTGTTCAGCACTCTTTGGAACTGTTGCTTTTGTCTGCGCATTGCGTCAGTTCACGTGAGCCGCTTGGTGTTCTTGCATCGAAGGTTCCCAGCTTTACTGGTGCCATCTCGTGTAATGTCAGCTAAGACCCGGCACTTAAAAGTTTCTCTCGCAGTTTCAATGAGTTTGTGCCAAACACCACCCTGACCATCTCATCTTCCTCTGCATAAGCGCAGTCCTTCACCCGTGAACATTTACCGGCAGTGTTTGTATTGGATTGCCGCTGATGGACGGCCTTATATGGGCAGGCACTAAATTACAAACGCTAGTGGCAGCCTGTCTATGAACTTAATTTAATATAAACTTACGGTTCACGCCGTGCTTTGTTTCCGCAGTAGCTGTACTTATGAATATGCTTGTATGCATCATTTGCTTCATAATGTTTTTCTGCCTTTTCAATTGTGAAATGGCGTTTTGTGCTCATCGCTGTTTGGAGTTCTTCCTTGTTCTCTACGCATTACGTAGGGAGGCGTGATGATGTCACACAAAACTCCGCCCCCCACGGCCATCTCCAACTCAAGACTCCATTACATTATATGGGGAAAAATAGCTTCCAGTTATGACCCTTATGCGTAGAATTTCGAAATGAAACCTGCCCAACTTTTGTAAGTAAGCTGTAAGGAATAAGCCTGCCAAATTTCAGCCTTCTACCTACACGGGAAGTTGGAGAATTAGTGATGAGTCAGTGAGTGAGTGAGTGAGGGCTTTGCCTTTTATTAGTATAGATAATATATCACAGATTTTTCGCTGGTTCGCGGATTTCTGCAGACAATGGGTTTTTTAATTTATGGTACAGTACATGCTTCCTCAGTTTGTTTACCCAGTTGATTTCATACAAGGGATGCTACTGGCGGATGGCTTAGAAGCTTCCCAATCAGAGCATATATTACGCATTAACTAAAACTCCTCAATGATATACGATATGCTTCCCGCGCGGTGCTTGATTGTTTGCTTTTCTCTGTCTCTCTCACTCTCTGACATTCTCTGCGTCTGACGGAGGGGGTGTGGGCAGAGGGGCTGTTTGCACAGAGGCTGTTTGCCTAGAAGATACCAACGCTCCTCTTAAAAAATGCCGCTTTATCGCGGTGCTTCGGCATACTTAAAACCCCAAAAGCACGTATTGATTTTTTGAATGTTTCTCTCTCTCTCTCTCGTTTTTTTGAATGTTTCTCTCTTTCTCTCTCTGCAGAATGTTTTAGTTTAGGAGAATAAATTACTATACAGGAATTCACTTTCATACCACCATTTAACTTTATTAGTAGTCTTGAGAAAAACGAACATAGCTCCTCCAGATAATATCATTTTTAAATGATGCCCAAGCTGCTGGTGGGATTTCTAATCAAGCGTCTTGAAGTTGAATTTGAAGGAAGTCAAATTGGTAAAATTCAAATTAATGACTGCATCATGAATGCAGATGTGTCTTCATTTGAAAAATGCATCAACTAGTTCTTCAACAGAAATTGTTCGGAATCATCCACCCAGACCCCCTGTATATTTTAAGCATGTGGGTTTTGTTATGTGCTTTATTTGAAAAGTCGACTCTGCTCAACTAAATCCCCACAACACGTCTTTGAATAGCCTTTCCTATATCAGTGTTCATGCTAGGTAGCACCTTCCTTAGTGTTAGGAGGAAAATTAAATAAAGAGTAACAATTGCTGAGGATTAAATACTCCTCTCCTTTCCATTTGAGGATTTTTGCCTTTTAAAAATTTTTAAGCACTGACATTTTTTTTTTTTAGGCAAGACTTAAAGGAGACCTTTATTGACAGTGGGGTCATGACTGCCATTAAAGAGTGGATTAGTCCACTCCCAGACAAAAGTTTGCCTGCTTTGAAGATCAGAGAGGAACTACTCAAGATTCTGCAAGAGGTGAGTATTGCAGGTGACAAGACTTGGACAGCAGTCTGGATTTTTTTTTTATTAATGTGGAGCTAGGACTGGGCATTATAGTGAATTTTCAATTCAATTATTAAGAAAAATAAATACACAAAAGCCGATATTGCAATGTTCCGCACTTTGATTTTTCACAGCTTCTTTTGATTAAGCGTGACTGCATCTTCTTTCTAAGCATGACTGCATCGACTCCGCCCATTTTGCATGGCGGCGATAAGTGTGAGAAAAAAATGGAGTGAGGCTCAGAAGAGAAAGAGTTTAGAACAGGTACATTAGTGTTAGCTGTGCTGTTTGCGTGTAGTATATTTTCTAAAGTTAAAATGTGTTACTGCGTATAAATAGGCCATTATGCATTTGCGTAGCCTACAACATGCCCTCCCACCTCCCCAGCAGAATGGGACCCTACTTAGCAAAGGTCCATGAATTATTCAGTGTTTTTGTGTCAGTTATGAGGTAAATTGCATTAATGGCCCTTTTATGTTTGTATTTTTTGTTTAACAAGCTAAATGAGCTTCTTAATTGGAATTGATTATGGATATTCAACACATTACCTAATTTAGCATTAACATTTATGAATACGTTGGGCTGGTGATCTTTGAATCTGTTAAGATTACTGGAGGAAGTGAAAAAATACAATCAGTCCTTTTTGAGTGGAGGTTGGTAATAGATAATAAATATCGGTTAATGAAATCAGAATCTATATAATTTTATAATGGCAAATTTAATAAGGAGAGTTACATCACTATTCTTTGGGATTAAAAGTGAAAGTGAAGTTTTGTTTGTTACTTATGGTGGCTCCAGTTCCACAAAAATGTCACCTGCCTATACTGTAAAGAAATCAGAATTCAAGAAGCTTTTTGTTAGATGCAAATTCTGAGCTGCCCAACCAGAAACAGAAGTACAATGCTCACTATACTAGTAAATGACATTCAAGGTGTATGTAATGCTTACAAAAGAAGCTCAAAAATAAGTATGGGAGATATGAAACAGAAATAGTTGCGAAAACATGTTATCTGAGTTGACTATTTTGTTTGAGACACAGCTATTCATGAAATTGTTATCCAGTATATTGAAAAGAAAATCAACTGTACTCTTTGCTAATACGTCATAATAGTACTGTGAGAAAATATACCAGTCTTTTGTAGAAAATCTGTATGTACTTAGCTGTATGGTGCTGATCTTCAATTTTAAGGTGTTCTGACAACATATTGGGGAGTGTATTGCAATATCGGTTTATGTCCATATCCCACAGCCCTATATGAAGCACAACTTGCTACAGCAGAGATACCGTCCAGCAGAAGACCTTTTCATTCTTGTCCAGATTTAATTGGAGTTTGTTATGCTGATGGTGCTGTATCAGTAATTTTTAAATTTCCTGCTTTGCAATTGACTATGCTGCTGTTTTGTTCATATGAACATAATGGAAGAACTAAGTGTAGTGACATGAAGACTCCAAAGTAACCTGTGTTTGTTTATGATCTTCATTAATCCTAAATTTGCAGTAGTTCTGCTTTCCTCTGTAAAACAAAAGTATTGCTTTTCACAAGGTAACACAGGAATAATGGAATTGATGTGTATACTCTAGTTGTAAAGCTCAATTGACAAATACTCCTTTGTTTTGTTGCAGTTGCCCACCGTTAGCCAGGAAACCTTAAAACACAGTGGAATTGGTCGTGCTGTCATGTGTCTGTACAAGCATCCAAAAGAAACACGTGCTAACAAGAACCTTGCAGGAAAGCTTATTAGTAAGTAGATTGCAATTGAATATTCATTTTGTTTGCCAGGTGTCAATGTTAATTTTCTTTTACTTGAAATCGGACCACATTCAGTATGCGAGTATGCATGTCATATAAGGGGAAAGTAAGTCTATAGCCAGACAAAAGTGAGATCAGAAGACTGTTAAGAAGTTTACAACTTCATACTGATTGTCCTTTGTTATTGTAAACATATAGCTCTGGATAAAAAAGTAGTTTTTAAAATAAAATTCTAAAATCACAACAAACTACACATGCAGAAGTCTCTTTCACATGGTCATCTATGACTAGGAAGAATAAAGAATACATTGTGTTTAGTGATGGCCAAGAAAACGTTTAGTCTTAAATTTTCCTGTAGAGCAGAAAACACAAAATTTCTGATACAGTGGACTTTGATGGAGACCCAGCTTTATATCCCGAAACAATATCAAAATGTCAAAGAAACATTTTCAAATTACTTCTTTTGTATAATTCAGTGCTCAGATATCCAGTCATGTACAATGTTTAATTCAAAAGTTCAATCCTACTTGACTCAGCTTCTGCCAAGAGAGCAAGGGCATTTTCCAGAAGTGGTTTATTTAGCAATATTTTAGCCAGAATATCTGTGATTGGAACCAGTTTTGAGTCACTGGATGAGATCATTGGCAATCAACAATCTATTGGGTATATTGCTGATGGATGTTATTTGCCAATGATTGGGACTATGTGATTGAATATGTTGTAAATACCCTGTTTACACTAGGCACTTGTGTCCCTGTTATACACCTATAGCCTGTAAATGCTTTGTATATGCATTGCATTTACACTGGAAACTTTGCTTGTCTTTAGTTGAAAGAAACAAAGCTTATTATTTTTCGTCTTTCAAGATGCAAATTAGCAATCTGAGAACTTCCTTTGTTGTAGGGTTCAACATTGTGGGTACACCAAAGTTTTGTATGCTTTATACATTTTTAATTGTAATGATATTCCACGGAATAATCCTTACCTTGCGTAGTATTAAAGAACATAAGAGAGGTAGAGTATGGTCTATAATGCTGCAGTTCTTAAAGCCTTCATTAAGATGACAAGTGTTCTTTGGTCACCCTTGATGTGGTTACGAATATCCAGACTGGTCGGATAAAATTTTGTATCACATAAAAATTAATCTAAAAAGACTTGAATTAACAATTGAGAATGTTTCACCAGATGAATGGTCACGACCGATCTTTGGATTGTCATCTAATTACAAGGGTATGACGAGAGAAGAAAGGCAACAGAGGGATTTGGACCAGCAGGTTGCACCTCGCCAGCGACTTAGGTATGTGTCTGATGCTTAAGTTTTAGTGTAGTATTCATGAGTAGGTTAAGGAAGCATTTACTGTATGCCTGAACATTGTCAGCAAATATTTACTTTCTACTTTCATTAGTGGCATTTATCATGTAACAGTTTGATATACAGGAACATGGCTACGTGAAACTTAAACTTTTGCCAGGTGCCTGTGTGGATTTTTCTCGAATGGCTCTTATTGTTCTCCCAAACACTAGAGATGTGTCTATTAGCTTAACTGGAACTCTAAATTGACCAAGCATGAAACGATATGAGTGTGTCAGTGAATGCAAGCTGAGATGCAGTAATACATCAGAGGTTATTCCTAGAATTGAACTCAATGCTGCCTGGCTGCACTCTAGCCTGCTATTCCCCAGCAATGTGACCTTGAACTGGATAAGTGAGTTATGAAAAAAATAAATTGATTTTACAACATTTATGCAAATGCCTGATAAATATCATAGATCTGTGTGATAGATAATAAAGTACCATGTTTACCACTGATCAGAGCTGTAAAGTTGGTTGAAAAAGCAGCTGCACATATGCACCTGACTTTAGACTTGTAAAACAGGGGTGGAATATTCAGTTCAAAATATTAGTTGCTGCTGTTTTGGGCTTTCCGTATCAGAGTGCCTAAATTGATACAGATGTTGGGCTTTCCATATTAGAGTGCCTAAATTGATACAGATGTAACGCACCATATCTCACTCCTTGTGATAGTTGATAGTCTGCTCAGATGTAACATATAGATCTGCAATCTGTCCTATTTTTAAACTGCATTTACTCAGTTGAAATTTCAAAAGATGGGTGTCCAGGGCAAATAATTTTGCCACCTGAACTGGTGTGTAGCCTAGTCCATTGCACTAGTTGTTAGATGTTTTCAAAAATGGTTTCATCAATATTGTAGTCTAAATGGGCCACCAACTCCACGTGCCTATGATCGAACTTTACACGCCTACTTTATAGAGTCATAGGTTTGTGTTTTTTTTTTTTACTTTATGTGAAAGCAAGATGGAGAGCTTCAGGTGGTTATGAATCGGTTTTCATTATGGACCTTGGTAATTGTTTCTGGGTTTTTTTCCTCTGTTTCTCTTCCTGTGTCTGTGCAGTTCTGGAGGTCAAACGCCCCGTCGAGATTTGGAGAAGGTGCTGACAGGAGAAGAGAAGTAAGTATAAGCATTCCATTTTCAAAAGTTAATTAAAAGTGAAAGAAAAACAACAGATGATTCAAAGCTCTGAAAGATGCATAATTCCATGGATCTAGACATCAAGAAGACCAGTTGTTCCTCATGTTTGCAATCCTGGGAAAACAGATTCATTTCAGACAGCTCCCATTTGAGATAACAGCCTGAGAACTCAATTATTATGAATTTTGCAAGAGATGGCATCAAACACCAAACATATGCTGCTTTGCCAGAAGTAACAATTAGAAAAGATGAGAGGTCTGCATTTCACACCCCACTGAGATCTGTAAGAAGGGTTTTGAAACCAGAGATCAAGCCAGAACACACAAACACACTACATGTAGCAAACATGTAAGGAAAAGGCTGTTTAACACTAGAATCCCTGAAGCCTATGAAAATATTGTAACGCCACGCCACACTAAATTCCCTGCAACCTCCTCTTCGGTGTCTTTGTTTGCAAATGTGTCAATCACCACAAGCAGCCTGCTATCCCACCCCCCACAGAGGCAGCTGAAGTCAAGTCAGATGCAAAGTTCTCTCTTTTCTGGGAGTTAAGTGTCTGGAATTTTATAGGGTAAATAATATTTTGTTAGTGTTCCGTGTCTACAACGATCTATGTAAATGTAGGATGACCGGAAATACGAAGCAAGAAATATTGAACACATAACTAAAACAGAAACTTTTTTCATGTTATAGTAATAATGACAAAATGCTGATGTGAACTGTATAATGTGTGAAGCCTAAAGTCCAAGTATCAAATAAACACTTTCACAAAATGTATAACAAAACAAGTGCACTTTTAGTCAAGAATATAACTGAAGAAAACTGAATTATTCAATTTACATGCTGCTGTAAATTTTTAAAAACCAAAGCCCAAATATCAATCAACATAAAGTAAACATATTAGCTTGGCTGGTGCAGAGGCAAGAGCTGCTGCTTCATAATCAAGTGGTTACAAGTTCGAGCCTGGGTCTTCCTCTTATTTACAATTTTGAGTAGTGAGCTGCAGTTATTAACACTAGAATCCATGAAGCCTATGAAAAAAGTTGTAATTCTGGGCCACTTTAAATTCCCTTGTCCCTCTTCACCAACGTCTTTGTTTTGCAAATGTGTCAGTCAGCACAAGCAGCCTGCTATCCCATCCCCCACCAACTCAGCTGAAGTCAGTCGCAAAGTTCTCCCAACTCAAGTCAGTTTATCTAGGTGTGAGGTGCCTTGAATTGTATAGGGTAAGTAATATATCATTTTTGGAATACATACATTTCATTTGTGTTCCGTGTCTACAACTATCTGGATAAATGTTGGATGACATGAAATGTGAGGCAAGGAATGTTGAACACATAACTAAAACAGAAACCTCTTCTCATGTTATACTAATAATGACAAAATACTTATGTGAAGTGTTTAATGTGTGAAGATTGAAGTCCAAATATCAAACACTTTCACAAAAGGTATAATAAAACAAGTGTGCTTTTATTCAAGAATACAACCAAAGAAAAATAAATCATTCAATTTTCAAGTTGCTGTCAATGAGTAAAAACCCAAGCCTAAATATCATTGATAGAAAGTTGACATGTCTGCTTGGCTGGCGCAGAGATAACAGCTGCTACCTCTTAATCAAGCTGCTATTATTATTATTACTATAATGTAATAAAACATACTTTTGATTTGAGTTTGTAACACCCGGTATATGTTTTTGCTACCTGTAAAAAATATCACCGAAGGGATATAAGCAGACACACAAATGCTGGTGAATCATGTTTTCTTGTCAGTTGAATTTTTTAAATTTAGTTTAATTCTTAATTAAAAGCACACTTGTTTTGTTATACCTTGGTGAAAGTGTTTATTTTATATTCCAGTAGCCACCTGAATGACATCAAATCTGTCTCTGCCTCTCTCGCGCTTGCACACACACATCCATGCATGAAAACATTGTTATTTGAAAAGACTATTGTCATTTGAACTTTTTTTTTTGCTTTTCCCCGATCTTGCCCAATCTCCATGTTACGGTGCATGGTACTGAGAATGCAGACAGACTTCTTCTTTTTGGGCGCATACCCTGTCAGCATGGTACTGCCAGATCTAAACACTAGTGCGGAGAATTGCACTGTATGTAAAACAGTACTCAGTAAATTATACTGATGAATTTGATTGAATTTTACATAAATAGTAAATTTGTTCCTAATGTATGTTTGTGCTATATCATATACATCAGGATTGTTAAATTTTACATGTCGAATTGCAACATGTATACATTAAAGTAGGTGAAAGGCCACTGTCATGTTTTTTTTTTTTCCTCCCCTCTTAGAAATGTTTGCATCATGAAGATTACATTTTCACATGGGCTTTTGATTTAGGCTAACAATTACAGTGATTTATGATAGAAAGACTTTTAACATACAGATGCTTTTCTCATGCCATTTCTTTTGTATGTTTGGTGGTGCATGTCCTTAACAAGGCTGTGTGTGATATGTATGGAGTCCAGTTCATGGAGGGTTTTATAGTTTATAGTTCAGAGAATGGTGTTCTCCAGTGAAATCACTAATTTTGTTGTGCTGAATTAGCACAGTATTTTGTCTTTTTCATTATAGAAACATGGGACTGGATTTCAGCTAATGTTGAAAGCCTGGTGTTTGCCTTTTTCAGTCCTGACATGGCTGCTGACTGTTCTAGTCTAGTCTGCATTAGAAATGGACAGGACATCAATAACAATCCACTATAGAGTGATATTCAGGCAATAACCCATTTAATCGAGTTCATAGCCATGGTAAATCGCAGTCTTTCCTTGAGGTTACTTAGGCATGAGACAGGATATAACATTGGACAGAGTGCCAGTCCATTGCAATGCAGACTCCCAGGAGAGTTTGTAATCACCATTTACTCAAGACTGCATGTCTTATGAAAATCGGAGAATGTGCAAACTACTCATCTGCAATAAATGAGTGGCAGGTATGAGACAAAAGTGCTATGATGCTACCGTATACAGTGTAATTTTGTTGGGAAATGCCTGGTTGAATTTATTGGGATACCTTTGACCTGGAAATGTATCTTAACATCCTAGAATGTCATGCCGTTATGAAAGGGTCTGTTTCATACTGAGAAAGCATATTTGTTGCATTTTAACTGTTCTTTACTCTTAAGTATTTTAACTCCAATATTACCATATGAGGAAGAGAGCAGTAGAAGCATAAAACCACATTAATGTTTTAAAGGGTTAGTGCTCCAAAAGGGCATTTCTTGTGTTTGCCTCTGTACTGCTCCTTTTTTTCATTGGGCACTCTGGTTTAAGGGGTGGCACAGTGGAACAGTGAATATAGCACTGCTGTCCTGGGTTCAAATCTTCCACCTATTCGTTGTCTGTATAGTGTCCACATATTCTCAGTAGTTTTCTTTCCACGTTCCTAAAGTTATACGTTAGGTGTAATTGGTGATTCCAAACTAGGAAATTTTGAGCAAAAGTGTGTCTCAGACATTCCTCTGCTGATAAATGTAGAATGCGGCTCTGTAAAACTGATATTGAAATGCATAAATTGATCTTAACACTTACTGATTTGTGAAATTATTTCACCTTTCTAATTCTGTTCCTTTTTAGGGCACTGCGACCTGGAGACCCTGGATTTTGTGCACGGGCACGAGTGCCCATGCCCTCCAACAAAGACTATGTTGTACGGCCTAAATGGAATGTAGATGGAGAAACTAACAGAGTGAGTTTATAAGTATAAGTTTTTAAGCTGTGGCTGAACTTTGTGATTTCTGATTAACTTTCAGAGATGGCTTTTTCTCAACAAATGTTTTAACTTTCAGAGATTGTTTCATCTCATCAATTCACCTTTTATAAATAAGGTTTTGGTATCCCCAGTTTCCCAAATACTTTCCTTCAGTGTACTCTGACTTTACAGTTACTGACCAGCAGTTGATTATGCTTTTGATCATTTAATTCTTTTTGATTTTTCTGTGGGAGTGCAGGGATTATCCTTATTTATTTATATATGCAATTAAAATTGTCATTTCTAGTTCAAATAAAGCTAAAATGTCCTTGATATCTGAATATGATGAAACATACCACCATGTTGCTGCAAAAGTATTTCCTGTTAGTGGTTCCGTTTCTGGATATCCTTTTTTGCATGCTGCCAGATTTGCAAAGCAGAAATAGCCTTACATAAAGTTACCCAACAGGTGGCTTGATGGCTTTGCATTGTCTTTTAGGTTTATTACAGTTACAATAGAAGCTACTCTAGGTGCTGCTGCTAGTTTGTAATATAAAGACATAGACTGATTTCCTTTTCTGTCACCTAAATTCTGTATGTTGATTCTTTTTTCCCTATAGCTTCAATTGGTTAAGCTTCTTATTTCAGAAAGTGATTATTACTGAGTAAATAGTAGTAATATTTTCAGTAAATAAAATTGTATGTAAACTCTTCAGTAAAGAACAAAGTATCAAACTCAAAGCAGCCTTGTATTGCAAAATGAAACAGTAGTATAGAGTTTCATGTCATCTAACTTCTTGATTTGGGTTTGGAATGGCATTTAATAGACACAGTATTCAAAGAAAGCCATCAGCCGCTTGGAAAAGCACAAGAGGCGCATTGCAGAAGAGAGGAAACTACGGAGGTTGCAGGGTGCTGTAAAAATCAGCGTGGAGGGCAACAGGATGCCTCTGTAGTAGAAGGAGGCTTGTACCTTCTGAACACATCTCAGAAGAGTTTGTAAGTGGTTCCTGCTTGTACATGTCTACAGGGCTGTTATTCAGGAACTAGTGCCACCTAACTGATGTTTGCTTGCAACACATGCAACTAGTAGCACACATCTGCACTTGGGATGTGCTAAGAAACTTTTAAAATTACAGAGAATGCATGAAAAAGCTTTCTGAAAGTCTTCCTGAACAGGACAGACCCTTGAAAATGTTTTATATCAATTGCTTTGAAGAAACCCAAATGCAGTATCTGTGTTCTTTTACTGCCATATTCGGACAAATGTGACATGGGTTGCACAAATGTGTGAGTGTATCTGCATGTGTTCAGTAATAGTAGTAAAATAACCACTAATACTTAAGCATGTTGTGACTATTTAAAAAATGGAAATCGGGAAAAAGATTGTGCTACTGTATTGTGCATGTTTTGTATGGAAATGTAAACAAAGGCAAGCCAAAGACATGGTTTAGTTAGAGAGAGGTATAATATTTGACATCCAAAATGAAGTTCTCTTCCTCCAGTAGCAGCATTATTAGCATTGTAGAAAATGTGGATGCCTGAGGGTGTGGTCAGAGAACGTTTGTAATCCCATAGCAAGAGTTACAGGGCGAATAATGGTAAGGACTTGGCCCTACTACTCCAGGTTATCCTTGTATAAAAGTGTGAGGACTGTCTAGGGTAGGGGTGTTAAACTCAGATCCTAGAGGACCTCAGTGGCTGCAGGTTTAACCCTAACCCTAATTGGTACCCAGTTATTACTGCTAATGAAACATGCTTCTTTTTCCTTAATTTTAAATAACTTTTTTCTTAACTAATAATGGGATTAAAAGTGAGTCAACACATAACTAGCTACCCCTAGCCCATTTGCACACATGTGCCCATTCTACAATCTGTTTCAGGTGAATATTAGAAAAGAACGAATGGAGAACATCTGAGAAATATGGCATGTGTGAAGTCTCCACGGTTTCATACTAAAGACACTTACTTGAGTGTTCTTTTTAACAATGTACTCCTGTTTCCCTCCCAGATACCAAAAATGTGTGCCAACGTAAATGTTGACTCTGTTTAAAAAAATGTGCATAAGTATTTCAGATATAAAATGCATATGTTGACAGGTAATTTCAACATATTGTGTGAGTAGTTGTGCTCACAGTCCCAGGTGTATCCTAGTATCCTTTCCAGGACAGGTTTCTATCTTCCGTTATTTCCTTCTGTATCAAGTACAGTATTGACAGCTTCGACATTGGATATACATGTTTACAAAAAGAAAAACTGGTTCGGTGTGCATGATCTTCAATGGTTATTTTGATAGACCAAGTAATTGGTTCAAAATTTTGGCTTTGCATTTTTGACAGATTTATATATTTGACCCATTAATATGATAGGCACAGTTTATGAAAAGGCTAATCAAGCCTAAAACACTGGAACCTCTTTGATTTTATACAAAATAAGTTAATGACAACTTCCTTTTTTACTCAGTACTGTTTGTATTGTATCTGTAATATAGCTGAAATCAGAAATTTATATACACTTTCGGTGAATACTTTTAAACTCACTTTATAACCCCACCACAGATTTTATACAAAGTAAATTTGGCATACCATTTAAATCATCTACATTGTCCAGGGCAAAAATATTTTTTTAAAAAAATGTTCTCAGACAGATTATTTCACTTTTTATTGACTATATCACAATTTCAGTGGGTCATAAGTTTACATACCCTTTGTTAACTATGCCTTTGAAGAGTTTGGAAAATTCCTGAAAATTATGTCAATCCTTTAGGCAAATAGACAGTTAGCTTCTGATTGCCAGTTAACCTAACTGGAGTCAACATGTGAATGTATATTAAGGCGTGTCATCAATCTTATGCCCCTTTGCTTGACATAATGGGGGGAAAAAAAAAAAATCAGCCAAGACTTCCGAAAAAATTGTGGACCTCCACAAATCTGGTTCATTCTTGGGAACAATTTCCAAACTCCTGAACATTCCACATTTATCTGTACAAACAATAATGCTCAAGTATAAACATCATGTGACCAGACAACACTCATACCGCTCAGGAATGAGACACATTAGGTCTCCTAGAAAAAGTGCAAATCAGTTCCAGAACCGCAGCAAAGGACCTTTGACGATGCTGGAGGAAGAAGGTAGACAAGTATCTGTATCCACAGTAAGACAAGCCCTATATCGACATAACCTGAAAGGCTGCTCAGCAAGGAGGAAGTCACAGCTCCAAAGCCACCATAAAAAAGCCAGACTTCAGTTTGCAATGGCACATGGGGACTAAGATCTTACCGTCTGAAGAAATATCCTCTGGTCTGATGAATCCAAGATTGAATTGTTTGGCAATATTGACCATCATTATGTTAGGAGGAAAAGGAGTGAGGCTTGTAAGCCGAAGAACACATGGGGCATCGTGTTGTATGGTTGCTTTGGTGCACTTAACAAAATAGATGGCATCATGAAGAAGGAAAATTATGTAGATATACTGCAGTGAAACCTCAAGAGCTCAGCAAGGAAGTTGAAGCTGAGTCGCAAATGGGTCTTCCAATTGTACAATTAACCCAAGCATACCACTATATTTGTGGCAAAATGGCTTTAGGACAACATGGTCAAGGTATTGGAGTGGCCATCACAAAGCCTTGCCCTCATTCCGATTGGAAAATTTGTGGACAGAACTGAAAAGCGTGTGTGAGCAAGGAGGCCCATAAACATGTCCCTTTAACACCAGTTTTTGTCTAGCGGAATGGGCCAGAATTTCAGCAACGTATTGTAAGAAGTTTGTGAAAGGCTACAAAAGCCATTTGGCTTAAGTTAAACAAATTAAAAACAAATTGTACCAAAGTGTATGTAAACTTGTGACCTTCTTTAATTGTGATATAGTTAATACAAAGTGAAATATCCTGTCTGTGAGGATTGTTGGATGTGTTAATTTGCCAAATTTATTGTTTGTTAGTATAAAATATGTAGAGGGGTTATAAAGTGAGTTTTAAAGAATTCGCCCTAGGTGTATGTAAACTCCACTTGTAGACTTCAACTGTACCATTGAGTATTTGTGTAAATTGGCTAATTTTTTACATTTAGATTTATTCACTTGTTAGACTCTTTCATCCAGAGCAACTTATAAAAGAGATCAACATGATTTAGTAGACTTCAGTCTGGGGACTGTTTTGAAATAAGTGCTACAAGACAGGGTATCTAAAATTAACCACTGTAAGCGAAGAGTTCAAAAGAAAACAGATTAGCACAAAACCACTTATTTCAAAATCACTGTTAATTAAACCGATATTCTCAGAACAAGAGAATCTTCAAATACTTCTTAAAAACCTTGGGAGAGAAACAGTTCAGATGGAGGTGGGCAGCTCGTTTCACAGTTAAGAGCTACTCATTAAGAGTCTGGATTGAGATTGGGTGCCATGTAAAGGTGGCTTCGCCAGACACTTTTTACTAGCTGACCTGAGTAGGCAAGAAGGAGAGTAGAACCAATTGAGTTCCTCTGTATATCTTGGTGCCTAACCCATTGACTATTCTGTAGGGAAGCATCAGAGATTTGAATTTAAAGCCAGTTGCTACAGGGAGCCAATGTAGTCACCTGAAAAGGGACCTGACATGCGCCTCTCTCGGGTGGTTGAACACAAGATGTGCCACTTCTTTTGAACTATCTATAATGTTGTAGTAACAGATGCAGGTACCCCTGCTGGTTAAGAGTTGTAGTAGTCCAGACTTGAAAGCCAATGCTTGAACCAGAAGTATTGCTGTATAATCCATCAGATATTGCCTGATCTTGCAGATGTTATACAGAGTGAATCTGCATGAACGAGAGAGAGCTGCAATGGGGACTTAAAGGATCATTGGTCATCAAAGGTTTTATTAGAACTTGGTAGGTGTTAATGATAATGAGCCACGCATTCCAGAGATGATTCTAAATCCTAACTCATCCACTCGATGATATCTCTTCTGTCCTATACCTTATTTAACTCTTCTCAAGTGAGCAGTGGTACCAGTTTTCTTATTTTTAAATTGTACCCTAGAGCAAAGAAGGGCCTGCCAATGAGAATGCACAGAGCATTCCCTCCCCTTGTTAATACTTAATTCTGATACAGGACACTGATCTGTGCCCATTGAAAAAGTAGGTGAGGGCATTAGGAAATTTTTTAATTTCTCAGTTTTAGAGTATTTGTAGCTAATATACAACACTGTGCAGGAAAAAAGAAATGTAAGTGCTGCCTTACTACAGCTCCCATTGGGCCAACTGATAAATCTTCCTAGAGACTCGGATATACAGTATTACTACAATCCAGCCATTTTGCTTGATCCAGTTGATCGCTGGGGTCCAGAGGTTATCTCTGTAGCATCAAGGATGATGCAGCAACCAAGCCTACATGGGGTTTCTAATCCATCAGAGCTCACAGTCACTGACATGTACAGTTCATGTGTGGTTAACCTAATACACATGTCCTTGTGGTGCTAAAGGAAAACCAGAATATACAGGAGAGAAATCCCATGCAGACACAGGTGAAATATGTACATCTCACCCAATATTGTGTGGTTCTGTAAACCTCTGTGTTTTATTAGTCTTCCCCTGACCATGGAAATGTAATTAAGCTCAAGACTCTCCATTACATATGTCAAAAAAATGAATACATTTTGGAAATGGTTTTGGCATTTTCATGATTATCAATGGAAATAAATTAAGTATTGCTTCTGACGGTTGCAGCAAAGCTGTTTGTATCTGTCCAAGTTCATCCTTGGGATACCTTCTGGGTCATGTAGTGATGTAGTGCATGCGCTTGATGTGCATTTTCTTCTTCTGGTTTTGTCACTCTAATGCTTTGTTTTTTGTAATTTTTTTAAGGCACCAACCAAGAAGGGTTTATCCCGGGTTGACAAACAAATGCGCCGATTTGCTGACATCAAGAGGCTGACCAAGCCTGCACATGCTGTGAAGATCAGTGTAGAGGGAAACCGGATGCCTTTGTGATTTTTGTTCTCAGGCCAACACTCCACCTCAGATTCAGCCACAACCCTCCTTCCCTCCCTCCCTCTCCCTCCCTCTCCCTGTCCCCTTCCTACACAAATTTTTATTAATTGTTATGTTTTTTGTCATCTCTATTGTTTAGTCCCATGGCTCAGCCCTGGTGGTAAGGGGTTATCTACATAAGTGTCTGGGTATCTTAAAGACTGTAATAACTTAAGAGGGCTCTATGTTTCCTTCAATTTCTGATGCAGGCTTATAGGGTTTTCTCAGTGGGAAAGAACACATTTCATCAGCAGTGTGCTTAAAATGGAGTTTCTTGTACAGAAAGAGAGCCACAGTTTTATTTCTCTGTAATGTTATTGCAATTGTTTATGAATAAAATGTCATAACGTTATTGATTTTTCTACTTCAGCCTTTCAGAGTCTGTTGTTCTGGTAAATTACAATTGTTTAGTACAGGGTCTTGGCTTATCCTCCAGGTTTTTGTAAGACACGAATGCTTTCTTTGATTTTTTTTTTATTGAATCTGTAACTGTAAATAATTTATTAATAAAACTAAATTGAATTGCACTCTAAACACATTTTAGCTTATATAGAGGATAGCCATAATTAATAAAAATAACCCAATTGACTTTACAGTATTTATGAAAGTAAACAATGTTAATATTATTACCTACAATAATTTTATGTCTGTGGTGGGCAAGTGCCCTGCCCGGTGTTTGTTTGATGCCTTGTGCCCTGTGTTGGCTGGGATTGGCTCCAGCAGACCCCCGTGACCCTGTAGTTAGGATATAGCGGGTTGGATAATGGATGGATGGGTAATCTTATGTAATGCAAATTTTTTTTGGTACTTGTATTATTTATCCCCTCAGGAGTTTTGAAAAATCCCAAAATGTCAACTTGCCAGTCTGAAATGATTATCATTAAAACAAAACAAAAAAAAAAAACCCTAAAGTAATGTTGTACAGCCATTCAGCCTTTAACCATGGTGGTTGGCTGTGTTTATTTTCCACTACTGGTGGGTACCACGTGCTCGAAGCACGAAGTGAGTGGCAACAAGTTTAAAGCACACAGATTGGGTGAGGAGTGAAATTTCTGATGATGGATTACCCATGATGCAATATGACTGCAGTATTAGTGTAAATTCAGTTACCTTATGGGTATGCTGCAGTCACTCTCATTCAGCAATGGATAATCACAGGATTATATCTGCTTTTTGTAGAGACCTCATGGGCCAAGTTACTAAAAAGCAAAATCACAAACACATCAGTGGAAATGGACAGTTACAATCATGAAGCACAAGTTAACAAAATGCTAAGTGAGTGTTGTCTCAGTGTAAGTTAAAAGTGCATTTGCCAAGCAACTGAGAGAAAGATATCAAAACTATCCTTTATCTGGTCAAACTCCAAATGCAAAAGAGACAAAATATGAAAGGTATTTATCTTGTCAAAATGCAGTGTACTAGTACTGTAAATGTACTGCCACTGTGAAGCAATTGCATAGTGGGCCTATTTAGGATAACTTGAAGTGTTGGAAATGTGGCCTTAATACTTAAAACAGTATTCAAAATGTGTCATTAAGTAATTGAATGATATATCATTGTTAATAGGTTTATGTTCTTTTTAATGTTATATATTTATTAACAGAAATGTTACTCAGCATTAGTTTTGTTATCTTCATTTTTAGACATAGCTGCAAGACACAAGATATTGCGTTTTTTTTTTTTGCTGCATATAATTGAACATTTTTGCTTGTTTAAGTAACAAATTGGTCGAGAACCAAAACTAGCACAATTTGAAAAATGAGTTTAATGTGAATTCATAAAATATATACTTTGTACCAATGAATGTTCATTTTATAATCTCATGACACAGTTAAGTAAAAATGTACAGTATCAGGTTCCTATTCAGAGTGTGTTATTGGGTTTAAAGTACATTAAGTGCTTGTATTTCCCTGTACAGTGGAACCTCGGTTCACGACCATAATTCGTTCCGATTTGGTCGTGACCTGAAGTAATTTCCCCCATAGGATTGTATGTAAATACAATTAATCCATTCCAGACCGTACGAACTGTATGTAAATATATTTTTTTTTTAGATTTTTAAGCACAAATATAATAATACCATAAAAGGCACAGCGTAATAGTAAACTAAATGTAAAAACGTTGAATAACACTGAGAAAACCTTGAACAACACTGAAAACTAACACTGCAAGAGTTCGCGCTATGGCGCTTACGAACCGCTCGCTAAAAACACTTTTTTTAATGAGTTTTAAGCACAGGGGAAAAAATGAACATTTGAAAAATCCGTAATTTAATAAACCACCAAGAAAAGTAACATTGCAACAATGCACGCTACGAACCGATCGCTGTAAACAGAAGTAAAGTGGAGGTTAAAATCCAATAGAAAAAAGTCTTCATTAAATACGAGGTTAAAACAATGCTTGGATCTGTCTCTTTATAAACAAGCCTGGTGCATTCTTTAACTTCCTTCTTGGCCTTATGCATCCAGCCTTCTCTCTCTCTCTCTCTCTCTCTCTCTCTCTCGCACGCACGCGTGTGTGTGTCTCTCTCTCTGCACAGCAAATGCATAGGGAGAGACTGAACACGTGCGGAAATCATTGGCACGCACAAACCGAAAGGGAAACTGGCTTTTTCGTATACCGAGTCTGTGGTCGTGAACAGATGCAAAAGTTTGGCGAACTTTTTGGTCGTTAACTGATTTGTACATGTTCCGAGACGTTTGTGAACCGAGGTTCCACTGTACTTCCTTTATTACGCCTGATCTGGCTCTGTATCATTTGAAACCATACTATGATACAGTTGGTTTTATTTATTTTTACCTCCAACTGGCTCATACCTGATATTTCTTGCTTTGTGGGTTAGGTCTTACAGTTGCTGCTGTTTCTGCACTGATGCCACTTACTCTGGTGTGCAACCAGTGAACTGATGTTTAGAGAGAGATTCCTTTTAATCATATTGTAGGAGATGCCATGTTCTGGATATCATTACATTTAAAAGGAGAAGAATAATGTTATGGTATTTGGGTCCAAAAGGTGTTCAGATTTATTGCATCCTTTCCAGAAGAAAAATAACTACAGGATAACAAAATAATTTATAATAGAGAAGCCAAATTGAAAACATTGCTACTTACAAGATTGTTCAGGCAATGTGCAGGCCCTGGTCACAAACAGTTACATCCCTCAGTTGACTTGTGAGTTTGTGGGGAATCCTCAGGAGTTGCCAGTATACAATTAGGTCCATAAATATTTGGACAGAGACAACTTTTTTCTAATTTTGGTTCTGTACACTACCACAATGAGTTTTAAATGAAACAACTCAGATGCAGTTAAAGTGCAGACTTTCAGCTTTAATTCAGTGGGTTGAACAAAAAGATTGCATAAAAATGCGAGGCAGCTAAAGCTTTTTTTTTAACACTTAACACAATCACTTCATTTCAGAGGCTTAAAAGTAATTGGACGATTGACTCAAAGGCTATTTCATGGGCAGGTGTGGGCAAGTCCGTCGTTATGTCATTATCAATTAAGCAGATTAAAAGGCCTGGAGTTGATTTGCGGTGTGTTGCTTGCATGTGGAAGATTTTGCTGTGAACAGACAACATGCGATCAAAGGAGCTCTCCATGCAGGTGCAAGAAGCCATCCTTAATCTGCGAAAACAGAAAAAACCCATCCGAGAAATTGCTACAATATTACGAGTGGCAAAATCTACAGTTTGGTACATCCTGAGAAAGAAAGCAAGCACTGGTGACCTCGGCAACACGGGGGGCCTCATGTATAAATGGTGCGTATGAATAGAAATGTTGCGTAAGAACATTTACACGTTCAAATCGCAATGTATAAAACGGTAACTCATACCTTGTCGTATGCAAGTTCTCCACTCGGTTTTGCAGATGGGTGGCACCCAGCGTCAAAGTAGTGCTACTGTTCCTGTGTGGTTATCCTTTCCTTTCCTGACGCGGCTTTATAAATACACTGAAATTAATCGCATATTGTTTATTAGTGTAATGCATCTGATTGTAATTAATCTGTAACAATATAATGGTCCAAGGAATAGCCATAGTATTCCAAATACCATACCTGCTTTAGCGTTGTTACTCTCATTGCACCTTCTTTATGTTCTTCTTCTTTCAGCTGCTCCCATTAGGAGTTGCCATAGCGTATCATCTTTTTCCATATTTCTCTCACTGCACCACTCGGAGTATTTATATAACTGTATCTGAATGTGAATTGCAGCAGCTTATCAGAAACAGAATTATCGGTATACAGCTTCAAGGACACGCTGTCTCAGCCACGGCAAAAGTTTCAAAGCCTTTCCTGTACGGACCTCGCGTTTCAGAAACAGTTTCATCCCAAGAACTATAAACGCACTCAATCAATTGCTCCTTGTAGAACTATCTGTACTTATAAGAACTACCTCATTGTAAACTTGCAGTTATAATATTGCACAACCTGAGCCACTTTATAAAGCGCGTGTTTACATATGATGACAATATCATTTTTAAGATGAAATGCAGCAAAAATATGTTTATTATACAGATAAAACTTTAACTTCATTTAAATAATCTATATTCTTCACTGGGACTGGCGTGAAGGATAGAATAATTAAACATGTACTACGAAGATATTTCAATGTTCCTTAAACGTTTTGAAGAATTGGCGTTCTAAGCTTACAGATGGCTTAACGTCTATTACAGAGCTGATTGTGTGGCGATCGCTTACTTGGAGAAAGAAAAGCAAGGACTGCAGGGGCGGCGACGGCAATATATATCTATACTAATAAAAGGCAAAGCCCTCACTGACTGACTCACTGACTCATCACTAATTCTCCAACTTCCCATGTAGGTAGAAGGCTGAAATTTGGCAGGCTCATTCCTTTCAGCTTACTTCTAAAAGTTAGGCAGGTCTCATTTCGAAATTCTACGCGTAACAGTCATAACTGGAACCTTCTTTTGTACATATATACGGCCATAGCCTGCAGCTCGGTCGCCGTGTGAGGAGGAGTTGCGTCCCGCATCATCACGCCTCCCACGTAATTGAGTGCCTGCCCATATAAGACCGTCCGTCGGCAGCAATCCAATAGACACACTGCCGTTAAATATGCACGGGTGAAGGACTGTGCTTATGCAAACGAAGATGAGATGGTCATGGATGGACTAGTGTTTGGCACAAACTCAACGAAAGTGCGAGAGAAACTTTTAAGTGCTGGGTCTTCGCTAACATTAAATAAAGCCGTGGACATCGCAAGATCACACGAGATACCACAAGCACAGCTGAGAACCTTCGATGCATGTACTCCGAGCGGCTCACGTGAACTGACTGTGAACGCAGTACGTAGAAAACAAGGAAGAGCTCCATAGAGCGCTGAACAAAAAATGCATTACACAATTGAGAAGACAGGAAAAGAATATGAAGCAAGTGACGCATAGTCACAAGTTTAAATTAAGTTTATAGACACACTGTCATGTCTACGACGAATAGGATGTTCGCGAGATACAAGTTTAATGAGAAGACGCAGGGTATAAACGAGACTTTGGATCACTTTGTAACATAGTTAAAATTGCTGTAACGGAGTTAAACTTGCTGGTGAAGGACTGTGCTTATTCAAACAAATAGGAAAGCAAGGTGTAAAGCTTAACTTTAAAGTAAGTTCATAGACAAGCTGCTGCTGGCGTTTGTCATGCCTAAGACGAATACGATATTCGCGAGATACAAGTTTACTGAGAGGACGCAGGGTATAAACAAGACTTTTGATCACTTTGTAACTGTGTTAAAATTCTTGGTGAAGGACTGTGCTTATGCAAACGAAGATGAGATGGTCAGAGATAGAATACTGTTTGGCACAAACTCAGCAAAAGTGCGACAGAAACTTTTAAGTGCCTGGTCTGAGCTAACATTAAATAATTGCTGGTGAAGGACTGTGCTTATGCAAACAAATAGAAACCAAATGTTACGTTATTTTTAAAATGTTTCCTTTTCTTTTTCATAACTTCTTTAACACACTTCTTCACCACTGTGAAGCGCGGGTATTTTGCTAGTTGAATATAAAACAGAAGAAGAAAATAATGACACAGCTAAAAACGCAGCAGCAAATTTCAACAAAAGTTAAACGCTTGTGTCATGAGCACGAGGCGGCTATGCAGTGTCCGCAATGGACGTGGCCATCCACTGTGCATAAGATACCATATTGACATTGGCGGGTGAAGGGGCCACCACAAGCCTAGAGCCGCCCATGAGTACTGCTGCAATAAATAATTTCACCGTTTCACCGAATTTCACTGCGCTGTGAATCCCATGTTTAATGACATGCTTTAACTCTTATCGTCATGAAAATGATATCATGTATACATCTCAGTATTTTAGTTATTCAGAGAGCTGTAATATCACGAATGTAATGGATTCTGTGTCCAGTCAGAGGAAGAGAGCCAGTTTAAGAAGCAAGTAGTGATTCACACACATAGAGCACATAGAAGATCACATACAAAACAAAGCATTTAACGTGCTACTTTAATTACGATGTGATTTGAGAAACCGGTTAATTAAATGATTTTAAGATGAATTTTATGATGTTCTACTGTAATAACAATATAAACTACATGATTAAAGTGGAACTTTCGAGATTGAAGGTGACATTTTGTATTTTTCCCCACTGTGTGCCTTTTTTTCTCTGTATCCTAATAAGCTTTCATATGACACTCAGAAGGTGGGCTAAGACTTGCCTTTTCACGGCGACTTTGATATCTGACAACTTCTTTTTTATTTCCAGCACTGTGCGACTTTGTGAACTTGAGCTTTCAAGTTTCTCCAACACGCTATGTTACTTGATCAACTTCCTTTTGTTGATTATACCACGGTTTAAATCAACAAATAGTATGCTTTTCTTTTGCCTCCACTTGGTTTTCACTGAAATTCTTATATTTTCCCCCATGCTTTTCCCATTGTCTTTTCATATAAGGCTGAGCTTAAGGGCGATTTATATTGATTTGCATATTCAAAGAGGTGTAATTCTGGAAGGAATTGGGGCGGGACAGCACATGCATGCACTAGCGTTACTTTTCACGCTGACCTGGATTTATGTAGCAGAAGAACACGGAAGTTGGAGTATGCAGAGATTCCTGCATCTGGATTTTTCTATGCATAAGAACATTTCGGCTTTTGTGCTTTTGTCATGTTATAGTGCAAACTCTATGCACGGCGTTATGCATGAGGCCCCTGGACATCCACGGAAGACAACAGTGGTGGATGATCACAGAATCATTTCCATGGTGAAGAGAAACCCCTTCACAACAGCCAACCAAGTGAACAACACTCTCCAGGGGGTAAGCGTATCGATATCCAAGTCTACCATAAAGAGAAGACTGCATGAAAGTAAATACAGAGGGTGCATTACAAGGTGCAAGCCACTCATAAGCCTCAAGAATAGAAAGGCTAGATTGGACTTTGCTAAAGAACATCTAAAAAAGCCAGCACAGTTATGGAAAAACATTCTTTGGACAGATGAAACCAAGATCAACCTCCACCAGAATGATGGCAAGAAAAAAGTATGGAGAAGGCGTGGAACAGCTCATTATCCAAAGCATACCACATCATCTGTAAAACACAGTGAAGGCAGTGTGATGGCTTGGGCGTGCATGGCTGCCATTGGCACTGGGACACTAGTGTTTATTGATGATGTGACACAGGACAGAAGCAGCCGAATGAATTCTGAGGTGTTCAGAGACATACTGTCTGCTCAAATCCAGCTAAATGCAGTCAAATTGATTGGGCGGCGTTTCATGATACAGATGGACAATGACCCAAAAAATACAGCCAAAGCAACCCAGGAGTTTATTAAAGCAAAGAAGTGGAAAATTCTTGAATGGCCAAGTCAGTCACCTGATCTTAACCCAACTGAGCATGCATTTCACTTGTTGAAGACTAAACTTCGGACAGAAAGGCCCACAAACAAACAGCAACTGAAAGCCGCTGCAGTAAAGGCCTGGCAGAGCATTAAAAAGGAGGAAACCCAGCATCTGGTGATGTCCATGAGTTCAAGACTTCTTTGACCAACCTTGTTTAAGCACAACATACATTGTTGAAACTTCTACCAGCTTAGCCTTTCACTGTAGCCCTTAGGCTAGATCAGACTTGTTTTCTGTCCTTGAATATGTGCAGCTTGCATGGAGCGGTCTCTATTTTTTAGTTTATGCTGGTTCTCATCTGCTGCTCCCTGAGTAGAAATGCACATACACTGGAGTGTAACAGGTTTTTATTAGGATTTATTAATGGTTCACAAGATCTTTAGCACTCTGAAGATGCATGTGGTGAGTATAATAGGCTAGTTTTTCAAAATACATGCTGTATTGTAATGCTTAAATGTTTGTATGAACTTCTTGCCTTAGCAATCAATTGCAATATGGTGGTGAAATATTGTTCTGCATGGCAGACAGCACTGTAAATGTTTTGCTCATTGTTATTGTTGTTTCCTGGCTATTATGGGTAAGTAGCTTTGCAGGCATTATTCCGGATAGCTTAGGTGAAACAGGAACTCGTATGCCCCAAACTTGTTGTTTAGTCAGGAAGTAATTTGAGAAAGGCCATCCGTGTTTGGGGGTGAACTGCCTTCCTATATGGTATTGTGCACCTGATTGCAGTGAGGTAGATGAGTCTCAAAGTTCAGTTGCAGCACATATGGAATCTCTCAGGGTTTTCAGAACTTGGATTTATGCTCCGACTGTTTCCTTTGTCTTTGTTTCTACAAGCTACCAACTTTCAGTGTGTTCTTTCTTTCCAGTTTAACTTTACTTAAAGCAACCAGTCTCTACAAGGCAGTGGTGGTTGATTACCCTTTACTAATTGCATATAATGGGAGAAGGACAGTTTGCTTATTTATTCTAACTTGTATGTTGACAATATGCTGTAGGCACACAACCTTTCCCGTGTATGTTCACTACAGAGGTAGATGGCTTAATATTTCCTAGGTCTCTTTTGAACTTAAAACAAATTGCCGCACCAGTATCTAGAGCCACTTTTAATGGAATCCCATCCATTTCAGTTCTTACTCTGATACACAAATGTTCTTTTATGTGTGACATCTTCTGCAATGTAAGCTCAGTACATGGGATCATCACTGGTCCCCAACCAAGCACCACCTGTATTATAAATCCATTGGGTCTTGACAGTTCATTTCAATTGTGCTTGGGACTTTGGGTGAGTTTCTGTGTTTCTACGGGTGCTTTTGGATATTTCAGATTTTTTTTTTTTTTTTTTACCTTCTGCCCTGTTTTGACCTCACTTTGGAGTTGTGATTTATTGGGAAGGTATTTGCTTTGGATTGCCTTGTGGAGCTTCACTGCTTGACAGAACATTTGTGTGGAAATAAAATCTTTTTATTTTTATAAAATTGTGTTTGTTCTTGTTACTAGCTGAAGGTTTTCCCCTCTAGTAGGCATTTTTGGAAGTGTTTTTTCGGGACTTGACATGCTTTGGGACTCCTGTCACAACACTCACCAAGGCCTTTTTGACTTTGCAAAGAGACCCAATGTGTCCCTTCTTGCTTAGGTATAAATCATCATGATTTGCTTTTCCTCAGCATCTCTAGCTGTTTGTGGTTTTACTTTATGGCAGTGTTGTGCTGAGTTGCTGTCTGCATTGGGGCTTCTATGTTCATCACTCTCTGTAACGTGATTGTCTACATTCAATTAGGCACAGAGGATGCAAAAGCAGGTCCAACTTTATTGTGTCACTCACTGACCAGAAATACAGGCTGACTGACAGACATAAATCTAACTACAGCAGCTCAATTGGACGCATTATGCCTCGCAGCCAGAGCATTTCAAAGTTGAATGTGTCTGATACATATCACTGGAACATAATATTTCTTTAAAATGTTAGAAGCATGCACATTTTCAGAAAGCTCTTGGATGATTTCTACAGGATTGACAATATTTTTGCAATGACACTGCACAAAGTAGTCATTACTGTGAAAATACACATTACGGATTATCTGAGTGGGCTTTCATCGTATCCTTAATCCAGGAGAAAAAGTTTGAGATGCGTGTGTATGCACCATATTTTCCTTTAGCGGCGCATTCTTCTCCCCAGCTGATTATTCCTGTTAAATACCAAGTATTTTTATAGTTGACAGCAAAAGGCCCACCACTGTCTCCTTGACAAGCATCCTTAGTTTCTTCAAGGTAGCCGGCGCAGAACATGTTGTCTGTGATAACCTGGGTGGTGGTAGCTACACATGCCTGCTGGTCCACAACAGGAAGGTTCACTCTACGTAGAAAGCGAGAGGAGGTTCCTTTGAACCGTGTGGCTCCCCAGCCACTTACCTGTCCCATGGTACCTTCCTGCAACAGCAGTTGAGCTAGATTGGCATTGGGTAGGCAGATGGGGTAGGCGTAAGCATTGAATTTTACTGGTTCATCCAGCAAGATCAAGGCAATGTCACTGTCATAGGTGGCGGGATGGTAATGAGGATGACTCACCACCTTCTTCACTTGGATCATCTGCTCATCCACCTCTCGCATGAATTTGTCAAAATTTCCTTGAATAAACAAAAAAAAAAGCATTATGTGAGTTCAGGGATGCATGCAGACTGAAAGCCAAAGCCAAATTCTTGATGGACTAGGAAAATGAATGAATTAAGAAATAAAAATAAAATTACAATTTTTTGTTTATTTAGTTTTTAATCTAAAGCAGCACTTTTAATTTTAAAATATCCATAATGAATCAGCATGGTTTTAAGACACATGAGGATGAGAGCTAAATGGCACATGCTAAAAGTCTCATACTGTAGCATAGCATGCTGTAGTGAGTTCGAGAAAAGGAAAGGATAGAGTGACAAGGCAAATGAATTCTCAGAGCTGGCCATTTCAAAAACTTGACTGTTAGTGAGAATGGGATATTTAACACAATGACAGCAGAGTTAGAATTCTAGATAATAAAGGTATGGCAGAGCATATCTTTTTAATATAGCAAAGGATGCTTAAGTTTAGGTTTATAGGGATCTGAGGCTATCCCATTGGATGCAGGGACTTGTAAGTGAAACCCTTTGTAAACTGCAACCTAAATCTCTTAAATTCTGGTCAGTTCTAAATGGTTTCTGGACTAATGGGTTCTGATTGTGCACTTTATTTTCAAACACTATCTTTGTGTGCTACTTAAAATGGGATAGCGTTAAAAACCACAAGCTTGAAACATCACAAGTAGCACTGAGCTCTATCTTTTTGCAATATAATCATTTACTTAATGTAGCAGGACAGATTTGAGATGCATATGTTTCGGAACAGAGAAAGCATGCGCTAAAACATTTTTAGTCTGAACTAAGTGGGCTGTTTTTCAAGATTAATATTCCTATCAAACCAAGATTAACTTCATTATACTAAAAACACAAGTTAAGCCATTACCATGCATAAACTGTGCTGATTCTAGAGTCCTACAGTATATTGCAGAAGTGTTATCTAATTCCAAAGAATTACCCAAGTTAGGGGACGTGGATCACCGTCTGCATGCTGCCTCGTGGCAGTTACTGGATGTACGTTTAACTAAACCACCGTCGGCTTTTAGGTTCGGCATTAGCCAAATACCTCTCTACAAATTACATTCGAAGTAAAACTTTCCCTAACGTTTCTACTAATTGTCCTTCCAAAATATTTTATACTGAAGAAAATTGCCTAGCCTTAAAAATGTAAAAAACTACCAACAAAAATAAGCACACTATGCACTACCACCTAACTACAGTAAATCCATTCATTAAAATGAAAGATTAAATTAAAAAATGACTAGTAAACAAATAAAGCAACTGAATGTGTCATACCATATGCATAACATTAAATAAATTAAAGTTGAAAATGGAACAGAACTACAAGTGATTAATCATTCACAGTTAAATATTGGCTTCTCTCTGAGAAGTAGTTGAGGTGTTATTTTGGAAAGAGCTGTCACTTCCTCTTGCAAGCTGTGCTGGCAGCAGGCAAGTTGATTTAATGAAAAGGAATTTTTTCCACGCTGCCCTTCACTACAATGCATATACTATGGTGCATGGCCGGGACACCCCTTCTGTATATGGTCCGGGAGAACAGACATGGGCTGTACAATATCTCCCCCAGGTTGCTGGATGGTAACCTACCTGGGTTGCAGTGGTGCCTCAGACTACCGCAGGGGTTCACTGGGGTTAGAGTTGGTTACAGCCCTGTTGGGATCCGAGGGTGCCGCCAAGGAGTGCTACAACAGCTGCTGAGCCCTCTTGGGCAGGTTTTCTGCCACACCTGGAAGTGCTGCCGGAAGCAGGTCAACGAGCACCTGGAGCACTTCCGGGGGTGTTATAAAAGGAGCCAGCAGTTGTTACTCTGGGAGCCAAAGTTGGGAGGAGGGAGACAAAGCTGCTGGGAGGAGTGGAGGAAAGAAGATCTGATTTGTGTTTATTTGTACTTTTGGGTTGTGCTTGTGGGGACTGTGTTGTGTCTGTGGGTATAAGGAAGACATGGCCCACAGAAGAAGAAAATAAAAGTTTATTTGTTTTATTAAGTGTGCCTCCGGTGTCAGTCTGTGTCTGGTCCGGCACCGATAGAGCGCCTTTGTCACAAAACGTATACAATGCATTAGCATTGCTGAGACACGATGAAGCATGAATAATGCTCACCAAGCAGTCTACAGTAAACTGGATAGAGAATGTATGAAGTGACTGACTGATACTGAGGTAGCGGACATACTTACTTACCTAAAACATTAAACTCTCACATTAATTGATACGGAGGGACAGGACATACTTACCTACCTAACTACCGAGTACAACTCTCACACACACATATGAATGAGTCATTGTGTATGTTTCTTGTTTTAAAAGTCAACATGGATACTAAAAAACACATATTTAAATATTATGATATTATTGAATTTTTAATGCTAGAGAGGAATAGAGTATTCTTTTGTAGATTCAGTGAGTACTAGAGCCAATCTACTTCAAAATCACTCTCAAAAGATGAGTTGTAGAGTTCTGTCATGGTTGGATGTCTCAAAGTTGAACAGAGGCCTGACTAGCCTTCGACATCAATGACAAAATGTTGCCACCTTTGAGTGGATCATAACGGATGTGACAGTACCTAAGATAGCTATTTAGATTATCCATCCATTATCCAACCTGCTATATCCTAACTACAGGGTCACGGGGGTCTGCTGGAGCCAGTCCCAGCCAACACAGGGTGCAAGGCAGGAAACAAGCCCTGGGAAAGGCGCCATCCCACTATTTAGATTATTACAGGTTAATTAAATCTGTTCTTCTTGCTCAGTTAAACCATAAGCGAGGGCGTCACATTTTGGAAGCCGAGAATGTTGACTCCTGGAATGAAGTTTCACCACATCCAATTATCCCATTGGAATCTTGAGCTAATGAATTAGGAGTGGGAGAAATTTAAGAAGAGTCTGATAACTAGGAATGAAAACTGGATAGACGACTATGACTACAAGTCCAAATGACAGTCAAAACAGTTATTTCTCCAATAACAAAGAAATTTAAGATTCAAGCCAGTAGCAGAAGGATCTTCTGCACAAATTTATTGATGGTGAAGTTGTTGTTGCTCAGAGGGCCTCAGAAGCCTTACTTAGCCAGTCAATATTATACTGATTTGCATTGATGTTTTACAGCAGTCTGTCTGTACAAAATGGAGAGGAAAGGTGTTAACCATTGCCCACCTCCTTTGTGAAAATGCCACATTCAGATTCTACAGGCTGCTCTGCATCACACCACACCAACAGAGATCTACACATATGACCACCTGTTCCTTAATCCAAAGGACTACCTCTGTGGGATCCACTGTGCTAATGATGAAGATCACCTACAGAAGAATGGTTTGGAAGCTGGGCTTTCACTCTGATTTTGGGTTTGTTTTAGCAAATTACTTTTGAGTAGTTTTGGCCTACCTGGGCCAGCTTTGAGGAAGCCATAAAGTCATGAGGAAAACGTAAATTGTTTGCTGTTACCTACTGTGATGTATACAGGTAATGATTCCTCCGCACAATGGGCAGCAGTGAGAACCCAACGGTCATTAATTAGGCTCCCGCCACAATAGCCAAAGTCATTTTTCCAGTGTAGGAAAACCTTGAGATGAGAGAAGAAGTGAGAAGTTTAGTTAGCCCTAATGGAAATTCAAGTCAAGTCAAGTTGGGAAGCATGCACTGATACAGTGCGCTGCAACACCCACTACATGACAAAACAACTCAGGATCCCGTTTGGAAACCCCTCAGGTAGACACACAGTCCAGTCCCGCACTCAATGATCCTCTATCTGCCGCAGCCAGGAGTTACGTGGGCGACCCCTTGGAAAATGGAAATTGGTGGATTTTTAATTGATTGCTTACCATAATATTTTGAGTTGCTGCTAAATTGTTAATATTCAGTCTGTAACTACGTGTTATCATTCAAAAATGAAAACTGCCATGACATTCCTTGCACGGTGAAGATTGGAACTGATGATGGAGGTTGGTTGCAGTAGTAGGAATGATACAAATCTTTGTATGTATAAAGAGTAGTGCATCACATGAGTTAATTTTTAATTGTTACTTTGATTTAAAAATTTTTTCTTATTATGCTTGATGACGCCATGACTTCATTTTGTTTTCCGGATAACCACCACTTTCTGCTCATTTTTTATTGCTGCAGCCATATTTGTTTTTGTTACTATGCCAGTCATGTGACATATTAGGTCATCACAGTCCACCAATAAAAGATGGTGCTCTTCTTATCTTAGCATCTTTTCTTTGTAACTCCTTTAAAAAAAAAATCTTTCCAGCTCTCTGTTTTTTTTATTAGGGTTACGGGAAGTTAAAAAGTGCTTACGAGGAAACATTAGTGTTAGGACTTTTTGTCCCTTGTTCTTAATTTGTTGTACTCTTTACCTATAATGTTTTGTTGTTTGGTTTGTCTTACCCCCTTTTGTGCTTTCCTCTCCTGGGGCTTCATATATAAAACCTTGCTTAGATTCCATGCTAAACGTTTTCTTAGAATTGAAAGGCAAAAACGTCATGCGGAAAATCAGATTTTTAAAAACCTATGCGCTCCATGTGCCACTCCAAAGTTCCTTTATAATTCTCAAATCAACTTAGAACTATTTACTTGTGCACATGCTTTTTGCCACTTGCTGTCACCACCCGTCAGAAACCATATACTGTATGGCTTAAAAATGTCTTTTTTGAATATTCATGATCTAATTACTATATACACTTGCCCATATTCCTGAGTGACTCCATTGCTACAAAACCACGGAAGAACAAAGGTAAAATAAAGGCACAAAACTTGTGGGTAAATGTAAACTTGAGGTTATAATTGACTGAAGTGGAGAATTCAAAAACTTTCTTTTTGCTTGTCTCTCAGGAGGAGTAACAAATAAAAGAAAAAAAAAACAAGAGTTGGAACAATATGCCATCATGCAGTGCCCAGACTGCTGCCAGTGTGCAGAACTGAATATTAAGAATGCTCTTAGTAAGCTTATAAAAAATAAAATAATTTTACCAAGCAAATGTCAATGTTGCAATACTTGTCTCTTTACACTCGGCATACACACTATGCGACTCTTCAATTCCACCCAGGGGTTAAACGTTAACATTATACAAAGTTATTGTCTATTATACCTTTATTGTTATCACTCTTTAATTTAATATTGTTTTTTATCAGTATGCTGCTGCTGGAGTATGTGAATTTCCCCTTGTGATTAATAAAGTATCTATCTATCTATCTATCTATCTATCTATCTATCTATCTATCTATCTATCTATCTATCTATCTACAACATCCTAGCATCTTTGAATTGTGATTGCATTGGTGGGTCATTCATGCACTCATCACGGTCTGTCTCATGTGGAGTAGGCAGTCAATGTTTCCGTGCCATGCTGTGCAGTACAGCTCAAGCCATCACAATGTGGCAAATCTTTGTGGGGCTGTACAGCAGTGTGCCATCTGACAAGTCGAAACACTTCCATCTACCTTTTTAACAAACTAGTGATCCTTTCTATCACCCGTAAAGCGTGGGAGTTCCTTTCATTATATCTCCTCTCTTGTAGTATACCCGCTATCACCTGAAAGGAAGATTATACATGTTGGCTGTAATGTACTAAACTTATTTGCAATCCTGTCAGTCAGGCTTACTTACCGAAAAGCCTGACCCTGAAGTCTGCTTTCCACACTACTATTTGATAAAATAAAGGAATTGCGGGTTGGCCACACAACAACTTTAGTTCAGCACATCTGAGCATCACATATTAGTTGTACATTAATTGAATGTAAATGCTTTTGTTTCTTTCTCTAATGGTACCTACATTGTAATATGTTTGCAGATAATTACATCAATTACATTAGGAAAATTTCAGTTTCATATTGGCTTTCTCATCCTGACGCTAATGATATTGCATGTATCTGGATAGCATCTTAACTAAACCATCCCATACAGTATACTGCAGATGGCCTGAAATGGCTCAGGGATGACTACAAGAAAAATAAAAAATCACCCGCTGCCAAATAACCTAAGGATGTTAAAATCTGTGTGATGGTAATATATGCTCCAATTCAGCACACAATTTCAAGAGGACAGTTCTAGAAGTCTAAATTGCCATATAAGTCAGTCATTTCATGAGCCAAAAAATCATCACAATCCCAGAAAACTTACTTTCCTCCAAAAGAGCTAACCCTGAAATTGTCAGTTATGTCCAACAACACAAAGCATTCCCATTTCATTAACAAAATAGATAGGCTACACACTAAATTGGCATTAAACACATGTATTAGGTTTTACTACCAACACTGAAGACAGCTGTATTGAGAGAACATATCAGTTAACTGTGATATAATTAATTCAGGGACACCGGGAAATGACTGATGCATCACTGAAATGTGCAATGAAACGAGATTGCCTGTTCACATAATTGTTCTGCCACCTATGTTGCAAAAATATCATCACAAAAAAAATCTGCATAGGACTTATGGATGGTCAAAACCTGTTATAACTATAAGCCAACTTCTACGGTAACTTTGTATTTTATAAATCACAACTTTTCATTAGAAATGGCTTATGCACTTTACTGAGCATAAGTACATTTTATACTTGAGGCCCCTGGTCTTCACTATTTCTCTGGGCATACTCTGATTCACCACATGGGAGTTGGCCCAGACAGGTAGCTAACGTCTAAGCTGAATTCACTTGCTGAAAACACCGCTTGCCTGTTGATGGACAAGCAAATCAAATCCGCTGTTCTTGGAATAGACATCGGTTCACTATCATCATAAATTGGAATACACAGTGAATGCAATACTTACTTGCCACGGACACATTCCTCTGTGACATAGCATGCCGCCAACAATCCGGGAGTCACCCTCTTCCTCTGGTAATGTGTGGTTTGTGGCATTCCCAGATGCAAGAGTCTCATTGAATTCTAGAAGGTTATATCCCACTGTGTGGTTCAAGAAGTACTCGTCCAAAAGTGAACGGGTCCTAGAAAAGTCCATCTGCTTCCACCCACATGGAAATTGGGCTGGGAAAAAGAAAGTCCGAATTAGGAGCATACAGTACCGTGATGAAACACCTTCTCCTTTGAATGTGCTGGGAATAGCAGCATTGTGGTTACTATTGCTGCATATGCAGTTGGTGGTAAGAGGTTGCTATTTTGAAATGATACCTATATTACATGTAGATTTGAAATCTAAATTACTAAATAAATGAAGAAACTAATCATTAAAATATGATATATAGATGCACATTTGGCAACAGCAAACTTTTTACTACAGTAAAACCTTGGATTGTGAATAACTTGGTCTGCGAGTGTTTTGCAAGGCAAGCAACATTTTTCAATAAATTTTATCTTGATAAACGAGCAAAAGTCTTGCAATACAAGTAGTACATATACGCTTTGTCTGCTGAGTGTCGTGTGATCACACCTGAACCGATAGTGGTTCTCTTGCTCTTGCTGTGGGATTGTGCATGCTTAACTCGTATAGTCAATATCCATATACTGTTTACTAAAGCATTGTGACCACGTGTGTGTGTGTGTGTGTAAAGCATTTTTCTATTTTGTGTGCGAGCGATGAATCTGTTTAATGACAATGCAATGTCACATTTCTGCAAAATCCTCAAAAGGAGGCACAAACAACTGTTCCCTGTTAAAGTCGCAAAAAAAAGAAAAAGATTCCAGCGAGCCACCAGATAGCAGTGATTCTATTAATTATAGTGAAAGTCATCCTACACAATAACTCTCCTCCTCCTCTCACACCAGCCACGATTCTTTTCAAAGGTAAAGTGCAGGTTAATTTGTTCATGTATTTTTTCTTTATATTTTGCATTAATCCATTTTATATAAATATTTTTGGGTTGTGGAATGAATCATCTGAATTTCCATTATTGCTTATGGGGAAATTCGCTGTGATATGCGAGTGCTTTGGATTACAAGCACATTTCCGGAACAAATTATTCTTGCAGACCACTGACTTTAAATTCAATGTGTTGGAGCTTCAGTACATTATTTGTTTTAGAAAATAAAAATAAGATAAAATATGATAGTTTCCTGGTTCAAGGTGTGCATGAACATGACTAGTGTTATTCATAGCTGGCCTGTATTTAGCAGTTAAAAAATCACACAGTGTATATCAACATTGCTGATGTTCTGTACAGCTAGCTATGCATTTTCTTGCATTTAGATGTTAAATGAATTAGATGGTGTGTAAATTTGGCTTGGTTTCTTCATAGCTACCCTTGGAAATTGGTGGATTTTTAATTGATTGCTTACCATAATATTTTGAGTTGCTGCTAAATTGTTGTTAATATTCAGTCTGTAACTACGTGTTATCATTCAAAAATGAAAACTGCCATGACATTCCTTGCACGGTGAAGATTGGAACTGATGATGGAGGTTGGTTGCAGTAGTAGGAATGATACAAATCTTTGTATGTATAAAGAGTAGTGCATCACATGAGTTCATTTTTAATTGTTACTTTGATTTAAATTTTTTTTCTTATTATGCTTGATGACGCCATGACTTCACTTCATTTACCCTTACCTGCTCCTCCATTTTAGTGGTAAACAGAGTAGGTGGTTGACAGAACTTGAATTAATTTCTTTATAGCTAATCTTGTGTCTGTCATGACCTTTTGGCCCAAAAAAAAGAAAATCTGTGCTTAGTCGCTAAAATTTTGTTGGTAACAGGAAGACGAGCAAAGACTACAGGCCCTGATGTCATAGTCAATTGTGGGTCTCCTCCTGGGATTTTTCTTTTTAATTCCTTCATATTGTTTTTCTCTGTTTGTTCTATGCTGTCCTGTCTTCATTTCTTTATTTGCTGTGTTATTGTTAATTCTCTTTTTTGTTATTTTAATTAAGTATTATGAAAACTAGTAAAACTCTAATGATATGAATATATCCCCTCCACCATTTGAGCATGCAATGTGATAATGAGCTTAAATATGTGAAACAATCTAAGATCATCAGGGCAATAATTCAGAATGAAAAATAAAATAATGCATGAAATGCACTCAGCCAGTTGCAGAACCTGCTAGAATCTAGCTGCATTAAGATCTTAACCACAACAGTTGATGTCTTTGAATTTCACTGCTCTTCTATTTTACTTTTAAACCCAGAAGGTGGTGTGTGTGAATTTTGAGGGTGCGATGAATACTATTTTTATTTCCTAATTATTTGTCACCATCTTTGAATACCATTAAATTCTTTCTCAATTTTATCATTGTGATGATGAAGAAAACATCTGGCCACCATTTTGTCGCTGTTTGCACAACCATTTTTTGTTCATTTTATCACGGACATGGCCGTATTGTATTCAGCAACAGTTTCAGTTGCTGATGTCATTACTCTTCCTTTATTTGGGATGGTGGCTATGCAGGGGCACCACTAGAGATTTTGGGCCCCATGGCAGGATATCTAATTGGGCTTTCTACCCAGACTTGTATGACACCAAGAGTGTGTATATAATGTGTCTGTAGCATTAACAAATCTACATTTTGAAAAAGTAAACTAAATATGTAGTCAATTTTGTTTATTTAAACATTATAAAAGTAGATTTTGGTGTCTCCCAACTCAGCACTCCAAGATAGGTGTTATTTGGCCTTGGTGATTTGTTAGATTAGAACTATTTATTTCATCTTAGCAGCAGCTCTCCCTCTACAATTTCTAAATCACTAAGGACCTCATTTGCAGTCCCTGTTACTGAAGGGAGGTTATCGACTTACTAACATCTGAAAAAGTCTGCCATTTTACAGTATGTACATTTAAATTCCCCTTTACTATTCCTGATGCACCTCCCCTCCTTCTTGACTGTGCTTCTACTATTAAAATACAGAAAGATTTTTTTTTTAGTCGTATTTCACCTTATCTGCAATATTTCTCTCTCACTGCCTTTTAGCTTCTCTAATATCCTCTTTAATGGTTGCTGTCATGGTCTTATGTGCCTTACGGTTGTCATTGGAGTTATAAGTCTATGCTTTACAGAACTGTTTTTTTTTTCCTTTGCAGCTTCTTTTTTATCTCTTTATTTACCCACAGCAGAGTTTTTTTTTTAATTTATTTCTTACTGATTCCAGTTTTTGGAATAACCTGTCCTGCATTGTATGTATAGTATTTTTAAACCTTTTCCCTGACTGTCTCAACACCTAAAAACTTATCCCAGTTTATATCCTTTAGACTGCCACATCTGTCCAAACATTTCCCTACTACAGTTAAACTTAACAGTTTTACTCTTTGCATGAGATCTCCAGGTCTCTAAACAAATCCAAATCATATTATATGATATCATCTACAGTTAAATTCTACTCCAAATTTTCATTTTTATACTGTATTGAGGATTCTTGTGTTCTGTTCTGTGTATTGCATTGTATTGTATTGACCCCCTTCTTTTTGACACCCACTGCACGCCCAACCTACCTGGAAAGGGGTCTCTCTTTGAACTGCCTTTCCCAAGGTTTCTTCCATTTTTTCCCTACAAGGAGTTTTTCCTTGTCTTCTTAGAGGGTCAAGGCTGGGGGGCTGTCAGGAGGCAGGGCCTGTTAAAACCCATTGTGGCACTTCTTGTGTGTTTGGGCTATACAAAAAATAAATTGTATTGTATTGTATTGTATCTACGTTCTGCTAAAATGCTGAGAATTGTATTATGTTATGATCACTTGATTCTTGTGATTCAATCACCTTTGCCATTTCTATCCTAGTTATTAGAACAAACAAACTCTAGGCAGGCTATCCTTTCCGTTGGTGTTTTAACATACTGAGTTAATAAACAGTCACTAATTGCTTTTGAAAGCTCCTGCTTCTGTTGTCTGCCATTTCTAAGATTAGTCCAGTTAACATTTGGGTAATTAAATTACCCCATGATTATAATATTCCCCTTAAACTTGCCTTTTTAATATTAAAAGATGCATACTCTCTGCATTGGGAGGTCTATAACACACCCCTAATTTTAGACATCCATCCCTACTAATACTTTGTAGTCAAATGCAGAAGCCTTCAATAAGATGTGGCCCATCATCCTAAACACTCTGTAGTTTAAACAATCTCCAACAAACCTGCTCATATGCCTCCCTAAGTTATTGGTGCCCCTCTGGTTCAGATGTAACCCATTATGGCAGATCAGGCCCCAAATTCTCATAAACCTATACAGTACTTTTCCATCCTACAAAAAGATCTGATCTATATGTTAAGCCTTTTAATCTTCTCAGCATTACTTCTTAGCAATTAATCTAAAATGTAAGTCTTCAGGGTATGGAAGGAAATCCAAGAATTGCCATACTGAAGGTGACCTAACTTAGAAAGCACTATGAAAAACAAACTGGATCTTTTTTATTAAACTATCATGTAAAGGCAGAAAATTGTTTTTTTCCTTCTTATGTTAGGACTAAAAGTTGATGTGAAGCAGATCATTGATATTGGTTTATTAGACCATTTTCTTCTACTATTTAATATAGAAATAATGATAGAAAACATTCATGAGAAGCATATTGTTAAAAAACGCTTCTTTGACTCATCAGCAGCTTTAAAAATGACAAACATTCTAAGCAATCAGTACGTTTATAGTGCCAACTTTAATAGCAAGGATAATGTAAATAGTAAGGTGGAACATTTTAATTCTAAAGTGAGAGCTGCTGTTGACATAGTTGCACCTGAAAAGACAGTTAAAAAATCTTCTAGCACTGTTATACCATGGAAGACCCAAAGAGTGTCTGATTTAAAGAGAACAAATGCACTGCTATTTCTCTAAGATTATAAATAACAATGCTAGTAATCCAAGTCTTATCTTCTATGATTGATCGTCTGCTAAACCCAGGTAACACAAAGGAATGCCTCCAAAATACTTCCAGCGAAACCTGTGAGGCTATTGCTGTATTTTTCAATTAAAAAATTGATGATATTAGAAATAACATACAGAGGGATGCAAAAGTTTGGGCAACCTTGTAAATAGTCATTATTTTCCTGTATAAATCGTTGGTTGTTACGATAAAAAATGTCAGTTAAATATATCATATAGGAGACACACACAGTGATATTTGAGAAGTGAAATGAAGTTTATTGGATTTACAGAAAGTGTGCAATAATTGTTCAAACAAAATCAGGTGCATAAATTTGGGCACCGTTGTCATTTTATTGATTCCAAAACTTTTAGAACTAATTATTGGAACTCAAATTGGCTTGGTAAGCTCAGTGACCCCTGACTTACATACACAAGTGAATCCTATAATGAGAAAGAGTATTTAAGGGGGTCAATTGTAAGTTTCCCTCCTCCTTTAATTTTCTCTGAAGAGTCGCAACATGGGGGTCACAAAACAACTCTCAAATGACCTGAAGACAAAGATTGTTCACCATCATGGTTTAGGGGAAGGATACAGAAAGCTGTCCCAGAGATTTAAGCTGTCTGTTTCCACAGTTAGGAACATATTGAGGAAATGGAAGACCACAGGCTCAGTTCAGGTAAGGCTCAAAGTGGCAGACCAAGAAAGATTTCGGATAGACAGAAGCGACGAATGGTGAGAACAGTCAGAGTCAACCCACAGACCAGCACCAAAGACCTACAACATCATCTTGCAGCAGATGGAGTCACTGTGCATCGTTCAACCATTCGGCGCACTTTACACAAGGAGATGCTGTATGCAGAGTGATGCAGAGGAAGCCTTTTCTCCACCCACAGCACAAACAGAGCCGCTTGAGGTATGCTCAAGCACATTTGGACAAGCCAGCTTCATTTTGGAATAAGGTGCTGTGGACTGATGAAACTAAAATTGAGTTATTTGGGCATAACAAGGGGTGTTATGCATGGAGGAAAAGAACACAGCATTCCAAGAAAAACACCTGCTACCTACAGTAAAATATGGTGGTGTTTCCATCATGCTGTGGGGCTGTGTGGCCAGTGCAGGGACTGGGAATCTTGTCAAAATTGAGGGACGCATGGATTCCACTCAGTATCAGCAGATTCTGGAGACCAATGTCCAGGAATCAGTGACAAAGTTGGAGCTGCAACAGGGCTGTATCTTTCAACAAGACAGCGACCCAAAACCCTGCTCAAAATCCACTAAGGCATTCATGCAGAGGAACAAGTACAACGTTCTGGAATGGCCATCTCAGTCCCCAGACCTGAATATAATTGAAAATCTGTGGTGTGAGTTAAAGAGAGCTGTCCATGCTCGGAACCATCAAACCTGAATGAACTAGAGATGTTTTGTAAAGAGGAATGGTCCAAAATACCTTCAACCACAATCCAGACTCTCATTGGAACCTACAGGAAGCTTTTAGAGGCTGTAATTTCTGCAAAAGGCGGATCTACTAAATATTGATTTCATTTCTTTTTGTGGTTTATGCACCTGCCTGAAATTTATGCACCTTTCACTTCTCATGTCACTGTCTCTCTATATCATATATTTAACTGACATTTTTTATCGTAACAACCAACGATTTATACAGGAAAATAATGACTATTAACAAGGTTGCCCAAACTTTTGCTTCCCACTGTAGTACATCTCCCCAACACTGCGGATCCTCCTAAGCCCCAGTACTCCATTTTAAACTAATTAAATTCTTTCACCAGGATAGATTAACCTGATTTACATAGAATAATCTCTCAACTGAAACCCTCCACCTGCGTCCTTGACCCAATACCAACAAGTTTTTTCAAGGAAGTATCAGGCGTGCTAATTGATAGTATTCTTGACATTGTAAACTCATCATTAGATATGGGGGTCTTCCCAGACTGTCTTAAGACTGCTGTAGTTAAACCCCTACTCAAGAAAAATAATCTTGACCCTTCTGCTTTTGAAAATTTAGACCCATCTCTAACCTGCCCTTCTTAAGTAAAATTCTAGAGAAGGCAGTCATTATGCAGTTAAATGACCACCTCAATAAACATGCTATTCTTGATAAATTTCAGTCGGATTTTAGAACAAATCACAGCACAGAAACTGCACTCGTTAAAGTAGTAAATGACTTGCGAGTAAATGCAGACAGAGGCCATTTATCTGTTCTCATCCTCTTAGATCTGAGTGCTGCATTTGACACCATTGATCACAATATTCTTAGAAACTGCCTTAGTCAATGGGTGGGCCTCTCTGGCAGGGTCCTAAATTAGTTTGAATCCTACCTGGCAGGTAGAAAATTCTTTGTTAGTTGTGGTAATTATAACTCAAAGAGACATGATATCCTATATGGTGTTCCACAAGGCTCTATCCTGGGTCCGCTGCTCTTCTCAATCTACATGGTTCTGTTAGGTCAGATTATCTCAGGGTACAATGTGAGCTACCACAGCTGTACTTATCAATAGCACCTAATGACACAACTCTCTCGATTTACTAACGCAATGTCTTACTTGTATTTATGAATGGATGAATAGTAATTTTCTCAAGCTAAATAAAGAGAAAACTGAAATTTTAGTGATTGGCAATAATGGATTCAATGAGGTTATCAGAAATAAACTTGATGCATTAGGATTAAAAGTCAAGACAAAATTAAAAAACTTAGGGGTAACTGTTAACTGTAACCTGAATTTTAAATCGCATATTCATCAGACCACTAGGACAGAATTTTTTCACTTAAGAAACATAGCAAAAGTTAGACCTCTTATATCATTGAAAGATGGTGAGAAATTAATTCACGCTTTTGTTTTCAGTCGAGTAGATTACTGTAACGCCTCCTCTCAGGACTACCCAAAAAAAACATAAATCGTTTGCAACAAGTGCAGAATGCAGCTGCTAGAATCCTAACTAGGAAAAGAAAATCCGAAAACATCTCTCCAGTTTTGACGTCACTACACTGATTACCTGTGTCATTCAGAATTGACTTTAAAATTCTGCTTATCTATACTAATAAAAGGCAAAGCCCTCACTAACTGACTGACTCACTGACTGACTGACTCACTCATCACTAATTCTCCAACTTCCCGTGTAGGTAGAAGGCTGAAATTTGGCAGGCTAATTCCTGGAACCTATTTTCGTCCATATACTGTAATAGACTTACAGCTTACTTACAAATGGTTGTGCTGCTTCTGGGCAGTTGGGCAGGTTTCATTTCGAAATTCTACGACCATTCCCGTACACTGCTTCTGTCGAGCGGACATTTTCAGCCCTAAAGCTAATTAAAACTTATGCCTGAAATACGGCAGTGCAGGTTCGACTTTCAGCATTAGCCGATGGCGATAGAAAGAGACTTTTGATGGAACTGAAGCGCACGGATAATCTGTATGACAGAGTGATTGAACTGTTTTGAGGAAAGAGAGGAGGATGGATTTTGTTTACAAATAATCCAAATTTTTGGTGAGTAAAATGTTGCGATTTTCCTAAGTAATATTGCAAGTTTATGAGTTATAATGGTCATAACTGGAACCTATTTTCGTCCATATACTGTAATATACTGCAGCTCGATGGCTGTGGAGATGGAGTTGTGTCTCGCATCATCACGCCTCCCACGTAATTGAGTGCCTGCCCATATAAGGTAAATATTCTGCTTCACAAAAAAACAGGGTCAAGGACTGTGCTATGGATATGTGGATATGTATATATATATATGTGTGTATATATGTTGATATGTATATATATGTAGATCTGTATATATATGTATATATATGTGTCTGTGTATATATATATATATGTATATGTATGTGTATATCTATGTTGATATGTGTATATATATGTATATATATGTAGATCTGTATATGTATATATATATAAATAAGTGTATGTGTAGATATGTGTATATGTAGATATGTATATATGTATATATGTTTATATGTGTGTGTGTCTGTGTGTGCGTGTGTGAGTGTGTGTGTGTGTATGTATATATGACAGCAACACTAATAATAGTGACAAAACAATTACATTGACAATCATGTTACGTTATTTTCAAAATGTTTCCTTTTCTTTTCATTACTTTAACACACTACTTCTCCGCTAGAAGCGCGGGTATTTTGCTAGTATATATATATATACCCCGATCTACATACTGTCAAATAAATGAACTACTCGCTGTGGTGCAACGCAAGATGCTTTGCCTCTAGCGCTGACATCGAAGGTGCCACCGCCACCACCACCTACTCAAAGCACCGTGATGCTCCAACATTGATGGACTAAAAGCCAGAAGTCTGCATGACCCTCATCATCAAGTCCTTCTGTGAGAACCCTAAATCCAAAGAGGACTGTTTCATTTATGTTAGGTAGAATGCCTAGAGGGGACTGGACGGTCTCATGGCCTGGAATCCCTGCAGATTTTATTTTTTCTCCAGCCATCTGGAGTTTTTTTTGTTTTTTCTGTCCTCCCTGGCCATCGGACCTTACTCTTATTCTATATTAATTAATGTTGACTTATTTTCTTACTGTGTATTTTATTTTTCTAATCTTCATTATGTAAAGCACTTTGAGCTACAGTTTCTGTATGAAAATGTGCTATATAAATAAATTTTGTTGTTGTTGTTATGTTTAATTTGCAGCTAAGTGATGTGGCTACTAATTGATCAGCCTTTGTATTTTTACAATGCCTTTAACAACCCGGGAGTGCCTCAATACACATTACAGATGACAAGACAGAAAAGATGAGCAGCCCATACTTGTTGCTTTTTACCTTCTCTATTGCAGCTCTTGCCATCTTCATCCAACTTGTAGCCATCGGCACAACTGCAGTACACTCCTACAGATCGGAGCCAGTTGGTGCAGTATTGCTGGCAGCCACCATTCTTAAAAGAACATTCAAATATTTCTGAAATGGCGAGAAAACAATCATGAGACAATGAGAAGTGGTTGGCCCATGATGCTCTACCCTTTGTTTTTGCTTCCTGCTGTGCTATGATGAAGCCTGTCAATATTATTATCTGCAGTCAGAATGCAAGGTGGCATGGGCTCAGTTCTTTCAAAGCATCTGTCTGTGTACTGTAACAATTTAGAATTTAATTCAGGATGACAAAATAGAGGAAACCAAATTGCTAACAATCCATTCAAGACAGGAACCTAACGTGTATAGGTACCAGTCCTCTTTCTGGTGCACAATTATTCATACTTGTTGATGACCTTATAATCCAGATGTGTATATAATGTCCAAACCCAGGGTTAGCACCAAACTGATATATTAAATTTAGCAGGTCTGTCTAGATACATCATGCCTGCTATTCCCAGTGAAACCCTAATGACGAACATCCTTCCTTGTCCAAAACTCACTCTCTCATCCTGCACCTTTCACCCCTCTTGAGATAACCTCATGGAAACAAATTTAACAATCAGGCATTATTCTCAGTATTAAAGTTTACCTGCTTCACAGTATTTTCCCTCGTAGCGTGGCGGGCAAAGACAGTAGAGGTTTGAGTGATCGATTTTACATATGCCCCCATTTTGACAAGGGTTGTAAAGACAAGGGTTCATGTCTGTAAAATAAAATAGAATACAATAAATCATGTAAAGCTTCAAGTGATCAACTGATGCTGTGTGACAGCAGCTTCCTGGCTATATCTCCACTGTGCTGCTTGCACATTTACAGTAGTGTTTTAGACAGGGTTAATCTAGTGATATTTGTGTGCATAGCAATGAGTCATTTTTACAGAATTTATACTGGGGGTATCCTAAAGTCACATGATAGTCACAGCCACCAATGTCTTAGATTGATACATGTTAATTTGTCACTAATTCAGTGCACTGTAATTGGCTGCATTTGTCAAATAAACCTAACATTACAACCAGAACAAATCGAAAACAATGCTGTACAGAATTCAGTTGTCTAATCTGGTGGAGCACTGAGAGAAGCAAAGTATTAATGCATGTCCAGAATTGCTACTGTTTTTTTCTGCAGTCATTTTGGAATGAATAATGCAATGGATGAAATGGGTAATTAAAAAGAATGCTTACCTTTATATCTGTACCAAAACTCTGCCTGTAGAGAAGTACAGGAAAAATATTATTTTCTACAAAAGTTCAGCTTTTTGTCATTCTTATTGTTATTATGAACAACAAGTTCTACCACCATTCTGCAGCACCTCATTTCACGTCAGACTAATTGATGACTCGAAAGTCATCTGATTTTATTGTGTTTGGGTTAGTGCCTATTGCAAGGATCTGGCACTCCATCCAGGGTTTGTTCCTGCCTTACATCAAATGTTGCTGGGATTGACTTTGGCCTCTTCATGATTCTTGAGTCAACTAAGCAACAGGTAGATTTATTAACTCTTTCACTTTAACACTCATATCCACCAAGAAACATCTATGAAGAGACTCTTTCGTTATATCAGAAATTAGTTAACTAAGTTGGTTAATCCTATAAAATTTAAACCAATGTAATTAATATAAAACACTTCTGTCAGAGTGTCCAATAAGTCAGTAGTTGCAAATGTGCTTCTTTGCCAAAATCATATGTTGGAATAGCAGCATGAGAGTAGGAGGTGCCAACAGGCTTGTTAGATAGCTATCTCTGTTCTGACCAGTAACCTGGGTCCTCATGTATAAACGGTGCATACGCACAAAAATGTTGCGTACTCCTGTTTCCATGCTCACATCGCGATGTATAAAAAATAACTTAGCATAAAGCCACGCACATTTTCACAACAGCTAAATCCTTGGCGTATGCAAGTTCTCCGCCCGGTTTTGCAAACTGGCGGCACCCAGCGTCAAAGCAGTGCTACTGTTCCTGTGTGGTTCCCCTTTTTTTTTAGATCCACATCCCTGACGCAGCTTTATCAATACACTGAAATTAACCGCATGTTGTTTATTTGTTTAAGGCATCTGATTGTAATTAACCTGTAACAATATAATGGTCCACAGAATGGCCAAACTATTCCAAATACCACAGCTGCTTTAGCATTGTTACTCTCAAGTATTTATCCCACAGTATCTGAGTGTGGAATCACAGCTCTACAGCAGCTGATCGGAAAGAGGATTATCAGAATGCAGCATCAAGCATACGCTGCCTCAGCCATGCTAACTATTGAACTGCTCTCATACGACAAATGCTTCAGAGCCTTTTCTGTGCGGACCTCGCGGTTCAGAAATAGTTTCATCCCAAGAACTATAAATGCACTAAATCAGTCCATCAAGTGCTCCTTGTAGAACTGTTTGTACTTATTAGTACAATCACCTCACTGTAAACTTGTGATATAGTTATAATATTGCACAACCTGAGCCACTTTATAAATCGCACATTTACATATGATGACAATATCATTTTTAAGATGAAATGCAGCAAAATATGTTTATTGCATTATACAGATAAAATGTTAACATCATTTGAATAATCTATATTGTTAATAATTAAACATGTGAGGACACAGTGGAAACGCACTAGCAACAAGCTGATGCCCCGTTCAGGGATTGTTCCTGCCTCGCTCTGTATTCTTGCTGGGGATGGCGCAACACTGGAAGGATAGATGGACAGAATAATTAAACATGTACTACGAAGATATTTCAATGTTTCTTAAAGAACATTTGAAGAATCAGTGTTCTAAGCTTATAGATGGCTTGACATTTATTAAAGAGCTGAATGTATGACGATAGGGTACTTGGAGAAAGAAAAGGAAGGACAGGAATTGGAGGTTAGTATGTTTGAAAGAGAGAGCACTGCTGCAATATATTATTTCATCAAAGGTCGCACACAGCTCAGCAAGCATCTTGCAGGAGGCAGGAACAATCGCTGGAAGGGGCACTAGTTCATCACTGTCTCTGCGCCATCGTGTTCCCATGTTTAACAAAATGCTTTAATTCCTATCATCAAGAAAATTATATCAAGTATACATCTCATTATTTAAATTATTCAGAGAGCTGTAATATCACAAATGTAATGGATTCTGTGTCCTGTCGGAAGAAGAGAAAGCCCATTTAAGAAGCATGTAGTGATTCACACACACAGAGCACATAGAACAACAAATACAATACAAAGCATTTAACGTGCTACTTTAGTTACGATGGTATTTGAGAAACTAGTAAATTAAACGATTTTAAGATTTAAGTTTATGACGTTCTACTTTAATGACAAAATAAACTACGTGATTAAAGTGGAAATTTCAAGATTTAAGTTGACTTTTGGAGCTTTTTTCCCACTGTGTCCCTATTTTTTTTTAATTTTCTCTATACCCTAATAAGCTTCAATATGACACTCAGACGGTGGGCTATGACTCGCCTTTTCACGGCGACTTTGATATCTGACAACTTCTCTTTTATTTTGGGCACTGTGCAACTTTGTGAATTTCAGCTTTCGGGTTTCTCCGACACTCTATCTATCTATCTATCTATCTATCTATCTATCTATCTATCTATCCATCTATCTATCTATCTATCTATCTATCTATCTATCTATCTATCTATCTATCTATCTATCTATCTATCTATCTATCTATCTATCTATCTATCTATCTATCAAATATTTATTAACTCTTCCCTACCTATTTGTCTCTCTCTCTGTCTTGAATATAAAATGTAAGACTACACAGAACATCAAAGGAGCAACCTACATATAATGAATTTACATTATGATTTTTAAAAATGACAAAATTATAATGAATAAAACATGTTTCATGTCACAATTATTTTACTGATCAATTCAAAGTCTGAAGTTATAAAGGCAACCCCATTGGAGGTTGTTCTTATAGAACTCAGTACTTCTGTTACACTTGTGAGATGCTGCCATCTGTTGGTTGAAGTGGTAGTGCAGCTAAATCCTCTTATGGTCTTTCTCAGTTCTATGGACCACTGCTTTTTAAACTGTGTTAGGGTTCCAAGAAAGCTTACAGGAGTTCTGTGAGTCATAATGACTTGTATCAGCTGTAGCTTATGCAAAAATGAGTTGCAATAGCCTGCATTTGACGCAGCTCTGATTGCATCTGTTGCTGCACTGATCTGAGCTCAGCTAAACCAGAGGGAAGAGGTTCTGCTTGCTAAAGGTCTCTGTTATTTGATGAATGTAACGTTGAATTTGTTACAATGCATCTAGTGGTGTACATTAACTAAATTGAACATTTTCATATTACTATTTTTTTGGTTTTGATTTAATCTTATTAACAATACCAATAAACTAATCTACCAGATTTTTTTAAAAATTATTAGTATAATATTAAGTATAAGTGTTTGCTGGATTTCATGAGGTCAGATTTTAAGAAAGACATACACTTTCCTATCAAAAATGGTGTCCTTGTGCATTTTTTAACGATACAGACTGAAGCATAATGTTATGATACCCTGTAGGTATACAGTACTTCAGCTTTTGACTCCTCATTTCAAGAAACACATAAAACAACAGTTATAATAAAATAGAACACTCAAAAAAGAAAATTAAACTTCGGATACAAAGAATTGGAAACAACTTATTTGATAACTTCAAAAGTTTACTGACCAAATGAATGAGGCAGAAAAGAGAAATGAAGATTACAGTTTTAATCAACTGAACTTTTCTGTGATAAACAACTTGCAAAATTTCATTAGATAAATTTGAAGACTATTTTCTTAAAAGCCAGGACTGAAGAGAGGGGATTTTTTTATGGGTTATGGATCCATTTAATCTTAATAAACAAGTAAAGAATGATCTGTCCATGAGCGAAAAAGATATGTTGACTGATCTTTCACAGGTGTTTTGTTAAAAATGAAGACCTGTTAAATTAGTTAATTTGTTAAATTTGTTAGAAAAAATCCTATGACAATAAAGTAGGAGAGCAAACACCGTGCTCCTCACACCCATCCAGCAATTGAGCTAACCTTCACAAGAGAAGAAAACTAACATGAACATGAGGAGAACATGCAAGATGTTAATAACGAGAGTCAAATGTACTATAGGTCTCTGTAGGTGTGAAGAAACTGCACTAACCAATATACTTTTTGTGATGCGCAAAGCAGATGCATCTTTAGGATTGTGATTGCCAAGACTGTCATCATAATTGGAAAAGTAGGAAATCATACTACCAGAGCAAGTCTGGCAGCTCAACAAAATGCCCACATGTGGCAGGACATAAGACAAGAGGATTTTCTTTTTCACTAAAGATTTTTACTTAAGTACTAAATGACAGCAGACACATGCAGAACTACAACATGTAAAACCCAACAGACAGGAAGTAAACATCTTTCTTTGTGTGTCTGTGGCACAAAATGCAATTTGTTTTGTGAACAATGATGAATTCACTTCAAAGACACATGCAGACTTTAAAGCACGGTGCTTCATGTTTGCAGACTAAAGACAATTCACTAGCAAATCTAGAGAGTGCATGTGAAGGATCTTGACTGGCTTCTTCCATTCATTATGTAGACCTGATTTGCATTAATATAAAACACAGTAACCAAAGGGGTATACTTACAGTTTTTTCCGTGGTTTGGAAAATTTCTCTTACTTCCTCAAAGGAGCAGCTTTCCTCATAGCATTCTCTCTCCAAGTTGCCCGGGAGGACCTCTTCTAGGAAGTTATTGGCCCTGATCTTTCTGATTTTCAACACTTTTTCAGCTTCCTGTTTCTGTAAAAACACTGGTAAAAATAAAATTTATGAATGTATAGATCAATGAATGGAGTGAATGAGTCACAGTAGATTTCCAGCTCATCTCAACCATCTTTTGCTCTGGAACCACCGTATTTTACCTCAGCCTACCTTTGCCTGCTTAGTTGATGCGAAATGAAGTCATAGGACGAAAAGTGGAAAAATGTGAATTTCACTTAAGTATCACATTAGCACTGTTATTTACCAACATGCTGCAAAATATCAATAAGCAATAAGGCCCTTGATTAGTCAAAAAATAGATTGTGGTAATAATCGTCAAAGGACATCATTCATGACTATCTAACAGCATTGCTGAGAGTTTTACAGCTCTTTTTCTTGGTGTGCTAAAATAGAAGCAATGTATATCTCTCTTTTGGAGCCGTTTGGGGCATTGTCATTCTTGGCATGTTTCACAAAGGTAATAAATGAAGTCAGCTTTCTTGTTCTAATAATCAGTGGTTTTATGTCTGAGAGCTGCACTGCTTATTATGTGCTGATCCACAAGACTGGAGTATTCAGTGACAGCACAGTACCTTATTGACAGGTTACCCAGACAATCCTGTGTATCAAGAACTTTGAACCAAATTCAGGCAGATTAATATTATTAATATAGTAAATGAGTGAGAGAGTTGTTTTGGAATTAAGCAAAAGCATAGTCAAGCTGTGGCCACAAATTGGGATGTTCTTTGGCAGACCCCAAACCCTGAATGACAATGACAAAGAGATTAAACAAAGAGAAAAATGTTTTCGCGTATAAGGGCACAAGAAAACAACAAACACTAAGCAACATAAGGCCCAACTATGCTCTGTAGCTTTACCGCTGCTTACCTGCCTCCATTTCCTCTTCCTGATAATACTGGTATATCCTCCTCCATCTCTTTGTCAAGCAAACTCTTGCCCCAACTCCTCTCTTGGCTCCATCTACCAGAGGGATAGGAGGTTCTTTCAGGAGATAACTTGGGAGCACTTTTGGTGCTTGACGCAGTCTCCAAAGAAGCCTATTTGCATCATCCTCTTCACAGAAGTATGGCTCAGAGGCACCACTAGATTTTTATTTGCACTCTAATCATATATCTGATACTCTCTTACTGAATCCCAAGCTTCCCATTCCATTATTTATACATGCTTTATTCTTGACTGGGTGACAAAAACTCTTTCCAGTTCATCCATACCTGAGATGCATGAAATGTATCCAACACAAAGGAAGCTGAAGAGCAGCAAGCTGTATCTGCACAAGACCATTTTAAGATTTCTGCAAGGAGCAAAGAACAAGGAATACTGTATCACTACACCAAAGGGAACACTGAAAACAAGGAACACTGCTACAAGGTAATAACATTAAAAATGCATGTTAAGTCATTAGTAAGTGACCTCGCTGACAGGAGATTTGTATCACAAGCATTGTATCCTTGACTTTTCTGTTGTAATACAGTCTTGCTTCTTCATTTAATGTTATGGTCTATTTTTATCCTTTTATATTGGCCAACCTGGAAGTGCTTCAGGCTCTTCAGCCCACATGATCTTCAAGAACTTCCAGGTTAGTTGGAAACCTCATGTCATATGGCTCCTCCATTTTCACAGCACCCCATGGTGGCACCCACTGTACCCAACAGGACTGAGATATAGTTCTCCAAGTCCCATGGTGCCCTGTGGGAATCCGGGGAGCTGCCATTTAGTGTTCTGATGGAGGCAGCACCTAAAAGATATTGCCTTCCCCCATCCTTCCATTTCTTGGGCATCTTGGTCGGGTTGGGCAGGCAGTCGTCCCTTATAATATACTTCCTGTCTTGGGACATAAGTGTACACTGGCTGTGTTATGATGTGGTAGCGTGGGACTGGTATTACCATTGTTTGAAGTGGTGGCTCTGGACACAGCTGGAATGTCTGTTGTTTCTGATCTATCTGCAGATATTTTGCACTTTTTCTTCTATTGTGAAGATAAAAACACTTTGTAAATAGTAAAGAAAATCTCTTGTTATTATTATTTCACAGGGTCTCGCGTTTTGTGACTTGGGGAGAGGTGGGGGAGTCTCTTTTAAAGCTTATTTAGACTAAAAGCTGCACATGGCAAATTATGCAGGCAAAATTAGCCATGTGGCGCTGCGCTGTGGCTAGCAACTAAACAAGTGCACAGGGATCAGTATTATGTATCCAGTGGCAGTACTCATAGTACTCCCATTATAGGTAATGTACATCTTAGACGAAAATAATGATTTTTTTTTTTTTATTTAAATGCATGCTGGGACAGGGTACAAAGGCTGGATCAGATGGTGACATCACTCATGTGTGAAGTAGATAGACAGCGATCTTAAAGTATGCAACATGTTAAAGTTCAGTGCATGACTGATACAACTCTGTGATGTCACACTGTCTTTGCAAACATCATAGAGTGCTGGGAAAAAATGTTCACCTAAGACTGACGCAAAGTGAATTTCCAGTTAAATATTCAACAAACAAGGTTGTCAGTGAATACAGCATATTTGTTGCAAAAAACACTTTAGCTGAGTTTCTCCAATCAATACTAGTAAGGACCCTGAAATGCTATGTATCACAAGGTTCAGCTGCCATTTGGTAGTAATGGAGCACTGTTTCAAACAACCAACATCCAAAAATGTTGGCATTTCATAAAAAAAAATGGAAATGTGCTGTAAGAAATAAATACCACGGCAGTAACAAGTAACTAAGTGCAAAAGTGAAAGAAAGGCACATAACAATAGCAGAACATGATTCTAAACATCAAACCCCAAAAATAATTGTAACAATAAAAATCACTTTTTTTTTCTTTTTTATCTGGCCTTGTTGTTTCTGGCTTAGATGAAAGCTCTAGAATACCCTATAAAGATCATATTTATCTTACAGTACATAGTCAAACTCATTTCACAAAATTCACAAAAATTCACTTCCATATGTAAACAATGCTTTTGAATGCCTCTCATGTCAACCTGTGCTAGATAGTAAGCCTACGTCCAGCCTTTCCTAGGTACCTCAAAACCAGATATTCTCATTCACATTTCACATTTCGGTGTTTGTCAGTTGTTCCCCACTAACTAAATTGCATTAATTTTATCAACCAATTAAAAACTTTGGTAAGATTTCAGGGGATGAGGCGTATATGTCATGAACAGTGACTTGCTGATTGGGATACTGTTTCCAACACTATGCTCTCTCAGGTTGAATGGACATGTTCTGCAAATAAAAGGCACATACATCCTTATGTGAATCTTAACTTTGCCACAGACTTCAATCTATCGCGGATTTTATATGTAACCATATCTAAATATATATTGGATTTTTGCTGTTCGCAGATTTCTCTGGACATTGTGTCTTTTTATTTCTGGTACATGCTTCCTCAGTTGGTTTGCCCAGTTGATTTCATACAAAGGACACCATTTGCGGATGGCTGAGAAGCTACCCAATCAGAGCACGCAGTTAAGTTCCTGGGTGCTGATTGGCTCAGCGATGGAGAGCAGCATTCCCCCTCCGAGTCACTGAGCGACGAAGATTTGGCCGAGATAACCAAGTCAGCGAGTGAGGAAGATAAGGAACAAGAGGACCCAGCACAGGAAGAAGACGCAGGCCTAACTCTTGAGCATCTCGCGACCATTCTACGAATAGCAAAAGATCTCCAGACATCGGTTGAAGAATGAGACCCACAAATGATTTGTTCTTTGCAATTTAGAAATGCTCTTGACAAAGCCACGGAAGTGTATAAAAACCTGCTTACACAAATGAAAAAGCAGCACCAGCAACTGCCCATCACGATGTTCCTTACCCGCAAAACATCGCTTAGTACGCCTTCAGTGGAAGAAGCAACTCCAGGCAACAACAGTGGTGCTACACAGTCGCTTAAAGAGGCTCCTTTAGAAGAGCTGTAACACTCTCCTTTGTTGTGCAGTAACATTTATCTCATCGTTATCGGACAAGTTGTCGTGTCATTGTTGGTGAGTACCCATAACTGATTTTCTACGTACATTTAGTGTAACTGTAAACACATTTTACAAAATTTTTCTTGCATTGTACGTATTTATTGCTGGTGGCCTGTGTATCGTAATCGCTGTAACATATGTGATATTGGAGACGCTCGATATCTTTAAAATAACATTAAGTTTTATTGTTGTAGATTTTTCATTTATTTTTATATTACCTAATCAATTACAATGTGTTTAAAACTGTATTACATATTAAATAAAACTCCACAATGATAAACAATATGTATGTTTGTGCATAGTATATAAACAGTGTGTTTACTTACATAATTTCAATAAATCTTACCTAATATCTAAGAAAATATAAAGGGTTTATCCTGTATAACTGTGCAGGAAATGTTTATAAGAGTGTGGGAGAGTTTATAAGGGCTTAAAATATAAATATAAAAATAACCATATGAACATATGGTTTTTACTTTGTGGATTTTCACCGCGATTGAGGAGGGATGACTGTACATTTTTCTGTTTCTTACTGTCATTTTTCATAGAAATAAGACCAATTAAGTCCATCTGGTGAAACAGTTATCTGTGAGTTTGGCTTTATTTCACAACCCCAAATTCCCAACAAAAGTTATGATTACACATCTATTTTATTGCTATTTTGCTTGTGATGATCTTCCATAAAGTCTTCAAAGATGGCTTAGATATCACCAAGTCATTATGCCAACTAATGTCACATGAATGCATTTTGCTGGGTGTACAAGTGAGGGCATGTGATGTTATGACAGTCATTATCGCTTTTAAAGGAAGCCAGAAAACAGGAACATTAAGTATAACCAGCTCTTATGTTCATTTTCAACAAGTCAAAATGTGTCATTTAAGCAAATTATTTTGTTTCCTGTGTTGTTGCTTAATCTATTTTTTTGTTTGTGTGTAATTATTTTCAGTTTTGCTACACTAGGAAACATTTCATTCTATAGATTTTTATGTTTCAGCACTGAGATGTTTGTGGTTTCTAGTATCTAATAATGACTGCACAGGGTGGCAGCAGCTTTGAGAGAAACTGAAATCAGGAGGTTATCACTAAGTCAAACATTTCAAGTCATGGGTCAAACCCAGAGAGACCTAAAGTTAAGAAAACAGTGTTTGGGACATGTATCAAGACTCATAGTGCAGGAAAGTTCGATAAGGAAAAATAAAAAGAAACATATTGACAGTGTCAAATCTTAAGGTGTGAATCTTAGTTAATAAGCCGGACAATAGTATTCATAATCAGTAATTTAATAATAAAAGAGAATGAACACAAAGGTCTTTTGGAAAAATTCACAACCAAAAAGTTCACACCTTTACCTTTGTACTTCCAACCCAGTGATGTCATACTTCCATCTGACCGTACCTAATAAAGGCATAGCTGCCATCAACAAAAAACTCTCTTACTAGTGTAGCCCAAAAGAAAAACAATGTGTCATCACTAAAGAACGTTACTGATTTTTTAATGTTGGTAGAATCATATCAAGTACAAAAACAAATGTGACCATTAGATTTAATGACCTTTAAAAGACCCAAAATAAAAGTTTTAATAATATTAGAAGCCAAACAGAAATGATAAAAATGACAGCACTCACAGGCTTGCCCATAGGGATGTTGTTTTAGTTCCTTTCATATGCTTTTCTTTTTATGTATTCTCCTAATTGCTTTAAAACCCCTTTTTACCCTTGTATTGTTTCACCTGTTCAGTCACAAAGAGGATTTCCTTAGTGCTAATATGTTCTGTGATACATGTGTTTCAGAGACCACCTTCCAGGTTTACTGGAGATAAGCAATGCCACCCTGCTGCAAGAGGGGGCATAGTTACTAACATTCTTGTCTCGTAGTCACACAGCGCAGCAGCAAGAGGATGCCCACTGAGAGCAATTGACTCCATCCCTAATGGCTGAAGGACTATATAATAACAGACGCCTTGGCGAATGGCGTCTCATATTGGACACAAATTACAAACAGTGCTAATTGTTCTGTGCTTACCAAGATTATCTAGATTGTTTATTTTGTTCCAAGAGTTTTTTGTTTTTTTTTACAAATTTCTATCTTTGAATTCACTTTATATTCTTTAAACGATCATGAATTTATCTTTTACACGTTAATTAGTCAGGAAATCTTAAAATTGAGTAAATTATTTGTAAAATAAGCTAAAATAGCAAGGGTATAAATCTGTGCTCTTTTCTTTCATTTAAAACAAAAACTTGTTTAACAACACAGAGCTCTCAAAGATTCCCGCTAAAGACAACTAAGACTTCTTTTTAATTCAGTTTGCTTCTGCGTACGCCATTGAGCATTCTTTCGTTTGAATTTATTTATGTTTGGATTAAAAAGGGGTAACCCGACTAATACTCCAACACTTCCTTGACATCACAAATTTCCCTTCCACAGATTATATTGTACTGAAACTGAAGTTTAATTAAGTACCATTTCGTTTTCAGCATGGAAAAAAGCAAATGTTTCCTTAAAGAGGTTTTTGTTTTTTAAAAGAAGTGTCATGAACAAGTAAGTGTACAATATATAGAATGTTGTAAGATTTTTTGCCATGAACCAGAACACTGATCAGAACTGAGTGATCCATCCATTATTCAACCCTCTATATCCTAACACAGGGTCATAGGAGTCTGCTGGAGCCAATCCCAGCCAACACAGGGCACAAGGCAGGAACAAATCCCTGGGCAGGGCGCCATCCCAGGGCCACACAGACACCAAGCACAATTTAGGCACAAGGGACTGTGTGAGGAGCACAAATGGGGAGAACCAAACTGGGCAGGGTCAGGTCTCAGCTCCACTGCTCCACTGCTGCCTGAATTGAGCCAAAGTCCATCCCTCCATCCATCCATTTTCCAACCCGCTGAATCTGAACACAGGGTCACGGGGGTCTGCTGGAGCCAATCAAAGCCAACACAGGGCACAAGGCAGGAACCAATCCTGGGCAGGGTGCCAACCCACTGCAGGACACACACAAACACACCAAGCACACACTAGGGCCAATTTAGAATCGCCAATCCACCTAACCTGCATGTCTTTGGATTGTGGGAGGAAATCGGAGTGCCCAGAGGAAACCCACGCAGACACAGGGAGAACATGCAAACTCCACGCAGGGAGGACCCAGTAAGGAGACCCAGGTCTCCTTACTATGAGGCAGCGGCGCTACCACTGCTCCACTGTGCCGCTTGAAAGCATGAAATTCAAACCAAACAACATTTCCAAGAGGATTTTGTAATTATTTTGCAAGCCTTCATTATGAATGGTCTTAAAGCCCTGATGATTCTGCAATCCAGATCTCTGGACCTGTGCACTGTTCCTGCCTGCTTCAAGACCTCCACCATCATTCCAGTAGCAAAAAAAATCAAAGTCTCAGACCTAAGTGACTATAAACCAGAAGCTTTAACCTCTTTGGTAATGAAGACCTTTAAACACCTTATCACCTCAAAAGTGCTACAAAAAGATTTCCCAGACCCATTTTAGACTGCATACAGAGCCAGCCGTTCTGTGGATGATGCAATGCTTTTAGGTCTAAACTTTATGTACCAACCCTTTTGGGAAACCAGGGGCTTTTGTGAGAATCTTGTGTGTGGACTTTAGCTCTGCGTTCAAGACAATCATCCCAGAGCTCCCACTTAAGAAATTCACCCAGTTTAACCTGCCTAGTTCAATCTGCCATTGGATCACAGACTTTCTTACAGATAGGAAACAGTACCTGCGGTTGGACACACACATGTCTGACCCATTAACCCTTAGTTACTGGTGTACCACAGGGATGTGTCCTTTCCCCACTACTCTTCTCTCTTTATACAAATTACTGTACCTCTGGTGATTTGTTTGTCAAATGTCTTAAATTTGCACATGACATAACACTAATAGGTCTCATTTCAAACAATGATAAGTCTATATACAGACAAAACATTGTGGCCCCACCATAATAATTTACACCTTAACATTCAAAAAACTCAGGAGATAATCATAGATATAAGGAAACAGTCACCTGCTATCCCTATCACTTGCTATAAATGACACAACTGTTGGGATGACAGAGTCATTTACGTTTCTGGGCACTGTGGTATCACAAAACCTTACATGGGACAATAACATCACATGCATTATTAAAGTCCATAAGAGAATGTTCATTTTGCATCAGCTGAGGAAATTCAATCTCCCTCAAGCAATATTGGTCCAATTGTACACAACCATCATCAAGTCCATTCTGACGTCATCTATATGTGTTTGGTTTTAGCGCTCCTTAGTTGTTGTAATGACAGAGTTGATGGATCTTGCCGCCTTGTGGATATCAGACTCCATGTCTTGTTATTGCATGAGATGTCTTTACAACTCCTTACAGGCTCTCATAGTTCCATAGTATTGCGAGCGTGCCACATTTTGAGAGCCAATAATATGTGGCCTTACAGCTCAGGTACCTCTATAAAGGCTTTCCAGGTATGAGGAGATGAGCAGTAATCTCTCTCCTCTTATGTTGTGTTTTCAGTTCTGTTGTGGTGAAACAAACACGAGACATCAGACAGACGTACCTCTCTTCTGTTTATGCTTTCCTAAACACCTTTCTTTCCTCAGGACTGTATTGTATCCATTGAACCTTCAACTGAGCGCTCACATGTTGTCAACTCTTTCCACACATACACATACACACACACACACTTAAGACAATGGCAAAATTGTTTTAATATTGCACTGGGAATGACAAAGTAAATGACTGACGGATATAAGAGCACACCATGGTTGTCCCTAACTCTCTAATTTTACATAAAAGGATTGTGAAAGCTTAAAAAGCACTGGAAATGTTGTGTATTATAATGGGGAAGGAAGCAGAGTATTTACATTGAATTCTAATATTAGGTTGATGTGTTATAATTCTTGTGTTGAATTTGTTTAAATTTATGTTCTGCTTTCTTGGTTTTGGAAATCTTAATGTTAGCAACAGAAATGGAATAAATCAAATAAAATGCAGTAGTAAAACAGCAAATCTGACAGACTAATTTAATAAGCAAGTACAGCATCAGCTAGAGCATATTCTCTCAGATAAAAGTATTCACAATGCTATTTGTGTCCAGGTTCAGGTTTCTGAGGGTGTAAAGACAATGGTTCAAGTGCCTCTTCATCCCTGGTGCTCCTAGCTGAGTTCTTTGTTGCTTTGTTTTTAATGTCTTGTTTTCTCTGTTGACAAACCAAGATTCCTTCTTGGGACAATAAACTTGAATTGGTGGGGGCAAGGCAATGGTTTGGTAATGTTTTCCTGGCCCTTATTACAGCCCCTGACACCCACCAAAAATAACTGAAAAGTATGATATAGATAAACCTTATTGCTGCCTGAGATCACCCCTTCATAGCTATTCACATTCAGACACACACTTTGTAATGGATGGACAAAGTGGAAAGAGAGTCCTGACTGGGATAAATAATAGTCCCTTTCCTGGTCGGAAAGCCATATATATGGGGCAATGGAAGACTGCCTCACATGTGCAGGTTGTTCCCCCATGCATTGGGTGGCAGCATCCCTTATGGCAAGCCCCGGTATGGTTGCCTGCATGACAGCTTGAAAGTTGTGGTCCCATAGAACTGGCCTGCTGTCTTCATTTGGAGCTGCCAGGGGGAGCTAACGCAAGATGAGATTTCGAGTTTCTGTCCAACTTGGAAGTGCTTCCTAAAGACAAAGTTTTGTCATCGAAAGTACTCCTGGGTTGGGTTGAAATGGAGGCCCTCGACTTCACATGTTGAGTTTGAGCCTTGCGTGTAAGAGGGCAAAACTCACTGGGGTGGGTTGGAGGTGCAAGAGAAGAGAAGAGAATCATTTGCTGTACTGTGCTATGTAATAAAATAGGGACAGGACTTATTAAAGGTATTTTGTTGAATAAAAGACTAAGATTTGAACCCAGGATTGTGTTTGGGGTTTGTGGCACACCAGCATCCTTGTGTGATCATAACTTTCTGCATGATAATGCGCCATGTCACAAGACATTGATCATTGCTAAATGGTTCTGGGATCATGACAGTGACTTTTCATTGCTTCAGTGGTCTGCACTGTCCATAGATCTAAACCTTATTTGGGTTCTATGATATGAGGAAGAAGTGGCTGATTTCAGCAAGACAGTAGTCATTCAATTTACATCAGCCGCACATTGCATTCATTTCTGCATGTTAAAGTAGCAGAATCTTGTTGAATCCATACCACTGCTCTGCTTATACATAGGTGTACCTAATAAACTAGCAACTCGGTGTATATCCCTAGTTCAATCTGCTTCGCCTACACCATCATGTTTTCAACTACTGTTGCTTGTGCCATACATATAACAACTGCACAGATCACTGTTTGTAATTTTCTCCAATTGCGCTGGTATTTTACTTAATCTTTCACCACTCACCCCCCCTGAATTTCCATACCCATCCTCTCTATACGCATTACTGTCCCGTTCCCCTTCAGAATTACTATTACCTCTTCTTGCTCCTTAAATATAGGGTGGTCCAGATCTAATTATGCAATTTTCATTACACTATAACTTATTAAGTTTATTACATAGAAAATCACCCAAAAAATCCTGGACCATCGAGAAGTGTGCAAACTGACGACATGAAGAATCGTCTTTATGTCAGACTGGAATCATCCCAACATAAATCAAAGTCATCCAGACAACCTGGATCTGCATAATCAGATCTGGACCACCTTGTACTACTACTACTTTGTCTCCAAATCCATAAGCATGCTATTCACATCTCCATAGTTCATCTAACACCTTTGCTTGAAATAAATAATCAGTTAATTTTGTCCTGTTTGATGTTGTAAAGGATCAGATTTTCTTATAGACTTTTTTCTGGCTCTGCAGTGCTAATATTATTGTATATATCATAAATGTGAACACAGCTTTTTGTAACATTTGTCTGAGCAATACGTAAAAGTGTCACCATGTCACTGTGGCTCTTTATTGTGAATTACAAAGTCCTGTTTGTTTCCAGCTGGGATGTTCCTTCTGATTTCTACTAATGTGGCAATCCAACACAGGGCTGTAGCAACTTTGACAGCCAGGATATGCCTCATTAATAACTCTCACAAAAGTACATTTTTGATCTTGTGTATATCAACACTGCTTAGTAAAAATGACAAAATCTGCAATTAATCTAAACTATGCATAAAGTATATTCACATGCATCAACTTACCACCGATTCAGTTTGGATCTCAAGCCAGATCTTTTGTAAGCTGTGCAGAGTTGATGAATAACCTTCTTTTAAATATTTGCTTAGTCGGAAAGAAGAAACCAACTTCCAATCAGCTGTCAAGACTGATCTTTTTAATTCTGTTGGTTTTTTTTGTTTTGTTTTTGTTAGCCGGAAGTAAACATTTGACGATTCAAATCTAAGATGTAGATTTTAAAAGTATAGGTACAGAGGTTCAAGGCTGTTGTGCTTATGGTAGGCTTGTGGAGTCATGATGATTGCAACTAATCAACCATGCTAGGTGGGAGGGGGATTACATTTATTTTCATGCACTATGACCGCATCTGTCATTGGTTCCTATGAGGGTAGGTTTTAGCCCACTGCGAACAAGTTTCAGAATAAATCGCTTTAGAGAATGAATGAATGAATGAATGAATGAAAAGTATAATGCAGTAGCAACACAGACATTAAACTCAAGATCAGACATGTAACCTTCACATAAACTTCACTGAGACTGTGGTTGATGGACCGGTCCCATATATCCTCTCTAAGGGAATCAGTCCATCCCAGGTAGTCATCTGAAAGACCTCCTCACTTGTGTACCCTTCCATTGAAGACAGCCACCACAGGTTCATCCTCACACCTATCTATCTATCAATCTATCTATCTATGTAGATTGAGAAACTATTCAGACCCCTTCACTTATTGCACACTCTGTTATGTTTCAACCTATGTTCCTCCCTGGCTGTTGTTCAAGTCCTAGTTTCATTTGTTTTATTTCATTTTGTAATTATTTATTTATGTTAATGTTACTCATCTTAACAATTATTTGCATTGTTCCTTTTATCTTTAATTCTTTGTTATGTGCCTTGTATTTTATGAATGGTTCCCCAGGTGACAAGGCCACTTGCTCACCACTGCCAAGAACTTCCCTAAGCCCTACAAAGGGTTTCCCACAGTACTTGGCTGATTTATCTTGATTATGCTTTCAAGAATGGAATGAAATGTCCAAATCTAGGTATTCAAAGCCTTTAGAAACTTACTCAAGAAGACTCAAAGCTGTATATTTTGTCAAAGAAGCTTCTGCAGACTACTTGAATTAGAGGGACTGAATACTTAATGAATGAAAAATTACAGTTTTCTTTCTGAAAGCATGGTTTCTATTTGTCATTATGGGTTATTGAGGGTAGATTCGTGTTCAAAAATTGCAACTTTTTCCATTTAGAATACCTACAACACCAAAAGAGCAGAGAGTGAAGGGGTCAGAATACTTTTTGAAACCTCTATATAAAAATTGTTAAACATGTGTGCCTAGGGAATGTTTTATAGGCTCTGACCACTAAAAGACAAAGGGGGGTGAGTAATAATGTAACACAGTCAATAATATCATTTCATGTTTTGCTTTTAAAGTGGAGGAGGACCCTTTTGACTAACAGTGATGTAATTTCCACCTAATTACTGGAGGTCCTGCCCGTTCCTGTCTGGTCACTATCTAAACAACCTAGCCAACAGAAGTTGGCATTCATTGATGGCTAAATCTAAAACTAATTTGGCTACTAGAGCAAAGTATTGTGAATGTGAACTTGCAGCCCTGTTGGACTCACTGTTGAAATGCAGTTTTTTTCTACTCGTGGTATTAAATGAGGGGTTGGGTTGTTCCAGCTTGGACCCCAACACTTTATCTGCCATTTTCTTGTTTTGTTGCAACATACAAGTCAACTAGCAAAATAACCGCGCTTCGCAGTGGAGAAGTAGTGTGTTAAAGAAGTAATGAAAAAGAAAAGGAAACATTTTGAAAATAACGTAACATGATTGTCAATGTAATTGTTTTTTCACTGTTGTGAGTGATGAGTGTTGCTGTCATATATATATATATATATATATATATATATATATATATATATATATATACACTCACCTAAAGGATTATTAGGAACACCATACTAATACGATGTTTGACCCCCTTTCGCCTTCAGAACTGCCTTAATTCTACGTGGCATTGATTCAACAAGGTGATGAAAGCATTCTTTAGAAATGTTGGCCCATATTGATAGGATAGCATCTTGCAGTTGATGGAGATTTGTGGGATGCACATCCAGGGCACGAAGCTCCCGTCCACCACATCCCAAAGATGCTCTATTGGGTTGAGATCTGGTGACTGTGGGGGCCATTTTAGTACAGTGAACTCATTGTCATGTTCAAGAAACCAATTGAGCTTTGTGACATGGTGCATTATCCTGCTGGAAGTAGCCATCAGAGGATAAGTACATAGTGGTCATGAAGGGATGGACATGGTCAGAAACAATGCTCAGGTAGCCCGTGGCATTTAAACGATGCCCAATTGGCACTAAGGGGCCTAAAGTGTGCCAAGAAAACATCCCCCACACCATTACACCACCACCACCAGCCTGCAAAGTGGTAACAAGGCATGATGGATCCATGTTCTCATTCTGTTTACGCCAAATTCTGAATCTACCATTTGAATGTCTCAACAGAAATCGAGACTCATCAGACCAGGCAACATTTTTCCAGTCTTCAACTGTCCAATTTTGGTGAGCTTGTGCAAATTGTAGCCTCTTTTTCCATTTGTAGTGGAAATGAATGGTACCCGGTGGGGTCTTCTGCTGTTGTAGCCCATCCGCCTCAAGGTTGTGCGTGTTGTGGCTTCACAAATGCTTTGCTGCATACCTCAGTTGTAACGAGTGGTTATTTCAGTCAAAGTTGCTCTTCTATCAGCTTGAATCAGTCAGCCCATTCTCCTCTGACCTCTAGCATCAACAAGGCATTTTCGCCCACAGGACTGCCGCATACTGATGTTTTTCCCTTTTCACACCATTCTTTGTAAACCCTAGAAATGGTTGTGCGTGAAAATCCCAGTAACTGAGCAGATTGTGAAATACTCAGACCGGCCCGTCTGGCACCAACAACCATGCCACGCTCAAAATTGCTTAAATCACCATTCTTTCTCATTGTGACATTCAGTTTGGAGTTCAGGAGATTGTCTTGACCAGGACCACACCCCTAAATGCATTGAAGCAACTGCCGTGTGATTGGTTGATTAGATAATTGCATTAATGAGAAATTGAACAGGTGTTCCTAATAATCCTATACATATATACACATACATATACATATCTACATATACACACATACATATACATACACACACATACAGTGGTGTGAAAAACTCTTTGCCCCCTTCCTGATTTCTTATTCTTTTGCATGTTTGTCACGCAAAATGTTTCTGATCATCAAACACATTTAACCATTAGTCAAATATAACACAGGTAAACACAAAATGCAGTTTTTAAATGATGGTTTTCATTATTTAGGGAGAAAAAATCCAAACCTACATGGCCCTGTGTGAAAAAGTAATTGCCCCCTTGTTAAAAAATAACCTAACTGTAGTGTATCACACCTGAGTTCAATTTCCGTAGCCACCCCCAGGCCTGATTACTGCCACACCTGTTTCAATCAAGAAATCACTTAAATAGGAGCTGCCTGACACAGAGAAGTAGACCAAAAGCACCTCAAAAGCTAGACATCATGCCAAGATCCAAAGAAATTCAGGAACAAATGAGAACAGAAGTAATTGAGATCTATCAGTCTGTTTAAGGTTATAAAGCCATTTCTAAAGCTTTGGGACTCGAGCGAACCACAGTGAGAGCCATTATCCACAAATGGCAAAAACATGGAACAGTGGTGAACCTTCCCAGGAGTGGCCGGCCGACCAAAATTACCCCAAGAGCGCAGAGACGACTCATCCGAGAGGTCACAAAAGACCCCAGGACAATGTCTAAAGAACTGCAGGCCTCACTTGCCTCAATTAAGGTCAGTGTTCACGACTCCACCATAAGAAAGAGACTGGGCAAAAACGGCCTGCATGGCAGATTTCCAAGACGCAAACCACTGTTAAGCAAAAGAACATTAGGGCTCGTCTCAATTTTGCTAAGAAACATCTTAATGATTGCCAAGACTTTTGGGAAAATACCTTGTGGACTGATGAGACAAAAGTTGAACTTTTTGGAAGGCAAATGTCCGTTACATCTGGCGTAAAAGAACACAGAATTTCAGAAAAAGAACATCATACCAACAGTAAAATATGGTGGTGGTAGTGTGATGGTCTGGGGTTGTTTTGCTACTTCAGGACCTGGAAGGCTTGCTGTGATAGATGGAACCATGAATTCTACTGTCTACCAAAAAATCCTGAAGGAGAATGTCCAGCCATCTGTTCACAACTCAAGCTGAAGCGATCTTGGGTGCTGCAACAGGACAATGACCCAAAACACACCAGCAAATCCACCTCTGAATGGCTGAAGAAAACCAAAATAAAGACTTTGGAGTGGCCTAGTCAAAGTCCTGACCTGAATCCAATTGAGATGCTATGGCATGACCTTAAAAAGGCGGTTCATGCTAGAAAACCCTCAAATAAAGCTGAATTACAACAATTCTGCAAAGATGAGTGGGCCAAAATTCCTCCAGAGCACTGTAAAAGACTCATTTCAAGTTATCGCAAACGCTTGATTGCAGTTATTGCTGCTAAGGGTGGCCCAACCAGTTATTAGGTTCAGGGGGCAATTACATTTTCACACAGAGCCATGTAGGTTTGGATTTTTTCTCCCTAAATAATAAAACCATCATTCAAAACTGCATTTTGTGTTTACTTGTGTTATATTTGACTAATGGTTAAATGTGTTTGATGATCAGAAACATTTTGTGTGACAAACATGCAAAAGAATAAGAAATCAGGAAGGGGGAAAATAGTTTTTCACACCACTGTATATACACTTAAATACATATATATATATATATATATACATACAGACACACACATATATAAACATATATACATATACATACATATCTACATATATACATACACACACATATATATATATATATATATATATATATATATATATATACACATACATACACTCTTTGGGGTGCGAGCAACTGTTGCTGGGGGTGGCAGAATCCATCAAGGAAGAAAAATGAAAAACATTATTTGTACAAAATCTTAATTTATTTATCCATTCCTAAATAATTAAATGGGCAGGCTATTTTGTATCAGTGCAATACGCTGTTTGTTAAAACGGATGACTCCCGCTCTTACGTGCAAGCTGGATATTATGAACTATCATATCTGTTCAAGTTCTATTTAAATTTTAAATAGAAGGAATTTTATTTAGTCGACAGAAATATCTTTGGTAGGAATGTAAGTTAAATGTAGGCATCATTGCATAAATTTTTCTTCACCATACAAATGTAAAGAGTAAATTCGCCTTACATTCCAACCAAAGATATTTGTGTCGACTAAATCAGGGGTGTCAAACTCAATTGCACAGGGGGCCAAAATCCAAAACACACTTTAGGTCGTGGGCTGAACAGGATAAACATTTATTGAACACACTAAAACTAAACTTTTAAAACTTTAAAACTTTTAAAACTTAACTTTTTTGAACATAAATATGAATAAAACAGACAGGAATATTATTCGAATAAATCAACTCAAACCTTAAATAACTTATAATATTTTGCTCTCCATAAAATATATCCTGTCTAAATTATACAAGTTAGAAATAAAGTAAACGTTAAAAGAACAAACATTCAAATTTCTTTACTCTTATGTAATTTTATATAAAAAATAAACTTAAATTTTAAATATCCCAAAAGATTTTGCTCTCCATAAAAATATATCCTGTCAAAATTATACAAATTCAAATATGAACATGCTGCATAACAAAACCTGGAAATATAAATAAAATTTGTTTTTTTCAGCAATAACAAATCAAATCATTCAGTTGTCTTTGCTCATATGTCATTTTATCAGAGCTGGACGCCTGGCATCTTTTTTTGGCCACAAGTTCGTTTTGTTTGGTGTGAGGTTCTGTGTTGTGGAGATTCTCAGGATGGACTGCAGGTGCTCATCAGTGAGGCGACTCCTGTGTGCTGTTTTGTTAGTCTTCATCACTGAGAAGAGCTTCTCACACAGATATGTGCTACCAAACATGCACAAGGTTCGAGCCGCATGTAGACGGAGCTGGAGCATTTTGCGGAATGGAGTGAATAAACTGTGCGGCCCTGCAGTATCGTACTTTGCCTTCAGTGTGCCATTACACTGCAGCTCAATCACCTCCATCTGAATCTGCACAGGTGCAGTTTCCACATCGACGCAAATGGGTTGCAAAACAACTCAAAATTCTTTTTTTGTTCTTCAAAGTCACCAAAGCGCCGTGGCAACTCAGTGCGCAGTGCGCTCAGTTTATCAGCAAAGTGCGTATTTGGGAACACCGTTGTGCCGACTTGGTTCAACATTACTTGGCAACAGGGAAAGTGGGGCAAGTTGCACTGGTGCATTTGTGTCTCCCATAAAAGCAGCTTCACTTGAAATCACTTTGTGATTTTGCACGGGTAAAAACGTCTGCTGAAGTGTCAGATTCTTCTTTAACTCTTCTGCTTTCTGTATCTTCTGCATTGCATTCAGGTCTTTCAGGTTATCCTGATGTTTTGTCTCATAGTGCCGTCTTAGATTAAATTCTGTAATTACAGCCACATTAGCTCCACAAATGAGACACACGGGTTTACCGGCAATGTCAGTAAACATATACTCAGCCTCCCATCGGTTTTTAAAGGCTCTATTTTCAGAATCAACTTTTCTCTTGGCATCGTGTGGGCTAGCTTTGCAATAACTTGCAGCATCATAAGCTAGACTTGATTAACGCGGTAAGTGTTCGGCAAGGCAGCTGAAGCGCTGCATTATGGGATCTGTAGTTTATTGTGTTACCAGCGCTTCATATCCCCGGGCCATTAATAACAATAATATATAAAATGATCTCGCAGGCCGGATATAATTACAGCCGGGCGGATGTGGCCCGAGGGCCTTGAGTTTGACACATATGGACTAAATAGAACTTGAAAAGATATATTTTTTTCGAATGTGATCGCAATTCAGATCGATTTGATGCGCACTACATCAAGCCCGCGTGCTATTGTGGTTTTGCCTGCGTGCCTCAATAAGTCACCCTCCCCTCGCTCTTACTTTTTACCGTTCATCTAATGAATACACTGAGTATGGCTTTACCAAAACAATTATTGATGGCGAATCGATTATTCATAAAGCTTCAATTGGTGATCTGTTTTTCTGTGTTAACCTCATATTTTTTCATACTTCTTCTCAAACCAAGGGTGTGCGAGGGTAAAATGAATCGGGAATGCTGATCAATGTAATCGGTGTACCATGAAATCATGCATTGACAGAAGTTCCCTTTGCTTGTATTGCAAAGTGTGATTAAATGCGTGATTTTTAACGCTTATGGAGCATATGCATAGAAGCTTCTCAGCTGTGCTTGTGCTAAGAAAAGGAAAGATTTTAAAAATAACGTAACACGATTGTCAATGTAACCTTTTGTAAGTAGTGCCTGGAGGATTCAGTGTGGAGAAACTGTAGAGACAGCGTGTGTATTAACTTGTGGATTTTTCTGTGAGTATTTGGTGGCAGCGTCACAAAGTTGCTTCCGTAACACTGCGCGTTAGCTGTGGAGCTCAGCTCAGAGCGAAATGAGGTGAATGGGAGGGGAGATGATGACGTGACTCCCCACCGCCTTAACTGTCAATCCCCACAAACACAGTCTCTCGGAATTTGCATAAGCACAGCCCTTCACCTGCAATTTTAACTTAGTTACAAAGTGATCAAAACTCTCGTTTATATCCTGCGTCCTCTCATTAAACTTGTATCCCGCATTGCTTGTGGGCATGACAAACGCCAGCGGCAGCCTGTCTACGAACTTAATTTAAACTTTAGGTTTACACCTTGCTTTCTTTCCGAAGTAGCAGCACTCATGAATATAGTTGTATATGTCACTCGCTCGCTTTTTACTGTTTCGCTGCCTTCTCGATTATATAATGCATGTTTTCTTCAGCGCTTTTAGGAGCTCTTCCTGGTTTTCTACGCACTGCGTTGACAGTCAGTTCACGTGATTACGTGGGAGGCGTGATGATGTCACACGAAACTCCGCCCCCACTGCTTTTGAGCTCAACTCAATTACAATAAATGGAGAAAAATAGCTTTCAGTTATGACCATTATGCGTAGAATTTCAAAATGAAACCTGCCCAACTTTTGTAAGTAAGCTGTAAGGAATGAGCCTGCCAAATTTCAGCCTTCTACCTACACGGGAACTTGGAGAATTAGTGATGAGTCAGTGAGTGAGTCAGTCAGTCAGTGAGTGAGTGAGTCAGTCAGTCAGTCAGTCAGTGAGGGCTTTGCCTTTTATTAGTATAGATATCTGTATGTCCAGAAGTTACTTTCTATTGGGTGTATTCATTGCTAAAATTCATGATACACCATCTATTGAAATGTATTGTGTAATGCATGTAGTAATAATATATGTAACATTTTATTCCAATAGATGGTGCATTGCAAGCCTTTCCACTACTGTTAAGACTCCTATAACAAACGTGATATAATTAAAGCAATAGATAAACTAATACTATGACTTAATAAAGGACGATTTAAAGAGAAAATATTTGGGAAATACAAAAGAACCATAGACGGAGTACTAATCTCCTTTGAGAGTGTTAAACATTCAAGTGATCTGCTTTCAATAATATAGCAAAATGAGATCAAGACAACATCATGTAAATAAATAACAGTTTCCGTTAATTGCTATAAACAGGGAACTGTGGATTCCCAGGGCACAAGTTTGAGACCCTGAGAGTCATACCATCAGCTAATTTCTTCTGTGTGACAAACAATAGGCTGTGGTGTGATTAGTACTTCCTATTTAAATCTTTTTATTTCTGTATTAGGTTATAGTGTTAGATTTATACACCATCTGTTAGAAACCCCTTGAAAAGAATCATTGAGTGAGTGTGTCACGAGCCATGTCATAGGCTGAATTTATTTCAATCAAATGATGTATCTGCACTTCAATTTAATTGCTAGACCAATAGGCTACGATTTATCATGGACTGGTGCAGATAGTTATTAAAAAACCCTTATTGTCATGACATGGGCATCCTCTATCATTTGACCACTGCATTACAGTGGGACAAATTCACTTGCACTACCAGTTTTAGCTAAATGATGATCACAGCCAGGGTTGCTGGTCTGGCTCAAGTTTGTCTTTTGTTTGCTTAATTCTTTTGTTATTGTTTGAATATAATTTTTCATGTTATTAATTATGTTTTGTGTTTTCTTTGAATGCATACCATCTTAATAGGTTTTATTAATATCGTGTTTATTAACTACTTTTTCATTTTGTGTTAAGTTACTATTGGATGGTTTATTTTTACTTATCCACCCTGTCTGTTTAAAGTGGATGCCAAGAAAATGGGACCACCTGATTGTGCAGACTGTGGGACTGTTCCAGCAGTATAAATGGCATTCTGGTTTTGACTTTTGATATTTCAATTAATATTTCTTGGTTTTGACCCCTGCTGTCTGAATTTTGTTTCCTGGATTTGTTTTCCTTAGGGTTTGCCTTTTCACTCTTGTCTATTTTTGTGCACATTCAGAGACTTTTATTATTTTAAATCCTCAGCACCATTTTGGGCCTGTGTAGGCCAAAGCCCACCTGTGAGCTTTGCAGTGTTGCTGCCTGGGGTGAAGGTCCTGGTCTGGCTGGTGCACTTTGGAGGCCTGCTCACCCATGTTGCTATTGTGCTATCACAACAATACACATCTAGACAAGAGCAATTGTTCTGCTAAAAAAGGACACTGGAATACCTTACAGCTTTGAAATGTCTTTTTGGATTCACTCTGTCCACTCAAACTAATGACAATCTTCTAGTCTGTTTCTCCATCCCAATGGCTTTTTAGACAAAGTTCTTGTTATGTTTAAGCCAGGACTCCTTCCTTGGCTTATGTTTACATTTTAAATTCATTTTTGATTCTGTGATTATTATCATTTATGTTAATATTGTTATTTATTTAATTATTTGTCTTAATTTCAAAATTATTTGGTTTCTCTGTGCACATATTGGTTCTCCTATGTTCCTTGCACTTTGTGGGTGGATCCGGAAGAGGTTGGGCCAACAATACCTTACCACATGGTACCGCCCCCTTCTTGCCCTGAAATGCAGCCTGGGAAAATGAGTTTCTTCCAGTTCATTTGAATACACTTGGGAGGCGAGTTTTGTGAGTAGTGCTTTTTCATTGCTTTTTTGCTAGTTAGTTATCTTAATTGCTTCTCTCTATTACTTTACTCTGCTGGATAATGATTTGGAATTTGTTTGCTTGGATTACGATTAGGTGACTTCTTTTTTGAGCATTGATTCTTTCCTTTGTTAATGAATTTTTCTGTAATTTTTTGCTTTCTCTTCAGAGGCACTTTGCATTTTGGAATATGTAAGTATATTTGGACATTTTCAGAAGCAAAAGCTCATTTGATCTGGTATAGGCTGAAACCAGCCTGCTGAGTGGCCACTCAGGCTGACTAGGAGTGAAATTTTCTGGTTATGCTAGTTGGGATTGTCACCTGTATTTGGCTCTATTTTGGAGGCCTTATACTTTTGCCTTGTTTGAGTATGCGGAGTCATAACAAAATTAACCACTTAACAAAAAATGAAAAATAAAAAACTTGAGGAAATGTTTCACAAATATTGCGTTGCCCTGAATGACTATATGAAACCCACCCATAACTTGTATCCATACATATAACCATGAACACAATGTCATTGAAAATATTAGTGAATGCCTTATCTTTTTTGGCCAGAATTGTTGACTAAAAGATGACAATACCTTTTTTGACTTACCTAATTATTTAGCTACATGCTAATCAAATATGCAATATCTGGTGGACCGATATGCACCATGGGCAAGTAAAACAAGCTGTAAAACTGAGCCTGCTACTTTGGTTTCCAAACCCAAATCTCTAGTTCTCATCGCATCCAAGTCCCCTGTTTTTTTGGCCCTTATTTTACCTTGTTTGAATGGTCTGAGTCATAACCGTTCTCTCTTTTGCTCAATTCCAGAATATGAAAAATCTTATACTTACTGTATTGACTATGCAGAAAGAGCCATAAAACTAACAAATTGGAATTTCACTGATCACTCAAGAGGTGCAGTTGGTTTTGTAGTACCTATATGGTTGAAAGCATCATGGTCATGTCTTTTTTCTGTTCCAAATCATATTCAGAGACTTCACCACATGCTCCGGATCACATCTTAGTTCCTTACCCAATTTTTATTGGATTTTTCCTGGATGTCTGTTAATTAACAGCGTTACTAAAGTGATTGGACTCACTGAACTGATTTCTTTCAATACAGAGAAGTCAGAATCATATCATGAATCCTCAATACTTCATTTCCAAATGCCCCTTTGGCAGTTTTCAAAGAAGGCCCTAAGTTGAAGTCTTTCATTAGAGATCCTTACATAGTGCTGGAACTACTTGAACTGAATAGGCTGAGCTATTACTATCTACCTATAAAGGCATCTCAATCCCCCATTTGTAGGGCTTATGATATCATAGGTTTTATGAAAATAAACTGTAGAAATGCAGTGAACAACAAGAAGACTTTTTTTATTAACATAAAGTGTTCTCCACATTGTGCAAAAGACACCTCTACAAATCTTGCATTTGCAGCTTTAATGGGTTAATTTGTCTGAAGGCCTATGTGATACTGAGACTACACAAAGCACAATAACTTCCTAAAGAATGAGAACCAGCATAGTCACATGAAGTGCCTTATCTTTTAGGACGACACTGTAACATAATCAAAGAAAATAACCCTTTTTTATAAATTCATCTGTTATCCTTACAGGTTGAGAGGCTAATACTCAGTTCAGAGGCCCTGTTCAAAAGAGGCTAAAAGGTTTTCAAATGATCATAGGGTATCAAAGACTCGGGTGCTCCTCTATAGTATTACGAATCCAAGTCAAGTAGTTACTGACCTTTGTGTAAACTCCAAGCTTGTCGATCCTCCCACAACCCTCTCCCCAAGAGACCAGCCCCACAAGGAACCAGGTGTTCTTGTACTTAGTGACCATTGGGCCCCCGCTGTCCCCAGAGCAAGCATCCTTGATCTCGCCAAGTGTGCCAGCACACAGCATGTTTTCTGTGAGCTTGCTGGTCATCAGGGTGGAGCACTGTTCATGAGAGGCCAACCGGATTTTGATGTAGCGGAGAGCACTGCTTTGGTTTTTGGCATTTTCATGCTGTTTACCCCAACCAGTTACTTCTACATTGGTGCCTTCATTGTTTAGCACATTCTCTGCCAGTGGTTGTGGCGGCAGGCAGATAGGGATGATGTATTTGGTAAAGGGCACTGGATGTTCAAGGCGCAGCAATGCAATGTCATTGTCCTCAATTTTCTCTGTGTAGTTTGGATGAACAATAATTTCTGTCACATGCAGGGTCTCTTCTGTGTGTTCTATGCGCAGGCGCTCATAGTCACCTGAAAAGGGGGAAGCACATTTTGAACATTCTCCTTGAAAAAGACAAGAAACCACTGACCCAAATTAATTTATTTTAACTTATTCTCAAAATTTGATCACCATGTGCTGTCCTAAGGGAAATGTTCTATTACTTGGGTCCCAGTTCCAAACATTGCCTGACAACAGAGTGGTGTTGTAAATACAGTTGTGCTTGAAAGTTTTTGAACCCTTTAGAATTTTCTATATTTCTGCATAAATATAACCTAAAACGTCATCAGATTTTCACTCACATCCTAAAAGTAGATAAAGAGAAACCTGTTAAACAAATGAGACAAAAATATTATACTTGGTCATTTATTTATTGAGGAAAATGATTGAATATTACATATTTGTGAGTGGCAAAAGTATGTGAACCTCTAGGATAAGCAGTTAGTTTGAAGGTGAAATTAGAGTCAGGTGTTTTCAATCATTGGGATGACAGTCAGGTGTGAGTGGGCACCCTGTGCTATTTAAAGAACAGGGATCTATCAAAGTCTGCTCTTCACAACACATGTTTATGGAAGTGTATCATGGCATGAACAAAGGAGATTTCTGAGGACCTCAGAAAAAGAGTTGTTGATGCTCATCAGGCTGGAAAAGGTTACAAAACCATCTCTAAAGAGTTTGGACTCCACCAATCCACCTGTCAGACAGATTGTGCACAAATGGAGGAAATTCAAGACCATTGTTATCCTCCCCAGGAGTGGTCGACCAACAAAGATCACTCTAAGAAAAAAACGTGTAATATTCGGCGAGGTCGCAAAGGACCCCAGGGTAACTTCTAAACAACTGAAGGCCTCTCTCAAATTGGCTAAAGTTCATGTTTATGAGTCCACCATCAGGAGAACACTGAACAACAATGGTGTGCATGGCAGGGTTGCAAGGAGAAAGCCACTGCTCTTCAAAAAAAACATTGCAGCTCGTCTGCAGATCACATGGACAACATGGTGGTAGTATCATGGTTTGGGCCTGTTTTGCTGCATCTGGTCCAAGGACGGCTTGCCTTCATTGATGGAACAATGAGTTCTGAATTATACCAGAGAATTCTAAAGGAAAATGTCAGGACATCTGTCCATGAACTGAATCTCAAGAGAAGGTGGGTCATGCAGCAGGACAACAACCCTAAGCGCACAAGTCGTTCTACCAAAGAATGGTTAAAGAAGAATAAAGTTAATGTTTTGGAATGGCCAAGTCAAAGTCCTGACCTTAATCCAATCGAAATGTTGTGGAAGGACCTGAAGTGAGAAGTTAATGTAAGGAAACTCACCAACATCCCAGAGTTGAAGCTGTTCTGTACGGAGGAATGGGCTAAAATTCCTTCAAGCTGGTGTGCAGGAATGATCAAAAGTTACCAGAAACGTTTAGTTGCAGTTATTGCTGCAAAGGGGGGTCACACCAGATACTGAAAGCAAAGGTTCACATACTTTTGCCACTTACAAATACTGTATGTAATATTCGGTCATTTTCCTTAATAAATAAATGACCAAGTATAATATTTTTGTCTCCTTTGTTTAACTGGTTTCTCTTTATCTACTTTTAGGACTTGAGTGAAAATCTGATGATATTTTAGGTGATATTTATGCAGAAATATAGAAAATTCTAAAGGGTTCACAAACTTTCAAGCACAACTGTAATTCAGTCATATTAGTCTCAGGAACATCCTTTTACTTACCTAGCCGCACCATGAATTTGGTCCCTGTCTTGACACAATGAGCAGCAGTGAGCACCCAGTTCTGGTCAATCAACACTCCTCCACAGTGGAACCGGCCTGAAAACAGAATAAGGGCCTAGAGAAAAGAAGGAATAGAACTCGAATTTGCAAACTTTCATTGATGGATCTTAGAGATCTTTTTGTGAATAAGACAAACTTACTACCCACAAAGCACAGATGAAACCCAGAGGAAGGGTTTCTGAACACAGCAACCTGCAAAATTGGGATAAATGGTGAATCCAGCATTGGCTTCAGATGACACTGGTAAATCTCAGGTCATGAGAAAGCAGCCCAAATTTCTGTTAGAGGTGCAAGATCCCCTGTATGTAGCTTGGACCCTAAATTCTGGTATACACATGTAGACTTCCAAAAAACAATTTCAGGGATTAAATTATAATGTCTACAATGGCTGCCAGAGAGCAGGGTTGTCTGGAGGCCACCAGAATTTTAGAATGAACCTTGAAAGCAAAAGGAGGACATTTTAAGAGACTGAGCTTTTAAGTACATTTATTTATTGCTGTCAAGGAACACCTATGAAGAACTGCCCAATCCTGTGAACAGGGGCTGAAGAAAGAGTTCCCAGGCATGAGGAGGAGTAGTCTAAGGCTGGGGATATACTTAACACTCGACACATGCACTTGAGGATGCTGCTGCTATGCAAGCAGTATACTGCCTATACTTGTGCTTGTACTTAAGTAACTCTGGAGGATTCCATCAGGTGGCATTGTGAGGAATCATCACAGTCAGAAAACAACATCTGGTTTCGCTGTGTTGTGAGCTGTTGGAAGAAAGATGTTAAAGATAAAAATTCTTTGCATTCTGAAGCTGTTGCGAAGGTGCAAAAAAAAAAAAAACAGCTCAACCAGCTCAACTGACCAATCAAGCTTCAGCCTGCATTTTTTCTTTGTATACTGCTTGTTTAATTTAATTCCTGAACCATTTGCATCTTTAAAATTTACAACGATCAGCCACAACATTAAAAACTCCTGAGTAATAATGTGTTATCCCCCCTTGTGCCACCAAAAAAGCTCTGACCTGGCATGGGCACCATGAGACCTCTGTAAGTGTCCTGTGGTACATGGCACCAAGACATTAGCAGCAGCTCTTTTAAGTCCTGTAAGTTGTGAGGTGGGGCCTCCATTCCACAAACACTTGATCAAATTAAGTTCTGGGGAATTTGGAGGCCAAATCAACACCTTGAACTTTTTGTCATGTTCATCAAGTCATTCCTGGACAATTTTTGCAGTGTGGCAGGGCCACCTCCGGCAGGGAATACTGTTGGCATGAGGTGGTGTGTGTGCTCTGTAACAATCTTTAGGTAGGTGGTACATGACACAATAACATCCACATGAATGCCAGGACCCAAGGCTTCCTAGCAGACAATCGCCTCTGCCAGCTTGCCTTCTTCCAATAATGTATCTATTCCCCTGGTAAACAACACACATTCACCTGGCCATCCACATGGTCTAAAAGAAGCTTGATTGATCAGAACAGGCCACTGTCTTCTATTGATGATCCAGATCTGACACTCATGTAAACATTGCAGGCTCTTTTGGTGGTGGGCAGAGGTCAGCATGAGCACAATGACTGGTCTGCAGTTACACAGCCCCATATACACCAAGGTGTGATTCACAGTTTGTTCTGACATTTTCTTCTCCTGGTCAGTATTAAGTTTTTCAACAATTTGTGCTACAGTAGCTGCTCTTTGGGATCAAACCAGACAGGCTACCCTCAACTCCTCACACACATTAATGAGCCTTCAGTGCTCATGACCCTGTTGCCAGTTGACTGGTAGTTCTTCCTTGGACTACTTTTGATATGTACTAACCATTGCATACTAGGAACATCCCATGAGACCTAAAATTTTGGAGATTCTTTTACCCAGTTATCTCAATTTTATTCTTGCCCATTTTTCTTGCTTCCAACACGTCACTTTCAAGAACTGTCTTTTCACTTGCTGCCTAATATATCCCACCCCTTGACAGGTGCCATTGTAACAAGATGTTATTGTTACTTACTTAACCTGTCGGTGTTTTTAATATTGTAGCTGATCATTGTATGACACAATGAGCGTTACTACTGCCTCATGGAATTTACATGAGTCTTTTCTCTAGATCCTCTTATTTTCATACACCCTAATGACATAATGTTAGATTAATTGGAAACTTTAGTTTGGCCTGGCATGAGTTTGTGTGTGTTTGTGCCCTGTGATGGACTGGTGCTCCATACTGACTTTGCTTCTGCCTTGTAGCCAATGCTTTAGGTATATTTTCCCTAAAACCTTGTAATAATAGACAGAAGGCCATCCGTTAAGTTCAACAAGAAGTAAGAGGTGGAACACTTTGTCTGTAAACATTGTTTTGACCATTAAAACATTAATAATTTTTCATATGAGCAAGTGACTTACTTTTTGATACTGAATAATTTATTAGGTCACAGAATTTACAGTGGCTTTAAGACAAGCAGCAGCAACTACTTATTGGAGAACAAGGATGTGCAACATATTCATTATTCATCTGTACTTACTGTAAATCAGATGTTTCAAGAAAACTCAGGCTTTCATATGATGCTGTATTTGTTTCAAATATAACTGGTTCTGGATTAAAATCTGGCTCTGACAAAGAAATATGGACCACCATAATAAATGGTTTGCTTAAGCTCATCCCTCCAATTTCTAATCCAGTTCAAAGCTCTCAAGAGCTGGTGCCCATATCAACAGAGAAAAGGTACAAGTTGAAAAAAATCCTAGATGGGACATTAATCCAGGATGTCATCACTCACACAGTCAATTTAACCAATCAATGATAAATCTTGCAAGTACAATTCGGAGATGTAGAAGAAAAGCTTGAACTTTCAGACTCTACACAATGATCGAGCAAATATTTAAAAACACATTTCTGGAGCTGTCAGGCAATAGCTTTAACTACTACGCCATACAGAAAATATCAAGCATCAATGTTAGATGAGTACTTGCTAAGCAGACTTTTAGTTTTGAGAACTGGCAGCAGTAGACTGGTCCCATTAAGAGAGCTTATCCTCCTCAGAATAAAGTTTGCTTCGGCAGATATCACTACAGTACTTCAGTCTCAAAATATAGAAGATGTCCTGCTAAATGGTAAGGTAAGCTTTACCTGCCAGGGACTATGTCCCTTTTTTGCCTTTGCGCCTCCCACAACCCAAGGCATTATCCCACGACACTCTTTGATCTCACGTGGTGGGTCCTCTGCTTTCTCAACCTGAAGGTGTCCACATGGAAATTGTTCTGAGGAGGAATACAAAATATTAGTAATGCAGTACTGGAAAAAAACCTCCAGTTTCACTGGAGACAATATCGGAACAACAATGACAGAAACTTGTATCAAGGCTCTCACTGAACACAACATTATTGTGAAAGGTGACAGCACTAAGGCACTGTCATCATCCAGTATCTGGGTCAAATATGCTGAAGGTTAAACCCTGTCCCCTCATTAATAAAAACAGCCATTTGGAAGTTATCAAAGTGGGACAAACTTGTATGAATCTCCAGGCTCCCCACTGAATATGATGTATACGGATGAACATGGGTTTAAAATAATATGGAATAACAAGGAATTTATTCAAAAGCTTCTGGCCACCCAATGGTAGACAACGAGTGCTTTCATTGATAGACAGCAGGAGCTGTGGACCAGAGGACTAGTTCAGTTTCATTTGGGTTGAATCTCTTAGGTAGCACACGAAGGTGACACTCATACCTTTGCTACTGCATTGACGGTTGTCATCATCAAGGCTGTATCCAGAGATGCAGCTGCACTGACGGCTTTTCTGTTGGGCATTTTCCCTGCATTGATGGTCACAGCCCCCATTGTCATTTGAGCAGTTTGTGGCAAATGTTTCTGGAAAAAAATTCAGATTTCAGTCTCCTGCTCGGCATCAAAAAAAGGAATTTTGATACTGGAGTATCAGTCAAAAGAAAAGGGAATTAGGTCTGATTTACCCCAAAGAGAAGACTTTGATTCCTTGCAGCTCAAGTCAGGGAGTCATTAAAATACTGAATGATGTTCTTATTATTTTTGCTTTATTTTACTGGTTATTTATGCTAAATTGAATGTATTTTCTTCTTTTGTTCATGTTTTTTAACCTGTACTCTCTGCGCCCTTAGACTGAATTAACTGGATTTACAGTTTAAGTGTTGCACCTAAATACCATCACCAAATACATACAATGCAGCTGTGATGCATGAGCAGGCATTTTATTTAAGAGCAAATACTGGATGTATCTTCTGTAAAATCGGAAATAATTATTAAACAACTTTAGAGTCCAACATTGTATTGTCTGGTCATTTTATTTTACCCCATTAAATACTGATGAATTCTTAGACTCATGCTTCCTTTTGAACCTCAGCCACTCAAGTAAAATAAATAAATATTGTTGGTATTAAGACAGATTAGTCTTTTCATAGACAAATGAGAGATTTTATTCTGCTAGAATGTAGCACCATTACAGTAAAAAAAAAAGAATATTCAGTGATGTATAATGTAGATCAGGGGTTTTCAGATATTTTGAAATCAAAGTCTTACCGAATGTTGTACCATCTGGTCAGGGCCACCCATTAGTTTAAAGTGAAGCATGATTTTGAATCTCAGTTACAATATGATTTTTATAGTAGATGTGTTGATCAAAGCAAATGCTTAACTACAGCAGGTCAATGACACATACCTAATTAAATGTCACATGCTATCACTAAGTCAGGTGCACTCAACTGTTTGTCTTGGCGTTCTACCTCCATTTTTTGAAGTGCCCCCATTTTTTCAATATTAAATTGTAAGGTACTGAAGTCTTATTAGACACAGCTTAAGGTAAGATTTCTTAACCCGCCCAGTAATATTGCATTTGGGGATTTGATTAAGTGATTACAGATAGTTTGTATGTGTTTGTCTGTGTCTTTTAATTAATTACTGCAAATTAAAAATAGCAGTAGTGTAGTTTGAAAAGAAATAAAAATCAGAATGCCTAACATTTCCATACTTTTAATTTACAAAAGAATAGAGTTACATTCAGGTAATATGCAGAAAAAAAAATGAGACATAGAATTGACTTCAGGTCAAAAAAGAGGAAAATAGCTCAAAGACCACGTGAAGGCCTTCCTTCTTCATGACACCCAGAGTCTGTTTTACAGATAGATAGATAGATAGATAGATAGATAGATAGATAGATAGATAGATAGATAGATAGATAGATAGATAGATACAATGAACGAACTTTATTTGTCTCCAGGGTAAAATCTGACTACTGAAGCTCTTTAAATAAATAAGTTCATTGTTGCCAATGCCGGGTTCAAGTTTTGACAAATTTATTTGCAGTTCTACTTCTGTGTTAACACTATGCCTATATTTATTTTTTGGGAGATGGATGAAAGAAAATGTTAGATACATGTAAGTATCTAGTATCTTGGTAAGATCGGCCTGTTCTTGTCTAGATTGTTCTAATGTTCTAATTTTTTTATTATGAAAAATTGTTGACATTTGTACCTTATTACATATTCTTTAGCATTAGTCTGCCAATTTCTAATACTGTTCCAAAAATGAGGGCAAGCAAATATGTTTCCCAAAACAAAAAAAAAAATGTTAACGTTGGTGGACCGAACCTGAGAGAGACACATTGTGCAGCCTGCTCGTGAAGGCAGAGGCGTTGAAAAAGACAGCACTTACCTGAGGTACACTCCTTCACTGAAATCCTTCGATCTTGTTGCATAGTTGGCGTGGATTGACTCAAAGAGGTGGGGAGTAAGAAGGAGCTGTTACCTCAGCTGTTACCTCAGCATGTGAGCCAAAGGAGACTTTGTATTGATGCTGGCGGTTGATTGACATGGACAAGAAGAACAGGACAGGTTGGAAAAAACAGATGCAGAGTTTCGCTGCAGGTGTGTTGAGATTGAGTAAAGGAAATGAACAGTAGCCCAGCATTGAGACTTGAATTGTGTAACCAATGGTCCTTTTAAGGCCACTTTTGTTCTTCCCTCGCATACCACCTGACAGTTGCTCTTGTACTGCACAAGCTGAGAACTCCCAGCCTATAACTACAGTGTTAAAAGAGCATTTTGTATTAACCTGCATGCTTATTGAAAAATCAACAGGCAATTTAAGGACTAAAATTGGAACTGATTTTTTTAAGAACATCGGCCAGACCCTTCATATGCATCCTGTTAGATGACACTAAAGAAGTTTATCAGTGCTATAAGAGTCCAATTCTCAAAGCTGACTTATTCTTTTATGATCGCCTTCATAGTGGATTCAATATTAAAAATGCAGTTAAGAAGACAGGTGTGCTGTGGTGTGAAACCTAAGTGCTTATGACATTTTCATTATATCGGTACAACATTTTGCAGCCCAGTGTTATGAATTGAGCTTCCTGCTAGTTTTTCTTGGGTTTCTCTGAGGCTGGAAATCTCATTATCAGCATCATCAGCTTCCCAATATAAAGATTGTTCTAAAATAGTTATGAGTACCCAAGATTGGACCAAACATAGCATACTACTTGATTTCTTTTAAACTTTTTTTGATTTCCTTTTGACTTTGATTTTGGTCTATGAATGGCTCTGATGTTTCTCTCTTTTTGAATTTAATTTCTGACCCTTGCTTTTCCCCTTTGACTCCATTCTTTTTCCTGATCCTCACTCTTTATTTTTTTGGACTGACTGCCTATATTACAGACAGTACACAAATACAGGGCATGTGCAGATTTTAGGTTAAGAATTATGCAACACGTTTTTTTCCATGGATGTTTTTCATATCATTTGCCATCGTACAATGTTGGTAGTTATTGCCTTCTATTATGTCATAAACTTCTTACTCTTTATTCTGAATGAAAACATGAGATTGAAATATTTTCTCAGAAACCACTTCAAACTACATGCAAAAAAAAAAAAAATTATTTTTACATGGAGTGTTCTTTCAAGGATGATTGATGTGTCAGGGTTGCAGGTACACCAGACTAGTCCCTATAGTATATATGAGCCTTTTCCAAACAAGGGACATCCATCAAGAGATATAAATCCACCACACAACTATCAGTATAGCCAAAATAACATTTCTTTTTATTTTGCAGCTTTTCAGTTGTATTTTTATTTTGTTGAGGTCATTGTACCACAACTCTATGTACCGAGTACTGACATTTTGTGCTTCTAGTTTTTGTAGACTCAATCATTTTGCAGGTCTGGTCACTGTGATGCTACATCATTGCTAGGGACATAATGCATGTGCTGCTTGACTTATAATATTATGGTCGTCATGTCAAAAACAACATTTTTGATAATTCCTTTGATAAAGGAAAATTCTGATCATTATTCAAGTTTTGTTACTGAGTATGAATTTAGTACACTCCCTTTAACATGACAATTGATCTCACAAACAAAATTAAATTTCTCTGACACCCTATTAAATAAAATGGTCTGCCAGGACTGACATGTAAAATCCTGATGGGTACAACAACAGGCAGAAGTAATTTCATCCTGTGTCAAGAGACGAGTTGCTTATAAAGGTGCAATGGTAGGAGGAAGGAACCAAGAGTTGAAGGGGACAGAGAAAAAGATGTGAGTAGAGAAAGCGGGTACCTGGTTTTAGTTTATAGTGGACAGATGTGTGAGCCATCACAAATGACAGACAGGAGTTCAACAGCTCAACAGGTAAACCCATTGATGCTAATATTATTATATGTTTCTTGTTATATGTGTTCTCCTTTCATTTTCCCTCCCTATATGATTTATTTTTACAGAGGGTACATTAACATGTGGTCAAGGGGGTACCTTCTGTCATAAGCAGCTTTTGAGTAATTATCCCTGCTGTGATATTTATGTATCATGAATAATTTTGTAATGCATTTTATAATCGGTATTTAACATAATTAAATGTATTTTTAGGGTATGTCTGATTTATTAAAATTACTAGCAGAATACCCGCGCTTCGCAGGGGAGAAGTAGTGTGTTAAAGAAGTTATGAAAAAGAAAAGCAAACATTTTAAAAATAACGTAAGATGATTGTTAATGTAATTGTTTTGTCATTGATATGAGTGTTGCTGGCATATATATATATATATATATATATATATATATATATATATATATATATATACATACATACACATATATAAACATATATATATATATAAACATATATATAATATATATATACACACACATATATACACATATATACATACCACTGTATATACAACATATACATATCTACATATATACTGTATATACACATATATATACAAATCTACATATATATATATATATATATATTAGGGGTGGGACTCGATTAAAAAAATTAATCCAATTAATTAGAGGCTGTGTAAGAATTAATCTTGATTAATCGTATGTAATCGACACGTAAATTTGCCCCAAATCGCAAATGTTTTTTTTTATTTAAAACGGTTTTAGTGGGCTTACAGAATCAAATAATAGACATGGACATGAATATTGTAAACTGAAGCTGTTTTAATTTCTGAAAAAAAGCTTTAAACTGCATTTGAATTCAAAACAGAAACAAAAATATCATCCCTGGTTAAAATTGGGCAGACTTAAAAATAAAGTGGTAGTTTAAGTACTTTAAGTACATTTTCAGAATAGTATTGTCTTTAAATAATAATAACCAAAATTTCACCATAAAGTGCAGTTTTTCTTCTTAAAAAATAAGTCAGAAACATAAAAGGTAATTTGACCAGCTTACTCTTTAAACTCTGAGTAACATTAGCCAAAATTATTTTGTACATTAGGCTAAAACAGTGTGATCATTGAACATTTTGTAATTAGATGTATTTAGAATTACTAACGGTCACGGAAGTCCAATGATCCCCAGTAAGAGCCACAAAGTCCGCTTTCTGTAATGCATCTAATTTTGCTTGCTTTTCAGTGTGCACAAAACCATGCTTTTATCAAGGCTTCGCGGGTAGTCGAAATGATCAGTCGTAGGAACGCGCTTTATTCCGACTCTAACATTTTTGTAGCTGTGATGTGTGTATCAGTGTAATGGATGTACCAGGAAATCATGCATTGACAAAAGTTCCCGCTTGCTTGGAATTGAAAGTGTGATTAAATGCGTTATTTTTAACGCTTATGGAGTACATGCATCGAAGCTTCTCAGCTGTGCTTGTGCTAAGAAAGGGAAAATTTTAAAAATAACGTAACATGATTCTGCGTAACCTAATATTTTTCATACGCCCCAAACCAAGGAGATGCGAAGGTAAAATGAATCGGTAGCGCGTACATAGTCAGTACATCCCTCTCGAATCGAACCTCAATGTGGCGTTAGAGGCTTAAGACTCTACAATTAGCCACAGCGTGTGGCTTGTCTATGCTAAAGTATGTATTGTAGATCGGGTATATATATACATTTATATATATATACCCGTATCGCAGTGGAGAAGTAGAAGTTATGAAAAGAAAAGGGAACATTTTAAAAATAACGTAACATGATTGTCAATATACAGTAATTGTTTTGTGAGTGTTATTGAATGTTGCTGTCATCAAGGATTTGATTATCATTATTTCTTTCAATCAGGCTCGTATTTGTAGGATGTGTTCAAGTTACATTCCGTGTTTGTCAATCGCTGTAAAGATAAGAGGTTTCATTCATCGATTAGTTCCTTACTGCATCAATAAACAGCTCGTCTTCCTTTTATCTGTGATGTGACAAACTGCATGCACGGGTTTTTTTACACTGTCTTCCTTTAGCAGGACATTCACTTTTTCCACCGTGTGCTTTGTTTCCGCAGTAGCTGCACTTATGAATATGATTGTATGTATAAGACGCTTCATATTTTTTTGCTGCCTTCTCAATTGTGTAATTCGGTTTTGTTCATCACTCTTTGGAACTGTTGCTTTTGTCTGTGCATGCGCCAGTTCACGGAGCCGCTTGGTGTTCTTGCATCGAAGGTTCCCAGCTGTACTGGTGCCATCTCGTAATGTCAGCTAAGACCCGCACTTAAAACTTTCTCTCGCAGTTTCAATGAGTTTGTGCCAAACACCACCCTGACCATCTCATCTTCCTCTGCATAAGCACAGTCCTTCACCGTGAATATTTACCGGCAGTGTTTGTATTGGATTGCCGCTGATGGACGGCCTTATATGGGCAGGCACTAAATTACAAACGCTAGTGGTAGCCTATGAACTTAATTTAATATAAACTTACGGTTCACGCCGTGCTTTGTTTCCGCAGTAGCTGTACTTATGAATATGCTTGTATGCATCATTTGCTTCATAATGTTTTTCTGCCTTCTCAATTGTGAAATGGCGTTTTGTGCTGATCGCTGTTTGGAGTTCTTCCTTGTGCTCTACGTACTTACGTAGGAGGCGTGATGATGTCACACGAAACTCCGCCCCCCGCGGCCATCTCCAACCCCAGACTCCATTACATTATATGGGGAAAAATAGCTTCCAGTTATGACCCTTATGCGTAGAATTTCGAAATGAAACCTGCCCAACTTTTGTAAGTAAGCTGTAAGGAATAAGCCTGCCAAATTTCAGCCTTCTACCTACACGGGAAGTTGGAGAATTAGTGATGAGTGAGTCAGTGAGTGAGTGAGGGCTTTGCCTTTTATTAGTATAGATATTGAATCCATTTTATAATGTTTTTACTTTTGCCATAATATCAACATAAGATAAGTCTATTATTATTACTAATATACACTCACCAGCCACTTTATTAGTTACACCTGTTCAATTGCTTGTTAATGCAAATATCTAATCCGCCAATCATATGGCAGCAACCCAATGCATTTAGGCATGTAGACATTGTCAAGATGACCTGCTGAAGTTCAAAAAGTGCATCAGAATGGAAATGAAAGGGGATTTAAGTGACTTTGAATGTGGAGCAGTTGTTGGTGTCAGAAAGGGTGGTCTGAGTATCTCAGAAACTGCTGATCTCACAACCATTTCTAGAGTTTACAAAGAATGGTCCAAAAAAGGGAAAATATCTAGAGAACAGCAGTTCTATAGGCGAAAATGCCTTGTTTATTTCAGAGGTCAGAGGAGAATGTCCAGATTGGTTTGAGCTGATAAAAAGGCAACAGTATCTCAAATAACCACTCTTTACAACTGAGGTATGCAGAAAAGTATGTCTGAATACAGAACACATCGAACCTTGAAGCTGTCAGGCTAGAGTAACAGGAGACCACATTGGCTTCCACTCCAGTCAGGTAAGAACAGACAACTGAAGCTATAATTCACATGGACTGACCAAAATTGGACAATAGAATATTGGAAAACAATGCCTGGTGTGATGATTCTTGATTTCTGCTGCAACATTCGAATGGTAGATTTCAGAATTTGGCATTTAAAACATTTAAAGTATCAACAGTTCAGGCTGGTGGTGATAGTGTAACGGTGTGGGGGATATTTCCTTGGCACACTTTGGGCCCCTTAGTACCAAATGAACACTGTTTAAATGCCATAGCCTAGTTGAGTATTGTTGCTGACCACATCCATCTCTTTATGACGCAGTGTAGCCATTTTGTGATGGCTGCTTCCAGTAGGATAATGTGCCATGTCAATAAGCTCATATCATCTATCACCTCAAACTGGTTTCTTGAACATGACAATAAGCTCACTGTACTCATATGGCCACCACCATCACCAGATCTCAATCCAATAGAGCACCTTTGGGATGTTGTGGAACGGGAAACTAACATCATGGATGTTCATCTGAGAAATCTGCAACAACTGCCATGATGCCATCATGTCAACATAGACCAAAATCTCTGAGGAATGTTTCCAGTACCTTGTTGAATCTACACCACAAAGAATTATAGCAGTTCTGAAGGCAAAAGGGGTCCAACCCAGTACTAGCAATGTGTGTCTAATAAAGTGGCCGGTGAGTATATGTTGATAACAACTACATTAAAAGGCAAGCATTAGTTGATGCAGTCTAACCATTCACTTTGACAACTGAAACCAAATGAATGGACCCTGATGGCTCCCAGCCCTTGAGAACACATACCATATCCGCAGAGACGACCTTCAAAATTAGGATCACAACGGCAGAGAAAAGACCCAATTTGGTCAATGCAGGTTCCATTATGACAGGGGTTTGGGTCACACTGGTCTCCATCTGTATAAGGAGAAAAAAGTTTTGTTTTTCTTTTTTTATTATGTGATTTCTTTTGTTCCCTTTATTCCTCTCTTTATAAAAAGCACCCAATAAAACAATCTACCAGTCTGGTCAGATCTGTTGAAGCATCATCATTTTTAATATATTTTTAGACAGAATCCCAGAACCCATCATTAAAACACAACGTTTTTCCCATTTAAAATCTGTGTTTTTACTTCCCTTTAGTGTGTTGCTCATCATATACAACCCAGAGGCTTTTATTTGAGTACTTACCATAATATCTGGTCCAGAAATTTAGCTGCAAATGACAAAATGTAAATATTGGTTATTATAATAGTGGTCAAGAAGATTTTTTATATAGAATCTTTGTGTTTCATTAATATTGAAATATTTACTAAAATACAACATGTGAAGCTTTACAAAAGAAGTAACAATTGTGCTAAATAAAAGAACCATATTTATATGGATAAAAACTGAGCATATTGAAGTAACCACTACTTAAATTCTGTTTTAGACACAGGCCATTATGAATATCAATAATATGTAGAAATGAAATTGAATAAGTAGTAGTAAAGTACTATATATATAATATTTACTAAACAGGCTAGTTATATGAGAGTAAGGCTTATTAAACCACAATGACTCACTGAATTTTATTGCTCTTCACTTTTACCTACATAAATCCTAAAACACTGTAAACAATGGTGTGCCCAAAGTACAACATTCAGTTATGTGCTCCAAAACTGCCTTTTCTCCGAATATTTTTGACATTGTGTTCCAATTTGTGGATTTGTATATCTCATAGAAACAGAGTTAACTTGAAACTGGACTTTCTTTTTGTTTTTAATGAAACTCGTTTCATAAGAAGTATTTAATTCTAGCTGCCAAATCGTACAAACGTCCTATCAAATTGGCAAGAAATAATAAATTGGCTGATGTTTTCCAAGAATTCTCCAAGATGTCTTGGAATAAAAGAACTTGTAGACCTTGGAAGCGAGTCACTTAACAGTCGACACTAGTGGAGGTGGCTGTCTGCCAGTGGGTTACAGATATTTGTATGGAAACCAACTAAAGGACAACCAAGATCAGCTCCACTCTAAAATCTAACTATTTAATTCATTAATATGAATTAAAATGCTATATGCTTTTGTATTGTATTTTAAACTGACAATAAAACTGGGCACTGTACTGAAAATCAATCATTTAGTTATATTTTTTAATTATGGCACAATAAAACAGTGCTAAAATCAAATGCCCCATTTGTATATGTATTGCATGTTCACATAGTTAACACATTGGATTGGACTTAATTTTGGGATAAATAATCTTCAATACTAGTTAGACACTGATTGGTTTATTGTACTAAAAGAAAATGATCGTAAAGTTATAAAAAGTTTTTTCCACTTCCTGGCATTTGAGACTCCACAACCACTGGACTCTGGACATGCTGGAACGGCATGACTGCTGACCTGCTCAAATCTGGGATTTTTAAATTGCAGCTCTCAATAACTTCAACAATCCAGACTTCTGCATGCTCTGACTTCACCTGAACAAGACAGCAGCTTGTGCTTCAAAAACTAACAGGAGGAGTGAGAGAAAGAGCATCCTGACCAATGCATGAGCATACCTTACATGTGGTCAGCCAATCTGGGAGGTGTTTTATTGAGTTTTATTTGTTTTTAGTTAGTTTGAACCACAGACTAGTGGCTTAACCACCGCAACAAGTGCTATAAGTGTGAAAGCGTGCGATTCCCTGTGCTGGGGTAATTAGAAGCATGAGTAATTAATTAGCAACATTTGGGTCTGCTATGAAGATAAAAAGGAGGCTAGTGCGTTAGAAAAGGGGAGATCAAGAACAGACAAAGAGAGAAAGAAACAAGGGTAAAGATCGATCAAGGAACAGTTGGTTAAATGCAAGGTCGGGATGGACAGCATCTGCTCTGCTGGGCATTTAAAAGGAGAAGGACAGATGCCTGTGGATGTATCTGGGTAACGGCACCCAAGTGATGGCATAAGGAAATGGGAGATGTGATGACCAACCGAGGTGACATATCCGTGAAGTGAAGTGCAGTGACAGACAAAGGTAGCAATTTGGATCCATGGTGATTGACAGAGGTGGTGGATCTGTGTGATGCACTACAGGAGAGTCTGTGGTGACTGGCTGAGGTGGCCAACTGGTATACCTGACAGGAGATTGAGCTGTTATAGCTTTAAGGTGACACAAATATTGCCAGCACTGAATCTGGTCCATTTGTGGAGCTAATCCTCCCTTCTACACACATTGTATGCTATGAGAAATATCATAAAAGTATATTAAAAATTGTTTGTTTTGTCCATCCATCCATCCAACCATCCATCCATCCATCTATCCAGGTACTGAACACATCTAATCCAATTTTAGGGTTTACAGCAGCACTGGGCACAGAACAAAAACCAACCCTACTGGGTGGGGCATCAGTCAAATCTAAAATTTTGAATTATGTTTTAATTTATCAATAATTTTGTTTTAAACGTTGGAGATATGTGCCTGGCAAACATTGACATAATATAACAGGGGGCCTTAAGTGGTACTCACAAAAAATAACAAAGTTGACTCCAGAAAGGATGCAAGCATGGTAGCATTCCTGCTGCATGGTAAGGGGAACGGAGTTTGTGTCCTGGATTCTCCCTACCTGGAGTTTGCATGTACTCCTTTTGTCTGTGTGGGCTTCCTCCTGCTGCTGCAGTTTCCACCCACTATCCAAAGACACGAAGATTGATGAACTGGCAATGCTAAATTGGCCTCTGTGTGTTTGGTTTGTATGTGTCTGTGTGTGTATGGTTTGTTCCTATCTTATGCCCTATTTGGCTGTGGCATCCCCCATGATCCTGGTCTGCATTAAGCAGATTTGAATATGACATGACATTAATCCAGAAAGGGCAGCATATTTAAACATACCAGGAGGCTATCTCAAGGACCCCACAAGAAGGTGGTAGTTCCTACATTGACAAATGTGCCCCAAATGTAATTAGTGGAAACGAGACAGGAAGAAGACTGCAAAAGGTTTCAGATTTATTACAGAGAGAACAGTAGACAAAAAATTGCAACAGGGAGGCTCATTCCAGCATACAGAGTTAAAGGAGTGTTCCCAAAACCTGTCCAGCTACTTTCACTATGTTCAGGGTGGTGGGATAACAACATTGTACTGCTCAGTGTAACCTATTCACTCCTTAAATCTGTTACACACAGTCCTACATAAATTCAAATTCTATGGTGAAGGGCTATCCAGTCATCAATCTAAGTGGTTTGTGCCAGTAATTCAAGAATATATAATCACACTCCTTGACTGTAGCACTCAATGCAGCTCTATCCAGCCTTCCAACCTCTAACACATTTAATCCAGTTATAGGTTATGGGAGCCAAAGCCTTCCCTGACACCATCAGGTAGCCCTTGGTCAGGGACCAATCCATCACAAGGTGCATTCACATGCTCACCCCAAGCCATTTACACATTTTCCATCTCTGATTACCTTAACATGCAAGTCTTTGGGATGTTAAAGAAAAACTGGAGCATGCAAAGAAAAGCCATGTATTTATGAAGGCAAACTCAATGACTATGATCCTGGTCTGAACCTAGGATCCTATGACTGAGCAATGTTGACCAGTATGTCACCAATTCTATGTCACCATTCTTCACCAATAATGTATTACTTGTCTGACAATAATTCTAATAATTGAGTGCAGGAGACAGACATGCATTTACAAACAAGCCTATTACCAAATTAAACCACTTAAATGCATATATACAGTGGTGTGAAAAACTATTTGCCCCCTTCCTGATTTCTTATTCTTTTGCATGTTTCTCACACAAAATGTTTCTGATCATCAAACACATTTAACCATTAGTCAAATATAACACAAGTAAACACAAAATGCAGTTTTTAAATGATGGTTTTATTATTTAGGGAGAAAAAATCCAAACCTACATGGCCCTGTGTGAAAAAGTAATTGCCCCTTGTTAAAAAATAACCTAACTGTGGTGTATCACACCTGAGTTCAATTTCCGTAGCCACCCCCAGGCCTGATTACTGCCACACCTGTTTCAATCAAGAAATCACTTAAATAGGAGCTGCCTGACACAGAGAAGTAGACCAAAAGCACCTCAAAAGCTAGACATCATGCCAAGAGCCAAAGAAATTCAGGAACAAAGGAGAACAGAAGTAATTGAGATCTATCAGTCTGGTAAAGGTTATAAAGCCATTTCTAAAGCTTTGGGACTCCAGCGAACCACAGTGAGAGCCATTATCCACAAATGGCAAAAACATGGAACAGTGGTGAACCTTCCCAGGAGTGGCCGGCCGACCAAAATTACCCCAAGAGCGCAGAGACGACTCATCCGAGAGGTCACAAAAGACACCAGGACAACGTCTAAAGAACTGCAGGCCCACTTGCCTCAATTAAGGTCAGTGTTCACGACTCCACCATAAGAAAGAGACTGGGCAAAAACGGCCTGCATGGCAGATTTCCAAGACTCAAACCACTGTTAAGCAAAAAGAACATTAGGGCTCGTCTCAATTTTGCTAAGAAACATCTTAATGATTGCCAAGACTTCTGGGAAAATACCATGTGGACTGATGAGACAAAAGTTGAACTTTTTGGAAGGCAAATGTCCCGTTACATCTGGCGTAAAAGGAAAACAGCATTTCAGAAAAAGAACATCATACCAACAGTAAAATATGGTGGTGGTAGTGTGATGGTCTGGGGTTGTTTTGCTGCTTCAGGACCTGGAAGGCTTGCTGTGATAGATGGAACCATGAATTCTACTGTCTACCAAAAAATCCTGAAGGAGAATGTCCGGCCATCTGTTCGTCAACTCAAGCTGAAGTGATCTTGGGTGCTGCAACAGGACAATGACCCAAAACACACCAGCTAATCCACCTCTGAATGGCTGAAGAAAAACAAAATGAAGACTTTGGAGTGGCCTAGTCAAAGTCCTGACCTGAATCCAATTGAGATGCTATGGCATGACCTTAAAAAGGCGGTTCATGCTAGAAAACCCTCAAATAAAGCTGAATTACAACAATTCTGCAAAGATGAGTGGGCCAAAAGTCCTCCAGAGCGCTGTAAAAGACTCACTGCAAGTTATCGCAAATGCTTGATTGCAGTTATTGCTGCTAAGGGTGGCCCAACCAGTTATTAGGTTCAGGGGCAATTACTTTTCACACAGGGCCATGTAGGTTTGGATTTTATTTTCTCCCTAAATAATAAAAACCATCATTTAAAAACTGCATTTTGTGTTTACTTGTGTTATATTTGACTAATGGTTAAATGTGTTTGATGATCAGAAACATTTTGTGTGACAAACATGCAAAAGAATAAGAAATCAGGAAGGGGGCAAATAGTTTTTCACACCACTGTAGGTTTAGGATAGCGTTAGGACAGCTTTTATCTATGAATGCAGCCAGGCAGAATATGAATATATTGGCCAGGCTGCAGCATGATGGGTGTGGAAAATGTATGAGGGATGGTAGTGGTGTGACCTGGAGCTGGGAGTCAGTCAGAAGACAGAAGGTAGAGAAGTGAACTACAAACCAAACAGAAAGTTCTGCACAAGGATTCAGTAGATAGGGCTTCCCTTATGGTCAGAACATTGAGGGGTTTATAGATTGGTGTAAACAGTTGCTTTTATTATTGCCTTGTTCTTTGTTCTTCGCTTGATAAAATAATCTGCTTTCTGCCACCCCACTGTCTTACAAGCAGGTCCACCAACTTACAGGAAAAAGTTGGGGGTTGGCGGCAGGATTGGCACTTTAGCCACCGTAAAAAAAAAACTCACACTGTTCCAGTGTGGTGCTGAGGTGTCACACGCTGCTCTTGGGTCCCAATCCAGGTGGTTTGTCGTGTGGTGGGTGCGGTAATGCACTATAAACACATGCACTCAATTCCTTCCTCTCTTTCTCTTTTCTACCACCTCTTTCTTGTCCTGCCTTCATCCCAAAGCCAAGTTACTGGGTCACTCTACTTTCTTTCTTTGTAACTAACATTCACACACAGTTTAAATGCCCTTGTGGTTATTTGATAACCACAAATGTGCATTCATGTAACTCAATGGCAGACACTGAAGAAGCAGCAAAAACAATTCAGAAAAACTTCAGAACTGAATGAACGCTTTGATAATACGGGTTAATGTAGAAAAGTGCAAAGTGACACATGTTTGCAGAAGCAACCTGAGTTATAAATACAAAATGGAAGACTCTGTCATAAAGGAAGCAACCTCTGAAATAGGATTTATGGGTTTATGTTGGTAAAAAAAGTTTTCGTTGTCTAAATAACATGCAGAAATGATTAAAATGGCAAATGAAAATGCTGTAAAAACTGTTGAATATAAATTGAGGGATATTATGCTTGGGCTATATAATGCACTAGGGAGGCAACACCTCTAGTACTGTCTGATTCTGGTCACCACACATAGCAGCAATTGAAGTTGAGAAAAGCAATCAAGTGCATCCCACACCTTAAGGACATGTCGTACCCTGACAGACACAGAGAATTAAACCTGTTTAGTCTCGAGACGAGGAGACAGTGTGGAGACATAATCAGGTTTTCAAAATTCTCAAAGGCATTGAGCTCTAGCAGAATTATTTCAACTTAATGGTGAATCACGTACTTGTGATATCAGTGGAAATTAAGGGGAAGTGCATTTAGGACAGCACTTCTTCACGGAAAGTGTTGTGGAAATCTGGAACAAATGATTGAGACATGTAGTTGTAACAGAAACCTTGATAACCTTTAAAAAGAATCTGGATGAGACACTGGGACAGCTTAGCTATTAGCTAAACAAACTGGCTTGATGAACTGAATGCTCTCCTCCCATTTGTCAAATCTCTTATATTCTTATGTTTTTATTTTCAATGGACATAGCGTCTCACAGCAAGTCAGAGACATTAGTCCCAGCTGGAGGACCATATTATGCATTCATTTTCCCAACTCAGTTGTTCCTCAAAAGGATCTTGTTTTAGCAGCTTCAAGAATATGATTACAAAAACCCTGGCCAGGGAACACGTGCTTTGCAGGACTGACTCACTCATATTTTTGGGAGATAGAAGAAAATCTCAGGAACTTTATAAAACAAGGGCCTAATAAAACATGTCAATTCCATACAGATGATACCCAGCCTTGCATTCAAAAATAGGTCCCTGGAGTTGTGACACATAAATGCTACCAATCTATCTTAACTACTTACTGTGTAGTATTATCCTTTTAAGTGGGATGAACTTTACAAGTAAAAATAAAGCCAGATGGCTCAACAGAATGTCAGTGGCTCAGAATGAACCTATGAACCTTTTATTTTTCAACCAAGACATGACTGTGTTGACCCCCTAGCATGCTCCCCCACCCCCATTGGGTCTCCAGCCCCACAAGAGACACCACCTGACAGTTTGTGGCTCACCGTGGCTTCCATGGTTTTAAAAATCTCTCGTGCCTCTTCAAAGCTGCACTTCTCCTCCATGCACTCTCTCTCCAGTGAGCCCTGCTTGAGTTCTTCAAATAAGCTGTTGGCTCTCTTGTGAATGCGCAATACAGAATTTGCCTGCTGGCTGCTGTAAAATACTAAAGGAGGCAAGCAAGTTACTGACATGAAGTGAATAGGGAACAGAATAGTGGAGACTCGGGGGGATATCTGACCAAATGTATGAAATTTGGTTTAGATCTATCCATTTATCCAAGCATCCATCCAACCATCTATACATTTAATAACTTAAAGCTTCTGCTCTCAAGCTTTTCAGACCTTTTTAATCACGATTGGCTAAACTGCCTGTTCATTCAAATTCTTCCTGTATGGTGCTCAGCATTCTCACCATCTGTGTAGCAAGTTGTTATAACTAACAGTTAACCTGTTTTTTTAAACTTAAAAGGCTGAAAAATGAGACAGTTGATGAAAGTACACCTAACTGGCTTTCCCAAATGTGCAAAAAATGCTAAATTTAACCCAAAACATTTAGAACAGCGAGGTCTAGAGAAGTAACAGCACAGCATCCTCTCAATTCTCCATTGACCTACCTGAGGCACTGGCAAAGCCTGTGGCACACAGCAACACATAGAGCAGTAATGTCATCGTCAAGTCTCTCATGGCTCCTAGGAGAAGGGCAGGGAGCAGAGGAGCGAGAGAGAGAGTAAGAGAAACAGAAAGAGAAGATCACTTTAGTATCAGTTTGGGCCATGTCTTTCTCCACACTCCAATTTGTGGGCTTTAAATAATGGTTGGTTTATTTAGGGAAGACTATTAGGGTAACAGTTTTGTAGACTTTAGAGAAAGAAGGCTCTGCCTATAGAGCCTGCCAGCATGGTAAAGAGAGTGAGAAGATAGACTTAAGTAACTAAAATGAGAAGAGGAGAGGAGAGGAGAGAAGAGACGGGAAGAAGCATTCTGTTATCATGACCTGTTTAGTACACTTCTATTGAATTCCCAAATTGTCATGCTGGTAATAAGCCACCAATTAATTTAAATCTGTGTATTGCAATTAAGGGTAGAAGGAAGTTGGAAACTATTCCAGCAGCATTATGTGAAACCTGGAACTAACCCAGGAAAGAGCACCAAACCATCTTAGAACACAATCCTGCTCACTCCAACACTCATTTATCTTTTCTATTTGCTTGATTAACCTAACCAAATCATTGGAAACCTCTCTGTTTAGTGCAAGGACCGTGCATCCACTGAATGGGTAGGCAAACTGGTATCATTTAGTAAAGGAAGAGGAACATCTCTATTATTAAGGCTGATCATTATTTTCCAACCATCCATCTATCCATCCATCCATTTGTCCATCCATTCGTCCACCCATTTCCTAAACCTGTATCAATATCCAGAACCTGAGATAGCCAGAGCCTAAATGTTTTGAAATTAAAGAATTTTTTCGTGACTCCATGTTGTTTTTACTCTTGCTGTTTTCACATGTGGTTTTGAAAAATTTTACTGTATTTGACAATCATCCACAACATGATGCAGTTTTGGTATACCTTTTTACACAGACAGATAGATAGATGAGGATCGTTCATAGATAGATAGATAGATAGATAGATAGATAGATAGATAGATAGATAGATAGATGGCAACTATATAACAGATAGATAGATAGATAGATAGATAGATAGATAGATAGATAGATAGATAGATAGATAGATAGATAGATAGATAGATAGATAACAACAACAACAACAATAACAACAACATTTATTTATATAGCACATTTTCATACAAACAGTAGCTCAAAGTGGTTTACATAATGAAGAATAGAAAAATAAAAGACACAGTAAGAAAATAAAATAAGTCAACATTAATTAACATAGAATAAGAGTAAGGTCCGATGGCCAGGGTGGACAGAAAAAACAAAAAAAAAAAAACTCCAGATGGCTGGAGAAAAAAATAAAATCTGCAGTGATTCCAGACCATGAGACTGCCTAGTCCCCTCTGATAGATAGATAGATAGATAGATAGATAGATAGATAGATAGATGGCAACTATATAACAGATAGATAGATAGATAGATAGATAGATAGATAGATAGATAGATAGATAGATAGATAGATAGATAGATAGATAGATAGATAACTATATACAGATAGATAGATAGATAGATAGATAGATAGATAGATAGATAGATAGATAGATAGATAGATAGATAGATAGATAGATAGCAACTATATAACAGATAGATAGATAGATAGATAGATAGATAGATAGATAGATAGATAGATAGATAGATAGATAGATAGATAGATAGACACTATATACAGTAAAACAGATGGAATGACAGATACAATGACTTTTCTTTTCCAGGTTGTAAACTACTTTATGATGGTGATCATCTATTACATGACAGTATCAGCATTACTTGACATCGTACAACTTGGTACAACTTTAAAGTTTTAAAGTGGTATGACAGCCCTTCAATATGCTGCAATCAGTTAACTATGATTGCTTTCTTCTGCATTGGTGATATATTTCCACCTCAATAATGCATTATTTTGTAATTATTCAATAATTTCTGAGCGCAGGTTATTTAAAGAAGCCATATGCACGCCTGATTTTTGTCACAGAGTGGGAGCCCTATTAGCTGATCTATTCAGCGTTTCCTCTCAAACACCATCTTTTAAAAAGGTGCTGGCACTACACCACAGAGACCAATCTAAAATTCTCATACACTTGAAAGGTACATTCACTTTTAGTAAAAATTATATATGAATTTTAAGGAAAATGGTTACTTACAGTTTTTTTAGATAAAAAGCAGGCCTTCTATGAGGAGTGCAGTGTTTAACCTCAGTTAATGTCTAACTTTAAATATTTGCTGTTCCAGAGTCCTTTGATTCCTCAGGTAAATAATCAAGTGATTGAAGTGCACTGTCTGCAAAGCCCAGCAACAGCAACACACACAAAAACAAGCTAGGCTTTACCTTTCTCATTTTGAATAGTTTGAAATAAAAAATTGAAGATATATGTTAAACTCCTGGTCCAGGGTTGGACCCTGCCTTTTACCTGATGCTGAAGGTTAACCCGTTTATCACCATCCTCAAAATTCAAAGATGTCATTCTGATAATGAGTGGATGAATGAGTCCAAAAAGCAAATACAAGAATTTTTGTCTCTTCACATGAGTTTGACTCTTCATTTTTGCTCATCATCATTCCTAACAATCCTTACTCTCATTATTTTATATCACAGTTTTTCTCAGTTGCTTAGATGCATTTCTCACTAACACTTTAAAGAACATTTAACACTCATTCTTTAAACTGTGCCTCAAATCTTTGCAGCATAAATGCATTTGGTCAGCACTATTTCATTTCTAATTATACGAAATGCAAATGATAAAGCACTTTTGCAAAACACAAAGGATGACTGTCAGTGCCTACAACAAACAGAATAACAGATACAATGACTTTTTTTTGGGTTTTTTTTTTTACCAGGTTGTAAACTACTTTACAATGGCGGTTATCTATTACATGCCAATATCTCATCTGAGTATGTCATGATGCTTAAAACTGACTGTATGTTTTTCACTTGCTTATATACATTTCACACTCCCATTGACATAGTTGTTCTTTGCATAAATCACTGCATAAAAATGATTGTGCACAATGAGTGGAATGCTAAAGGGTGTCCATTGAAGGAATCAATTTCAAAGGAACAGTGTGAGGATAAAGGAGCTAAGATGCCTTTATGTACAGGTCTGACTAAAAAGAAATGGTTTTCCTTTCAGTGTGCCTCCATTACAGTAATAATGGGACCATGTAACGAAAAGAAGAATGTGGTAGGTGTGCTGTTACTGCTTTGTTGTATGGAATGATGTTCTACATTGTTCAGATTTTATAGTATGTGAACTGGTTGTGAGTGTTTTGCAGTAATGGAGATGGAGACAACTGACACCTCACATGCATTTATATATGAGAACAAACAAAACAATCACAGGCCGCCCACAGTGACTGTGCCAGGGCAGCATGGAGGCAGCATAACCTGCTGTGGCCTTAACTGCTCTCTCATTTATGAAAAAAAAAGATTAGTGGGGACACCTGGTATCTTAAATGATGTGTTAATGTCATGTTTCACCACTCCAGTGTAGAAAGTGAGTTGTTTGCTGTCCATCTGTAACTGTGGAAGGTGTGCCCACCACCCTATTCACTTTTCTACCTCGACTCAGTTTTAGGATTTTTTTCAGCATGATTAAGAAAGTTATGTGATTATCAGACTTATGATCAAATGTCCTGAGTAGGGGAAATAGACAATGCTTGATACGACATCTCAGTGATGAGGGTAGCTGTGATATGCAAGAAGGGTTTTCCATCAGTGCCATGCAAGGCATAACGTCAAATATAATGTTGACATAATCTTGCGGCCCAACAGAAAGGGGAGTGCTGATGCCCAATTAAACATATTAGCCTTGGTGTTTATTTGTAATTCAGACAATGTTTTCGCATCTATATTGTGTTTTCTTCATACTGTAAATAAGATTCAAGATCATCTTGTAATGTAAATTTGTTACAGCTTCTCACTTACTTTTCATTTTCAAATTACTTATCATAACTTATGTTTTAAAACATGCAGTCCAGCCTTACAGTAGCAGGACAGGGCATTATGCACTAAGGTGACAACTTGAAAGGTCTTCTCCTTCAATGTCCCTAGCATACTTTACTGCTGACCACACACAAGAAATAGGACAGGATTGGAATGGAACAGATATACAAGCAGCACTAGCAAATCTGCAAGCACAACAAAAGAAGACAGTAAAATAAAGAGATCAGTCATTGTATTTTGTGAACAAAGACTAGTGGTAAGTGAAATACTTTGCATGAAATTGAATTTGCAGCACAAATCTGTGAAACAAAACGTGCTTCACAACCTACACAATTTGTGCTATTGGCACTTACTGTATATTTTAATTTTATCTTCAAGCTTTTTCTCTTTGTGTAAATGCATGAATGTCGTGAGAAATCAAGCAAAATGACACCTTTAGAAGGTGTCATTTTGCTTCTCACTACATTCACAATGGCTAACACGGTACAACACCCTACTGCTGTAAATGCATGAGAAAATGTATTCTGATGCACATCTTGAAGGGGAAAGCACAGCTAGAGAACACTTACCTGAAAGCACTTAGGAGGCACATGTCTGATGCTAAAATTTATTAGACTGGTTGTGAGGCCACTGGTGAGCTTGTTGAGAGATTGCTTAGATCAGCTTTTGGAGATGGAGAATGTGAGTGCTGAAGGTGTTACCTCTGACCCAAAATGAAGTGTGAGAGGCTGAACTGGTGGCACTATGTGCAGGTGTAGCAAAGTCTGTTCTGTCTTTTGTAATTTTTTTGCATGTTTCAGTTATGAACTTCCCCAAAATCAATTGTTCCTGTATATAGTTAGTAGCATATGTGTCATATGTTATAGTAAGGGTGCTAATTAATGTTACACCCCACAGACCACATGCAGCAAGCTTCTCTGTTAAGCCACCAGGCACATGTTGGATGTTGTAGGGGTTAAGACATAGTTTCAGTTCTCCTCAAGACGTTTTTAATTTTATTTTATTTGTCCTGTATATTACATGGAAACACTCAAGTTTACAGTAAGTCTTGTGTTTGTTTGAATTCTTACATGTAGATTTTGTATCAGTTATGATTGAAGTTTTATTAAAAAAAAATAGCATTTATTCTTTTAGCGTGGTATCACTGCATTTTAATGTAATTTGTTGTGGTGTACAACATTGCCACATGTGTATTCTTAGGTTCATTTTTATTTTAAATTTTATTTATTTTGTATTACAGTTTTTCTCAAATGCTAAAATACAAAAGCCAATCCTCTAAACCAAATGACCAGTTGTCTAAACACATTTACTAAATCTAGCCATCATTTTCCAATATCATAAACACATTTCACATGAAGACACAATTCACAAAACACAATCCTCCGTTTTCATAAATCTAAACACATTTTTCCTTGCTAAAACACAAGTTGCAAAAGAACTCTGCTCATATTCTCAAATGAAAGCTCATGTGATGCAAAATGCTTGCCACAGTCAACAATTTTTGAACACAATGAACATACCTGGCGTCATTCATTACACACAACGACTCAAAATTGAAGACACTTGTTGCTAATGCTGTGACCACATGTATAAAAGCAAGTTCAGAGTGCCCAGTTTGCTGAAGATTCGAAACAAACACAATGGATGAAGGCAGAGTCAGGGGAAGAGGAATTCGAGTCAGAGGAGGGAGAAGAGCTGGCCATGGAAGAAGAGGAGCAGGCCAACGAGAAAGAGGAGTTCAAATCAGAGGAGGAAGAGGAGCAGGCCAATGAGGAAGAGGAGTTCAAATCAGAGGAGGAAGAGGAGCAGGCCAACGAGGAAGAGGAGGAGGCCAACAAGGGAGAGGAGAAGGTCCAGGAGGGAGAGCAAGACAACCTTGCACCATCAATATGGATGAGATCCGAGCAATAGTTATTGACCATGTCATTGTACATGGCATGACAAGGGCGAAGCAGGACTAAGAGTCCGTCCAAACCTGAGTAGGTTCACCATGGCCACCATTATCAGGGCTTTCAGATAACACAACAGGTATTGTACTCTATTGCTTTCTTTGTCACAATACAGTTTTACAAGCCTGTGAAAGTAGTCAATTGGTTTCAAATCAGTTGTTATTGTAAAACATGTCAATTGACAACACGTTTCTTTCTTTAGAGTTGAAAGAATGCCACATAGAGGTGGGAGGGTTGCCATATTTACAGCGGCACAAGAAACCCTCATTGTGGATATGGTTCATGAGAACAACCTCATCAGACTCCGGGAGATCAGAGACAAAGTCATTGCCGATAATGTCAACTTTGAGAGCATTGATGATGTCAGCTTGGCCACAATAGACCGAGTTCTCCGGCACCAAAAGATGCGGATGAAACAGGTCTATAGGGTTCCCTTTGAGCGCAACTCAAACCTACGTTACGAATATGTGCAAGTAAGTATACATCCATGTTCACAGTACAGTTAGTGGACATACTGTGTTGCTCAGTGGCCTACATTACTTCTGGACAATACTGTGCTACCTGATTGACTGTTGTTCTGAACACCTGTGCACTTTCACATTTTCACAGAGGATATTACAGTTGGACACAGTTGGCCAGACCTCATGAGTACCTCTTCCTGGATGAGGCTGGCTTCAACCTGCAGAAACGAAGGCAAAGAGGCCATAACATCATTGGCCAAAGAGCCATCACTGAGGTTCCTGGCCAACTTTAATATTACTCTTTGTGCGGCCATGGGTTTGGAGGGGCTTGTCCACCGGCATGCTGTCCTTGGGTCTTACAACACCCAACGTCTCCTCACCTTCCTAGAGGAGCTAAAAGACATCCTCCTGGACCGCCAACAACACCATCCTGGGCCTGCACATCACATTTATGTGATCATTTGAGACAATGTCCGCTTCCACAGAACAAACCAAATCAGAGAGTGGTTCACCACCAACAGTAACCACTTTTTAAACGTCTGTCTGCCACCCTACTCCCCTTTCCTGAACCCTATAGAGGAGTTCTTCTCATCGTGGAGATGGAAGGTTTATGACGGACAACCATACACTAGAGAGAACCTCCTAAGGGCAATGGAGCTGGCCTGTGTTAACATCCCAGTGGAGGCCTTCCAAGGATGGATTCGCCATTCCAGGGCATTTTTCCCGCGGTGCCTGGCAAGAGACAATATAGCCTGCGATGTGGATGAGGTGATGTGGCCCGATGTGGCCCGATGCAGTTCAGCGACATGATGCCGCACAGTGATTGTGGTGTGTGTGTGGTGTGAATAAAGTAAATAAAAAAACTTCACACCCTGATCATGTTTTCAAGAGTACTGTTGTGTGCAATAGATTCTGATTTTGCATTGAGTTGTGTTACAGTAGTGTACATGCAGAATTTTCTATAGATTTATACTCTTCATATGAAACTCACAAATCTAAATGCCTAATCCTCTGCAGAGATCTAAGAAGATCCGTTACTGTAAAGTTTCTAAAAATATGCATTGGCAGTTATGAAACAAAGAACCTTCTCACAAATTGAGCATTGTGTTTTCAATTGTTTTGCTGTAGTGTGTAATGATGTGTATAGTGTTTACATTTTTGAAAGCTTCGAGCTGCTATTTTGGTCTGAAAGTTTGAGTTTTGAAGTGAGAAGGTGTGGTTGTGTTTATGTAGCTTTAGAAAAGGGTGTTGTGTTTAGACATTGGGGAACATGGAGGAAACATTTGTGAAATGTGTTTTAGCATTTGAGAGAAACTGTAATGGTTTGAGTTTGTAATAACTAGTGTGACCACAAGGGGTCACCAGAAAGCCCCAAATCACAGATACATTAAGCACCAAACATTATTAGGATTAAAAAAAGGCTTTTTATTCTCATCCACAATCTTCTCTCTAGCAATCAGCCACAAAGCCATACAAAACAATAAATCTTTGAGATCTTCCTCCTCCTAGCTGAGTGTTGCCCACTGCCCCCTTGATGTGAGGCTGTGGGCTCCCTTTTAAGCTGGACCCGGGAATGCTTCAAGTGCTACTCAATGTCTTCCAGGAAGCACATCCAGGCCATAAAGTAAGTAGGGATGCTATCATGACAGCGCCCTCTTTCGACACCCAGGGACCCCGACAGGGCTGCACTTCTGGACTCCAACTTCCAAGAACCCTTGCAGGAGTCCCATTTGGGCTGCTATATGAGGACAACTGCCACCTGGGGTATGGCAGATACAGTGCATCTGGAAAGTATTCACAGCGCATCACTTTTTCCACATTTTATTATGTTACAGCCTTATTCCAAAATGGATTAAATTAATTTTTTCCTCAGAATTCTGCACACAACACCCCATAATGACAACATGAAAAAAGTTTACTTGAGGTTTTTGCAAATTTATAAAAATAAAAAAAACTGAGAAATTACATGTACATAAGTATTCACAGCCTTTGCTCAATACTTTGTCGATGTACCTTTGGCAGCAATTACAGCCTCAAGTCTTTTTGAATATGATGCTACAAGCTTGGCACACCTTTAGTCAGTTTCGCCCATTCCTCTTTGCAGCACCTCTCAAGCTCCATCAGGTTGGATGGTAAGCATCGGTGCACAGCCATTTTAAGATCTCTCCAGAGATATTCAATCGGATTCAAGTCTGGGCTCTGGCTGGGCCACTCAAGGACATTCACAGAATTGTCCTGAAGCCACTCCTTTGGTATCTTGGCTGTGTGCTTAGGGTCGTTGTCCTGTTGAAAGATGAACTGTCGCCCCAGTCTGAGGTCAAGAGCGCTCTGGAGCAGGTTTTCATCCAGGATGTCTCTGTAAATTACTGCAGTCATCTTTCCCTTTATCCTGACTAGTCTCCCAGTTCCTGCTGCTGAAAAACATCCCCACAGCATGATGCTGCGACCACCATGCTTCACTGTAGGAATGGTATTGGCCTGGTGATGAGCGGTGCCTGGTTTCCTCCAAACGTGAAGCCTGGCATTCACACCAAAGAGTTCAATCTTTGTCTCATCAGACCAGAGAATTTTGTTTCTCATGGTCTGAGAGTTGTTCAGGTGCCTTTTGGCAAACTCCAGGCAGGCTGCCATGTGCCTTTTAATAAGGTGTGGCTTCCGTCTGGTCACTCTACCATACAGCAATGATTGGGGGATTGCTGCAGAGATGGTTGTCCTTCTGGAAGATTCTCCTCTCTCCACACAGGACCTCTGGAGGTCTGACAGAGTGACCATCAGGTTCTTGGTCACCTCCCTGACTAAGGTCCTTCTCCTCCGATTGCTTAGTTTAGGTGGCCGGCCAGCTCTAGGAAGAGTCCTGGTGGTTTCTTCCACTTACGGATGATGGAGGTCACTGTGCTCATTGGGACCTTCAAAGCAGCATACATTTTTCTGTAACCTTCCCCAGATTTGTGCCTTGAGACAATCCTGTCTCGGAGGTCTACAGACAATTCCTTTGACTTCATGCTTGGTTTGTGCTCTGACATGAACTGTCAACTGTGGGACCTTATATAGACAGGTGTGTGCCTTTCCAAATCATGTCCAGTCAACTGAATTTACCACAGGTGGACTCCAATTAAGCTGCAGAAACATCTCAAGGATGATCAGGGGAAACAGGATGCACCTGAGCTCAATTTGGAGCTTCATGGCAAAGGCTGTGAATACTTATGTACATGTGATTTCTCAATTTTTTTATTTTTAATAAATTTGCAAAAATCTCAAGAAAACTTTTTTAACGTTGTCATTATGGAGTGTTGTGTGTAGAATTTTGAGGGAAAAAATGAATTTAATCCATTTTGGAATAAGGCTGTAACATAACAAAATGTGGAAAAAGTGATGCTCTATGAATACTTTCTGGATGCCCTGTAGAACATCTCCCAACTCTCTGCTTCTGCTGCTCCATCCATTATATCATGCGGCTAGACGCAAAGTTAATTTTCTGTCCCATCTGTTGTTCAACTTTGGCCTCCTGTCTGGGTAAGAAACCATTCTCCAACCCAGCTGCAACACTAATTTTCCTCTTACATCACATCATATTTCAGTGAGGGGATGCTGGCACACACATGTTGTTGCCACTCCTCCTTGTATACAACACTTTTCATTAAAATTGCTTTAAGTTTGCACCTTGCACTGGGAATGACGGTGAAGTGATCTGATGTTTGCAGCCACCTGGCTTGTGGCTTAGGGGTGATCACAATTGTAATACCCAGCATAATATGTATGTGGTTGTATGTTGGAACCTCTGAATTCTGGTAGCTATCTTTCATGTGCATCTTGTAATATCTCCTAAACTGGATTTTGTGCTGCTTTGCTGTTTCCACTCATTTCAGCCACCCCACACCACCCCACCTGTCTCACCTTCTCCTCTATGCTGCGTGGCTGAAATGTTCTCTGCCACTATCAGATAAGTGTTGCTCTATAATATGCTGAAATGCTCTTGTGATAAACTTCTTCATATAAAACAGTTCGTCTAGAGCAGTGATTCCCAACCGGTGGTAAGTGAACCCCCTTGGGTTTGCGTGCTTTATAAATGGGGTTCCCAAAAAAAAATATTGTAATGGTGGAACTTTAAATCCCAAAGGTAAAAAATATAACAAAAAATTAAATGTAGGCAAATATATTCACAGTACTATTAATAATACAATAATAAAAATGGGTCAACAAATCAACAATCAAATATCATGACTATTACCTCACTTACGCATTGCGACGGAAGATTCCGTAAAATTGTCGAGTCGTAACAGATAACAATCTGTAACGCAATCTGACGCTATGCCGCTGGCGATGCGTGTACATTCTCGCATGATCCGGAAACTTCCAATTCAGCGAACCGAGAACCCTGAATGCGCTCGAAAGAACGAGAATAATGTCTGCCGATATAAAAACGGCAGGCAAGGGAGAGTAGAGTCAAATTGAATCGTATGAGAAGCTTAAGAACCATGAGTGATTTTAATAAGATAAATTGGTAGTGCATAGTGTGTGTAAATGAATTACTATAAAGACTTTTTACTGAAACATGTGCACGTCGAATGTGAAAGTGAATAATTATTACTCCTTAATTTTATTCTGGATCGATGGTTAAAAATGGGTAGTTTTATCACGTCTGACAAAAAGCTGGACGAGCAATCAATTGCTTCTTCTTCTACATCAGTCCCTGATTTGGTACCAACACAGGGTGACGATACTGAAAGTTGTACTGAGCTACCGTCTCTCCAGACTGAAAGCAAGGAAAACATAAGACAAAAGAGAAGAAACGAAAATATGACAGCGACTATTTACGAATGGGTTTTTATTTTACCGGGAATGAGTCAGAACCTAAACCGCTTTGTGTAATTTGTAATAAAGTCCTGGCCAACAGCAGTTTATAAAACCATCACCTGTTTTTGAAGGGGTTTACAAGGAGAAAAAGGTTGAGACACATTGAAGCAAAACATTGCTCAACGTACAAGGATAAACCCTTATCGTGCAATGACTACACAAGGGGCTTCCTTTTAATTAATTCCACTATTGGCTTTTTAAGGGGTTTACAAGGAGAAAAATTTGGTTGAAAGAATCGAGGATATGAGTGACTCACATGGCAGAGTTAAAGCAGTAACAACCCATGAAATTAAATTATTGGCAAGAATTGCTTTCTAATTAAACAACGGCTAGAATAAAAACCTGCAGCCACTGCGGCCCTCCAGGACTGTGATTGAGGACCGTGGTCTAGACCAAATAGTCAGGCTAGAATGTCCTAAAAGGCACTGGCACTGTGCACCATCCAAAATATTTATATTTCAGGTCAAGTCATTGTCACCACCAGGCTGTGAATGAAAAGTTAAATGGCAGCATTTGCTCACAACTACACCGTCCTACTCATGGCTTTGGGAATAAAAGTGTCAGTGTGCCAGATCAACAATATGCTAAAATAACCTATGGCTATGGATCTGTGCAGAATGAACCCTCATCAGCTAATATTGCATTGTTTCACCCAAGATCTCTTAATGGCAAAGCATTGGTGCTATCAGAATTCATTACAGATTCTAAGCTTGATGTGATGTTCTTAACAGAAACTTGGAAAAAACCGACTGACTTTGTGCCTCTCAATGAGGTGACACCATTCGGATACGTCTACTTCTCAGAGGTTCATAGCTCAAGACAAAGTGGAGGGGTTGCAGTAATTGTTAGATCGGAGTTAAACATCAAAAGAATACCAATTAACTGTCCATTGTTTTTTAAGTATCTGGCTCCTAAACTAATAACAAAATCTGATTTTCACTTACCTATTGTTGTCTTTAATCCCCAAAATTCAATGTGTCTTTCTTGTCTGAACTGAATTATTAACTCACTTAAGTTTCCTTTCCCAGACAGTAATTCTTCTTGGTTATTTCAACTGCCAGAAAAGCAAGGAATGAATTCCTGTCCTTGCTGAACTGTTTTGACTTGGTGCAACATGTTGATTTTCCTACCCACTCTGGTGGTCATATATTAGACCTGAGCTGCATATCTGCCTTATCTGTCGGCAACACTTATAGCAGTGATTTGAGACTCTCTGACCATAAAACAGTGCTTTTCACTGTCTCATTACCTCTCTTTCCTCTTACCTATAAATGTCAAATTTCTTTCAGAAACCTTAAAAATATCTGTCCCTCTATCTCTGCTGGATTAATTTCTGATCTTTTTCTGTCTTCCCCTATTCCATCAATGCTAGATATTCTTGTTGACTACTATAACTCAACACTTCATTCAGCACTAGATAAAACAGCTCAGTTAAAACATAAGGAAGCTTCCTTTAGGTGTTCAGTTCTATGGTAAAACTCAGAATTATAGTACAGTATATGAAAGCAGCTTGCCGATGCCTTGAGGGAATGTTACATAAAACTGACCTCACTGTGTACTTCTAGGCTTCCTCTGACCTTCAAAGGGCTTAAAGAGATGCACTATGGCAGAATAATAGAAAGAGGCCAAGATAACCCAAGGATTTTGTTCCCTGTAGTTAATAAACTAGTTCCACCTGCATCTGGCCCAATTACCTCCTCTACTGAAGTCTGAAAAATCCCTACTCTTTTTCTGTAATAAAATAAAAAATCTAAATAGTTCAGCTAACATGAATCCATCATCTATTTATATCTTTTCCTGTCTTCCCACTCAAACCTGCTTCTTTTCTAAATTTTCACCAGTTCTATCTGCACTTGGCAGCACGGTGGCGCAGTGGGTAGCGCTGCTGCCTTGTAGTTAGGAGACCCGGGTTCACTTCCCGGGTCCTCCCTGTGTTGAGTTTGCATGTTCTCCTTGTGTCTGTGTGGGTTTCCTCCGTCTGTGTGGGTTTCCTCCCACAGTCTAAAGACATGCAGGTTAGGTATATTGGTGATTCTAAATTGGTGTGGGGTGGGCTGGTGTCCTGCCTGGGGTTTGTTCCCTGCCTTGTGCCCTGTGTTTGCTGGAATTGGCTGAAGCAGAGCCCCGTGACCCTGTAGTTGGGATATAGCGGGTTGGATGATGGATGTATCCGCACTTGTTAATAATATGCTTTGTAAGACGAGGCGGATTAGTTGTGTTCTGGACCTCAGTCCCACAACACTTCTTAAATCTTACCTTCATTCCATAATCTCGGCTGTTACAACAATAATAAATACATCCCTTGACATTGGCTTTGTGCCAGCCCCTTATAAAATTGCTTCTGTAACAGCAATATTAAAAATCGGGAGTGGTCTCTCCTAGGCTTTCTTGTATACTCAGATATGGGGATTGATATTTGAGGAATAAACCCAGACCAAAAATGGTATTTTCAGACTCAGGTAGGTCTAAAACATCAAGATTCATCAAAATCTCAACATCAAATTTTTGGATGATTACAATACTTTTCTTATACTTCATATACGAGAAAGTAAAAAAGTCTGGTCTTGTTATTGACAATCTTAACAATTTTCTTACTTTTTCTGTCAAAAGTTCTTTAGCACATCATAGTCCCCCAATTCACCAATTACTTAACTTCTAATAAGTTCATGGAACCCTTTCAGTGTGGTTTCAGAGCGCAGCACAGCTGTAAAACTACTCTGCTTCGGGTACGCAATGATTTGCTTATGGCAGCGGACTCTGTGCCAACCAGCATATTAATTCTGTTACACCTGAATGCAGCACTTGACACTGTCAGACTTGACACTCTACTGTCCAAAATGGAGAATATTCTGGATATCTCTGGCACTGCCCTCCAGTGGTTTAAGTCCTATCTGACTGAATGGCAGGAGTTTGTTAGTCGTCGCAACAGAAGATCCAGCTCACACAAGGGGCTCCTCAGAGCTCTGTCCTCGACCCTCTGCTCTTCTGTATCTATATGATTCCCCTTGGCCATATTATTCAAAGCTTGGACTGGCTATTATTTTTATGCAGATGATACTCAATTCTATTTCAGTGTTAAAAGTGAAACTTCATCAGAGCTTTCTCAGCTCACAACTTCCTTCAGTGAAATTAAAACCTGGATGGAGAAGAACTCTTTAAAAGTAAGTTGCAACAAAATTGAAGCCCAGCTTATGAAAATTAGCTCCTTTTCAATCACTCCTGATAATGATCTCATCAGGCCTTCTTCTAATGCAAGGAATCTTGGTGTCATTTTTGATTCCTCCCTTTCTTATTGCACCCACATAAACCACATTAAGAAACTTTCCTACTTTCACCTCCATAACATATTTGTGTTTGCTCATTCCTCTTCTTTTCTAATGCTGAAAAACTTCTCTATGATTTTATCACATCCTGCATTGATTATTGTATCTCTCTACTGGCGGGTGCCGCTTCTACTCTTATATCACAGCTCTGGCTGATTCAAAACTCTACTGCAATAGTCCTTACATGGACCATCAACAATGAGCTTATATCACCAATCCTGCTTCGCCTTCATTGGCTCCCTGTGTCTTACAGAATTGCATATAAAATTCTATTATTAACTTACAAAACTTTAATTAGCCTCACACTGGACTACATCAGTGACCTTCTCCATCACTATGCTCCTGTTCACCTGCTTAAGGTTCTCTGATTCTGGCAATCTTGTTGTGCCCCACACTAACCTGCTCTCTGTGGGTGACAGGGCCTTCGGCTCTGTAGCACCCAGACTTTGGCATGACCTCCCAAAATGAATCAGATCAGCTGACTACCTTCATTCTTTTAAAAAACAACTTAAATCTCATCTGTTCACGAAGGCATTTAACTTAACCTGACATTTTGCCCCTTCTTTCAATTATCATCTCTGTCCAGATACTCAGGATAATTTATGTGTGTATTATATCACACATGATGTTATTTGTTTCATTCATTTCTTTTAGTACTAAACAACTTTGCATTTCTGTTGCTTGCGTATGTGGATTTCACTTTCACCAAACCACAAAACTTTGAATTCCATCCATTTTCTAACCGCTGAATCCGAATACAACACGGGGTCTGCGAGCCAATCCCAGCCAACACAGGGCACAAGGCAGGAACCAATCCTGGGCAGGGTGCCAACCCACCGCAGGACACACACAAACACCAAGCACACACTAGGGCCAATTTAGAATCGCCAATCCACCTAACCTGCATGTCTTTGGATTGTGGGAGGAAACCGACGCCGGAGAAACCCGCGAACCACGGGGAGAACATGCAAACTCCACGCAGGGAGGACCGGGAAGCGAACCCGGATCTCCTAACTGCGAGGCAGCAGCTACCACTGCCACCGTGCCGCCCACTTTGAATTCTTGTGGATAATTAAAGCCAAACAATACTTCTGTCATATCACCTATGTCCATATATTCGATCTCTTTTCGCCTTTACCTTTCCAGCAATATCACATTGAATTTTGATTCCATGTTTGTAATTACATTGTGACAAAGCCACGCTTAACTACCTGTGACTGAATATTATATCTTTCTCTCTACAAGAAATGTGTATGACAATATGTCACACAAATGAGAAATGATTGAACTGTGTGCATGGTTATGTGGGTAGGACTTTTCCAAATCTCTTTGCATAAGCTCTTGTCTCGCAGGGGCTCGAACTTTTCTCTTGCTGGATTTCACTTTCACCAAACACCAAATCTTGTAATTCTGGCGGATACGCCTCTTCTTTCGGAAGAAACATTACTTTTTTTCCCCTGATGTAAACACGAATTAGACGATCTACAAGTCTCCAACTTAGAGTTTAAAATGCAAACAATATATTCGATCTCTTTTCACTGTTTTGCTATTTCACCGAGTAATAATTTCTGCTTGTTTGAGCTAATGTGATCTTTACTAGCCTTTTTTTGAGACTTTCGAATTTTCGTATTTCCTTTATTTCTAACCTGCTCTGCATGTCTACCGTGACAACGTTTTTGAATTCTTTAAGAAAATCTACTTTGTCATCTACTCTTTCTCTTTTATTTCTGGCCCAGGGCATGGTTAAATCTCATGACACAAAGAGTCGTCTCGCGGGATGTGAAAGTGTCTGTCTGAGAAAATCACGTCTTGTCTCCTTCCAAGATTTTTTTTATAATAGAGAGATTTAATATTTTACTGTGGTTTATTTTTCTGTTTTCTTTTATTCTATTTAATGCTTTGTATATCTTGTATTTATCTGTTCAGTGTTTTATGCAGAAAATATTTGTATCCAACGTTACATATACCCTTGATGTTTAAGTAAGCAACTTGCGCATGGGAAAGATGCTATATAAACAAAATGTTATTATTAATACATTAGTAATTGATTTGCTTTATTATTTAGTAGATATTAGTGAAAGAATTTTTTTATGATACCCTGTGTTTTGTTTTGTTTCTGGAAAGTTATGCTATGTTATTTCTTGTTAAGAATATTATAATAATAATAGATTATAAAGATTATTATTTTGTTGTGTGAGGCTATGTACTGTATATTATAAATATTTTTTTCTAATTAAATATGTATAATATATCGTAAATCATTCTATATAAAATATGTGCCACACACGTGCGATTGGGAGACAGTTAAAGTGCCTAAATAATGATGATACCATGCCATACCAGGGTCGGCAGGGTGTGCTGATTGTCTCTCTAAAATCTCTTGCAGACCATTCACAGGAAATCCCACAGGGTTCCGGTACCAATGACGACATCACTTCCGGTCCCGACGGTGTCACTTCTGTGTCCAGCGCTAACGATGATGTCACTTCCAGTCCCCAGCTTTGTCACTTCCGGCACCAATGTCGTCACGTCCGGTCCTGACAACATCACTTCTGGCTCCGATGATGTAATTTCCTTTACCGGCATTTAAAGCCGGCATCTTACCACCATAATATTAGTACTATTTTGGACTCAAACCTGTGAACATCTCTGTTAAATTTACTTCAGTTTTGCAGCCGGGAAACAATAAACATTTATGATGTCTGTGGCTAATCTTTGTGACATATGTATGTTATGTTATGAAAAAAAGGAGGCCAGACGCATGGTGGATGCTTTAGGGGTATCAGTGAGAAGCTATTTGTATGATGCCTTGTTCTTTTTTTGTTTCTGAAAGCGGAAATAGGAATAAACTTCTATTTTGCTACTTTGTGATTATTAATTGATTTCTCTCTGATACAAAGCAAGCAATGCAGAGACAGATAAGAGTGCATGAAGCTGCATGAAAGGAGTCATGGAAGATCATGGAGGCATCAGCAGCATTTTAGAGTAAAATAAGTAGGAGACAACACTTTGTCAGTGGATTATCTCCTAGGGAGCAATATTAATTGCTTGTTGCCCCAGAAAACTTTAAAAACTCCCATAAAACTAATTTCACACTTCCCAATTGGAAATTAATTTTAGTAGCAATTTTGGTGAACTATTTTCAAAACGAAACATCACCAGTAATGAGATGCACAAGAATAAATATTGTAGGATTTAAGCCAGCTGAACTGCATGATATCTCTTCCCTCTCCCTCGCTCTTCTATAAAACGATGCCAAAAAGTGTATTTAGAAAGACATTTCAGGATTATTAAGAACAAATCCTTTGTTTTTGAAAATGTAATTCCCTTTAACTCCCTTAAAAGTCATCATTTCTAAAATTAAGATACTGTATCTCGCCGTTGTTTATGCAGTGTGGACACTAGGTGGCACTGTTACCCCTTTAAACCCAACTGACAGACACTCAGGACATAGGTTAAAAGCACCAAGAAGATCTTTAATTTCTTTTCTTCTTTGAATAGTGGTCCCCAAGAACCACAGCCACAATAACACAGGCACGTAATTAAATAATACACAATTCTCTCTATATATTTCTCCTCCATACCTCCCAGCAAGCTTTGTCCATCACCTCCAGACTCTGGCTCGCTTGCTAGATGTTTAGCAGTCCCTTATATAGTTATGACCCAGAAGTGTTTCTGTTCTTTCTCCTACGTGACTTTCCAGCACTTCTGGGTCAGATGGAGAATCCCAGTTCTTTAATCAGCCCGGAAGTACTTTGGGGCTTCCGTCCATGTGACTTGAAAGTACTTCTGGGCTATATATGAAATAAGAGTCCCAAGGTCTTCTCACAGTGTCTCCTGAGATACCAAACTCCAAAGTCCATCTAGCACTTTGGGAGAAGCTATGTGCAAACGTAGCTGCCTTCCCCCATCCTTGGGGCTTCCCGGCCGGCTGAGCTGCCGACCATCCCTTACATAAGTTTTGGATAAATTAAGGCAATGACAATGCAGTCATGCTGCTGATGATGCATAATCTTGGTGCATCATAGGATGTATCAACTTGGTAACAGGCAATTCAGAATCAACAAAATCAGCAAAACAAAAAGTTGTTAAAAAGGACACAAACAAAATAAATGACTTTTAATGTAAGTCTCCACACAAAAAAATGTTAGAAATGGATTTTCTGTGTAAGAAAAACCCCAGTCAAGATTCATGAGTGATTTTTTTAAACTAAAGGAAGCACAAGAAAAATTAAATAAAGCAATTGGTCACAACAATGCACAATAAATTTACTATGGATAATGCTATTAGGATATGATCAATCACACTCAACTCTTCTGACCAGCAACACACAGAGAAAACACTTTTCATGAAACATTATTTTCATGACACAGACGCTGTGTGTGTCAAAGCCTACTGTAGCTCTGCCCTGATCTATTCCTTCCATTCTAAATGCCAGTTTACTTTAAAATGTGCAGTTGATGAAGGCCTCATCCTGAACGCCGCTACACATTTCTGCTGACTTCTGAATTCCTCTGGAGCGCTACCATAGATTCATCACAACATTGGGCTTGTTTATTAAGCAACCCTAAGAAACTGATAACTTCACTTTCCTGTTTTTATGTGCCACTGGGACACACTGTAAGAATCATCAGTCACCATCACATTCTTCATCCTCACCTAAATGAGACCTTATGTAGGCAAGCGCTAATGTTTGTAGACATTTTGTCACATGATTGGGCTGTTTCTGTCTCTTATTAAGTCTGTTCTCCAAGATGGTGGCACAGCTTGAGGCAGCCAGATATCTATTCATTGAAATACATTTCATCCATCCTTCCACCCATTTTCTAACCCACTGAATCTGAACACAGAGTCACGGGGGTCTGCTGGAGCCAATCCCAGCCAACACAGGGCACAAGGCAGGAACCAATCCCAGGCAGGGTGCCAACCCACCGCAGTGAAATACATTTCAAAAACTGTAAATATATACTTACTACATTCCTTGAAATATGTCTCATAACCTTCATAGGCAAATGTGTATGACAATTGTGAATTGATTTTATTAACAGTGTGTTATAACAAGTATTTACAATGTCTATTTAGGGATTTTGGAACCCATGACTTATGATTTATTTTGGTTTAATGGCAAACATTTTTAACCATTATGGTGGGTGAGAGAGGACATGCAGGTGGGTAGGTGTAACACAGTAATATGCAGAGGACAGGAAGATACGGAAAAAGATGATCTGCTGTGGCAACCCCTAACAGTAACAGCTGAAAGAAGAAGAAGATGCTGCAATGCCATCATTGTTTTTCTGTAGGTGTCTCCATTTCAGAACAAATGTGTAGGGCATTTCAATCCGATCCAAAATTCCTGGCAGGCACGACACAACTAACATCCTCAGAGTGACTGTGTGAAGGATGACAAAGGTATTTCCACGGTATCCAAGATAACCCCTAATGCTGAATGCAAACTAAAATATTTTGTTAAGAATTCTAGCTTTGGTTTTTGGTCTTTGAGTTCTGGTTCATGTTTTAATTTTGACAATAGATTGATTTGACTGTGGGATTTGACTTTAGCTTGCCCTCACTACGTTCACCTTCCGGTCATATTCAGTCTTTAAATACTCTCTCTTTCTGAGTCAATATGCTATAAGATTACCATTCCCTTATGGACAGAGTTCCTTTAAATTAGGACAGTCATATACTCTGAGTTTTGGTCAACATCTGTAGAGTAAGGATCAGAGAGGTTAATAAAGCTATCATGAGAGCATTGCAATGCTGTTTTACTGTAAGGAATTCATTGTGCTCAAAATCAACATGTTATGATGTTCTTGCTATCTTGTGCTGCTTTCATATAACATACCAGAACATGAAGGAGTAGGCACACACAGCTTAAACATAGCAATCTATTTGAATGATGACTGCCTTAGGAATTCATTTGGAACCCAAATAAACAGAGAGAATTGAGAAAGAAGCTGGAAGTGGCGCCATTATAAGAATGCATAACACAAACCTACAGATGTACAGGTTACAGGAGACTATACTTGACAATTTATATTATGTGAAAAGTACTGTATTGTGGTATTTACTCACAAGTTTATTTAAATAGATTGCACTATGCGCAACCTGTATCATCCCGCCAAGGTTCTATTGTGATCATGTAGTAAAACTGTCATTCAGCAGTTTTGTCATGTACTGATTCTGTCTCATCTAATAATAAGTACTTGACCAGAACCCCTATTAATTGCAGAAGGTGAGAAAATGTAAAACCTAAATGTATTGCAGCCCATCTTAGCATCTCTGTCCATTTAAATTAAGTTATTGAATTTGTATTTCTTTGTGTTATCTATTTGCATTGTAAACTGTCTTTGAGTGATAAAACTACACCCTTTTATTAATACAATTCACAGTCATGTGCCTCCAAGCATATCAAGGCATCCTCAGAACAAAGCAAGAATCAACCCTGTATGGGGCATAGCTCAGTCCAGCTAAGAATCATTATCATCTTTAGGGAGTGGAAGAAAAACCCTGAGAACAACACCTTGTGCACACAGGGAGAGCATTGAAACACCACACAGACAATGAGAATGGTAGTGTATTAATGGAAAATAAGACCTTTGTGATATCTAAACACTTCAGGGTTATTGAAGGCTCCAGGTTATTAAAAGCAGAAATGTGTAACCCTGAGCTCAAAAGATATAATTTGCTTTGTCTTAATTTTCTGGTATTAAAGTTTCACTTTAAAAAACTGTACAAGTTCACAGTGTCATTGATTTTGTTAAAAACATCCATGTCACACAGAGCTGAGCACAGCACAGTTTGCATTCTTCCCATAGTCACAAAGAATATCCAAGAAATGTCAATCTGTAAATATAAAATGCAAAGGGTTGTCTGTCAGTCTCTCAAAAATGTACATTAAATCTTAATACCATGATTTTGGCCACAATCAAGAGCTTATACAGTAATATGCATGAGGCGGCCCACAACATGGTTGTGAGGGCTACCTCGGCAAAAAATTGGGTTTTGTGTCCTTCTCACAGCAAGTGGTGGCATTGCTGACAGTGAAGCACATTGCACAGGGTGACTGATGGCTTTTATTGCAAATGCCAGTCATACACACTGATCACAACAGCAAGTCATACATTACTATGGAATTGGTGGTGTGGGCTTTCTCTGCCACGTTACTGAGCTTCAGGTCCTTCACACAATGAGTCACAATGAGATATGCATGACAAGAAAAGACAAGAAAAGCACAGACAGGAAAGAGCTGCAGCGACATCAGGCAGCAGTGAATAAGATTGAAGCAACCTCGGTGGAGTGACCTGGGGTGTTTTGCGAGAGATGCATCAGACACTTTTCTTTAAGTGTTACTAGTAAAACATTAAAGAAATGAAGCAAGAAAAACTTTCATTGGATGTTTAATTTGCTGCTGTGTTGTCTAGCGGTTGGACTGAGATGCATTATGTGCTTTAATAAAAATAATTCTATTCTGATAGTTCAAAGATTAGTGGTAGATAGAAGATAAACAGAGATATTCACAATCTGTAAACGGGGGAATTTGTAATAGTAGCCCCATGTGTTGGAGGTTGAAATGTATGCGGTTATTCAAGCTCTCCTTGTCTTCTTCTTCTTCTTTATCTTCATCTTTTCCCACTTCTATGTGAAGTTAATGTGCTCAATGAACCTTCTCCAAACAGCACAGTCCTGCACCTCCTCACAAGTTTTCCTTTTCCTTCAGATGTTCTTTTACTTTATCCGTCCACCTCCACTTTGAACTCCCTTGCTTTCTCTTGCCCTGTTCTTCCATTCCCATTACTCTGTTACCCACGTATTCATTGCCATTCCTCATCACATGTCCATACCACCTCAACCTACTTTCCTGTACTTTCTTATTTATCTCTCCCACTTTTGTTGTACCTCTGATTGTCTCATTTTTTATTCTGTCCTTTATTGTCCTTTATTGTAATCTCAACATTCTCATTTCTGCCACATCTAACGTCTTCTCCTACATTTCCTTTACTGCCCATGTCTCAGCTCCAAACATCATTGCTGGTCTTACCACTGTCCTAAAAACCTTACCTTTAACATTGTATCACACAACCCCACCAAAACACTGGCAAAAAGTCTTAGGCTTTGCAAAATTACTTTTTTTTAAACATATTTGATAACATTCTGACATAATGTTGATGAATAATTTAGTTTCTGAAAGGGTTATGAATAATTATTCTAAAAATACAATTCAACAATAATAGCATGTTGTATAATATAGTTTAATGTACATGATTTTAACAAGAAAGTATAATTTCCATACAGTGATAAAAAAAACATGAATTTCAGAAAAGATATACAAAGGGGTTTAAAAACTGTCATTAGTGTTTCTGATTCAAGATTCTTATGGGAACTCATGCATGAAACTGAATTGACCTGCTGATCTGTCCTACAAGGTATCCTTAAAGATGAACATATGTGGTGTGTTATTATTTGAAGTATGCCATTTACAATCCAATAGTATGTTAGCTTTAAAATTCTTGGTAAAAGTAAGAAAATTTAAAATGCAACTTTTTTCTGCCTTGTGGGGTATATTTTCAGTGAGCATTAGACTTCTAAACATTTACAATATGCAAATTAAATGCTTTGCTAGTGCTCCTGTAAGAACTCCAGTAAAAATCTAGATGTGGAAAGTGTACAATGTTTTTGGCTGTTATGGTTACATGATTATTTCAGATTTATTTCAATTGGCTATAAGGTTTTGTGTTGTAAATTTTAATGATCATCGTATAACGAGCAAACCTTAACTGGGTAATACATGGTATCATGTGGTTATTCTCCTGGCCCACTATATACATTGCAACCTACAGAACCTTTCCCAAGCAGGCTCCTATCGCACCATCTTCTGTGGTCAAAGGAGCCCTTGAAATGAGAAACTCTGGGAGGGAGGAAGGCCTCCTTTAAGCAAAGCAGCAATAGGGCAAGGGGGAGAGTAAGCAATCAAGACATTTAAAATTGAGGTGTCTCATTGATGTTAGTGGTAGTAGTGGAGTGAACCCTATCAGAAGGGTCAGTAGCTTCAGGGACTTCATTGTCGTCCCCAGATCCTTCCCAGGCGTAATATTCTCTGGGAGGTGTTTGTGGGAAACTGCGACTCTCTGATGAGTCGCAACTGTCTGGGAACAGCAAGAAACCGCTGAAAGTGCTACTGCTTTCAGTGTTCTGGAACATGCCATTGTTGGCGGTATCTTTCACTTGTATCCAGACTTGGTCACCAGCCTGAAGGTGTTGTACCACCATCTGAGAGGTCTGACCCATGTTATTTTCCTCTGTGCTTTTTACAATACCCTGGAAGTTCACAAATAGGCCCACCTTAAGCACTCTGAGAAAAGCTGTCACGTGGTAGGTGAAGATATAAGTGCCATTTACAGGTGCTGTGTAGATCCCGTTGTTAGGATTATAGTGCTCCATGACATTATAGAGCACAGTTGTGAAGGGCACTGGCAGATTGGGCTTGGGGTAGATGTTCTTTAGGGCTACAGAAAAAGCAGATTGGATGGAAGGGGTGCATGGCCCTGGTTCTCCTCTAACTCCTTGATCCCCTTTCTCCCCTCTGTCCCCTGGCAATCCCTGAGGTCCTGCAACACCTTGAACTCCTTGCTCTCCTTGAGGACCCTGTGGCCCCATTTTTCCCTCATTACCCTTTTCCCCATCTTTGCACTCACATACTCCCATCTGTCCCTGATCTCCTTTCAGTCCAGGGGATCCTTGCTCACCGGTGGAGCCTTTCTCCCCATTTTCACCTTTTTGGCCAGTTATGCCCTCTATACCGGGCAAACCAGGCTCTCCTCTTTCTCCAGATGGCCCTGGAGAACCTGGATTTCCAGGTCTGCCCTTCTCTCCTTCACAAACTGCCGGACACTGACCAGGTTGCCCTGGCGGGCCTCTTATGCCTGGAATTCCATTAATGCCTGACATTCCTTTTTCACCTGAAACCAGAGAAGCAACAAATTTACATTAGACATTCATACAGGTCTAAAGGTGGAACACAGGAAACAATAAAAATATCATTTTGATGTTATGGCACAGCTCATTGGTAGAGAAAAAATATGAAGATATATGACAATGGCCACATCACGTGGCTACCATGTGCTGTAGGTGGGCACACCTACTGTGTGGAGAAAAATGACAAATTGTCACATACCTTTGAGCCCAGTGCTACCCTTAGAGCCTTGGAATCCAGGTTGCCCCTTATCACCTTTTGGTCCCTCATCTCCTTTCTCACCTACATGATGGTAAAAATAAAGAAGAGTGCAAACATTTATTTTTTTCTTTTTGGTAATGGTGGCTCTCCTCTTTCTCCAGATGGTCCTGGAGGTTTTACACTTTAAATTTAAAAATTCTGGAAGCAACCAAAAGCTGAAACAACTAGGAGAAATACACAATGATACTAAATGACCACTTCCATGGTGCCAGATTTTACGTTTACTTCCTCCTCCTCTATTTTAGTGGGGAACTCAGTTTACATGGATGGAAAGTAATATGACAGGTAATAAGAGTAAAGACTAGACTGAAAGCCAAAAAAGTGGTCAGGTAGAAACAATTAAGGGAAAGGGAAGGGTAAGAGCACAGATCAGATAAAACAAGTCCTGTGGGATCTGACAAGGTAGAAAGTAAAGGAAACTGAAAACTTCACCATTAAGCTCTAGAGTTCCAACATACAGTAGCTCCTTTAACTACTTCACACAGTCCTCAGTGGTTTTAGGACAGTAATGCCTTCCAGCAATAAGTGAGATAAAAGAGCAGGAAAATCTTGCATCTGCAGGCTGAATTTATCTCAAAAAGAATATCCATGTTCCTTTGATTGGTCTTTTAAAATACAGTAATAGGATTGGGTGAAGATAATTTTGGTAGTGTTTAGTTTAGGCGTTTCATGGTTTTAGCATTCCATCATCTTTCCCAGCCCAAAGAATTATTATTATTAGCATTATTCTGGGGGGAACTAACTAAGGTAAGGATGAGGCAAACAAATTATTGCAGTTTTATCCTTTATCACCATCCAAATATCAATAGCTGATGTTCATATTTTTATACTAGCTTGGTTCTTTTTGTAAACCTTTAATTCCTGTGCTTCCTTTGTCATTGTCATGGACTCACTCACCTTTGAGACCTCTTTGCCCGGGTAAGCCTTGATTACCTCTAATTCCCATCTTCCCTTTGATTCCTTGACTTCCTGGTCGTCCTGTGAAACAAAGAGAATCAATCCTTTGAAGGAGCAGTGTGGTCAAAAACAAAATAAATTAGAATGACTTTATAATTAACCTTGATCACCGGGCTCCTAACAGTCTAACAAATATGATGTCTATGGGCTTACATCTGAAGCTCTCATGCACTGTAAATGACCTTTTTGCCATTTCATACTCCTTTTTCCAGTATTGTGGATGTTCAGATTGATGGAATGAAGTTTAATTCTAAAACCGAACACTTAACTGCCATGGTAGAATTAAGCACTCTGTAAACATTATCTCTGATAAAAATGTTATTCTATTAGTCAGATTTCTGTGTTACAGTCATTTTGACAGACCCTTAAACAAGTTGTTTCATTATTGTATCTGACAGGGGCATATGCTCCCTGGGTATGTGTCCTTTTAGTATTGTAGCTCATAATTTAAGCCTAAATAGATCCTTTCTCACTAATAGCGCAGATATTAAGAAAAGAGAAATACAGTAAAAAAAAGCAAAAAAAGAAAAGAACCTGCTTTAAAATGCAGCTTTCGTTCTTAATGCACATTACAGTATATACTGCCATATAATCTATATATATAAAAGAGACTGTCTGTGTGTGTTTCATATACAATCCTACACCCTTTGACCAATTGGACCAAATTTTACATAGTTGCACTTCAGAACCATACAGACAAGATAAACTACTTTGGAGCCCAAAACTTTGACCTGGGGGTCCCAGTGTTTTGTATTCCTGGGTGCTACATTTTGCACACTAGTGCCACCTGCTGACTCAGAAGAAGTATTTCAGTCCTATAATTCTTGACTGATCTGGATCAAATTTTGCATAGTTGCTCTCTAGGACTATACGTACAAGACAGACTACTTTACAACTGAAAATGTTGATTATGGGGGTTCCATATTAACATTACATATCTGGATAACAACTTGTACTGCTATAGACTACTGTAATATAAAAATAATTTATTCTGCGCTTTTACAAAGGGGTGTTTTGGGTGAGGCTTGATCGAGCGGAAGTAAAGCACAACACAAAGGAGAATCAAAAGGTTGTTGTTTAACTCTTAACTCTTTGTTGGCTTCATTCATCCATCCATCCTCTTCCGCTTATTCGGGGTCGGGTCACGGGGGCAGAGAGGCCCAGACTTCCCTCTCCCCAGCCACTTCTTCCAGCTCTTCTGGGAGAATCCCAAAGGTGTTCTCAGGCCAGCCGGGAGACATAGTCCCTCCAGCGTGTCCTGGGTCTTCCCGGGGCCTCCTCCCGGTTGGACGTGCCGGAACACCTCACCAGGGAGGCGTCCAGGAGGCATCCTGATCAGATGCCCGAGCCACCTCATCTGACTCCTCTCGATGCGGAGGAGCAGCAGCTCTACTCTGAGCCCCTCCCGGATGACTGAGCTTCTCACCCTATCTTTAAGGGAAAGCCCAGACACCCTGCGAGGAAGCTCATTTCAGCCGCTTGTATTCGATCTCGTTCTTTCGGTCACTACCCATAGCTCATGACCATAGGTGAGGGTAGGAACGTAGATCGACTGGTAAATTGAGAGCTTTGCCTTACGGCTCAGCTCTTTTTCACCACGACAGACCGATGCAGAGCCCGCATCACTGCGGATGCCGCACCGATCCCCTGTCGATCTCACGGTCCATTCTTCCCTCACTCGTGAACAAGACCCCAAGATACTTGAACTCCTCCACTTGGGGCAGGATCTCTCCCGCAACCCTGAGAGGGCACTCCTCCCTTTTCCAGCTGAGGACCATGGTCTTGGATTTGTAGGTGCTGATTCTCATCCCAGCCGTTTCACACTCAGCTGCGAACCGATCCAGAGAGAGCTGAAGATCACGGCCTGATGAAGCAAACAGGACAACATCATCTGCAAAAGCAGTGACCCAATCCTGAGTCCACCAAACCGACCCCTTCAACACCCTGGCTGCGCTTAGAAATTCTGTCCATAAAAGTTATGAACAGAATCGGTGACAAAGGGCAGCCCTGGCGGAGTCCAACTCTCACTGGAAACGGGCTCGACTTACTGCCGCAATGCGGACCAAGCTCTGACACCGGTTGTACAGGACCGAACAGCTCTTATCAGGGGTCCGTACCCCATACTCCCGAGCACCCCCACAGGATTCCCGAGGGACACGGTCGAATTTTTCCAAGTCCACAAAACACATGTAGACTGGTGGGCAAACTCCCATGCACCCTCCAGGACTCTGCTAAGGGTGAAGAGCTGGTCCACTGTTCCGCACCAGGACGAAAACCACACTGTTCCTCCTGAATCCGAGGTTCACTATCCGACGGACCCTCCTCTCCAGAACCCCGAATAGACTTTTCCAGGGAGGCTGAGGAGTGTGATCCCTCTATTGTTGGAACACACCCTCCGGTCCCCCTTTTTAAAGAGGGGGACCACCACCCCGGTCTGCCAATCCAGAGGCACTGTCCCGATGTCCATGCGATGTTGCAGAGACGTGTCAACCAAGACAGTCCTACAACATCCAGAGCCTTAAGGAACTCCGGGCGATCTCATCCACCCCGGGCCCTGCCACCAAGGAGTTTTTTGACCGCTTCGGTGACTTTATTCCCAGAGATTGGGAGAGCCCACCTCAGAGTCCCCAGGCTCTGCTTTCTCATTGGAAGGCATGTTAGTGGGATTGAGGAGGTCTTCGAAGTACTCCCCCACCGACCCACAACGTCCCGTGTCGAGTCAGCAGCGCACCATCCCACCATATACGGTGTTGACACTGCACTGCTTCCCTCCTGAGACGCCGGACGGTGGACCAGAATCTCCTCGAAGCCGTCCGAAAGTCGCTCTCCATGGCCTCTCAAACTCCTCCCATGCCCGAAGTTTTGCCTCAGCAACAACCGCCGCATTCCGCTTGGCCTGCCGGTACCTATCAGCTGCCTCCAGAGACCCACAGGACAAAAAAGTCCTATAGGACTCCTTCTTCAGCTTGACGGCATCCCTCACCGCTGGTGTCCACCAACGGGTTCGGGGATTGCCGCCACGACAGGCACCGACCACCTTGCGGCCACAGCTCCGGTCAGCCGCCTCAACAATAGAGGCACGGAACATGGCCCATTCGACTCAATGTCCCCACCTCCCTCGGGGCGTGGTTGAAGTTCTGCCGAGGTGGGAGTTGAAGCTACTTCTGACAGGGGACTCTGCCAGCCGCTCCCAGCAGACCCTCACAACACGCTTGGGCCTACCAGGTCTGACCGCATCTTCCCCACCATCGGCCAACTCACCACCAGGTGGTGATCAGTTGACAGCTCTGCCCCTCTCTTCACCCGAGTGTCCAAGACATATGGCGCGCAAGTCCGGCGACACCACCACAAAGTCGATCATCGACCTGAGGCCTAGGGTGTCCTGGTGCCAAGTGCACATATGAACACCCTTATGCTTGAACATGGTGTTCTTTATGGACAATCCGTGGCGAGCACAGAAGTCCAATAACAAAACACCGCTCGGGTTCAGATCGGGGGGGCCATTTCTCCCAATCACGCCCTTCCAGGTCTCACTGTCATTGCCCATGTGAGCATTGAAGTCTCCCAGCAAAACGAGGGAATCCCCAGAAGGTATGCCCTCTAGCAACCCTCCAGAGACTCCAAAAAGGGTGGATACTCCAAACTGCTGTTCGGCGCATACGCACAAACAACAGTCAGGACCCTTCCCCCACCCGAAGGCGGAGGGAGGCCACCCTCTCGTCCACCGGGGTAAACCCCAATGCACAGGCTCCGAGTCGGGGGGCAATAAGTATGCCCACACCTGCTCGGCGCCTCTCACCGGGGGCAACTCCAGAGTGGTAGAGAGTCCAGCCCCTCTCAAGGAGATTGGTTCCAGAGTCCAAGCTGTGCCGAGGTGAGTCCGACTATATCTAGCGGAACCTCTGACCTCACGCACTAGCTCAGGCTCCTTCCCTTCAGAGAGGTGACATTCCACGTCCCAAGAGCCAGTTTCTGTAGCCGAGGATCAGACCGCCAAGGTCCCGCCTTCGCCACCACCCAACTCACACTGCACCCAACCTCCTTGGCCCCTCCCATAGGTGGTGAGCCCATGGGAGGAGGACCCACGTTACCTTTCGGCTGTGCCCGCCGAGCCCCATGGGTGCAGGCCCGCCACCAGGCGCTCGCCATTGAGCCCCACCTCCAGGCCTGGCTCCAGAGGGGGGCCCCGGTGACCCGTGTCCGGGCAAGGGAAAACGTTGTCCAGAGTTTTTGCTCATCATTGGAGGTTTGTTGAACCGCTCTTTGTCTCATCCCTCACCTAGGACCAGTTTGCCTTGGGTGGCCCTACCAGGGGCATAAAGCCCTGGACAACATAGCTCCTAGGATCATTGGGACCAAAACCCTCCACCACGATAAGGTGACGGTTCAAGGAGGGGTTTGTTGGCTTTCATACATAATTTAAATGCTGCACACAGTCCAGGGAAGACCCATGGCTCGGTGTGAGGATTATTGTTAGGGAGCACCTTGGGGCCCCACAGTATGAGTTGGCAAGTGTGGCTATGGGAAAAGAACATTTGGGGCTCACTGTTAAGACTGTTTCCCCCACAACCTGGCTTCAGATAAGCAGTGGAAAATGAATGAATGAGTGAATAAATGAACTTTTCCATGTTTATTTACACATTTTGCCTTAAAACATTCAAGTAACAAAAAGGTAACAGTGTTCTGAAAATCAATAATAATAAATAAAATAATAAAGTATTTATCTATCTATCTATCTATCTATCTATCTATCTATCTATCTATCTATAAACCCAGAATAACAGCTTTGGAAAAATGATCATACCCCTGATTTAATACTTCTTAGAGCCAATTTTTGCTTTAATGACAACCATAAATCGTTTTGGATATGTCTCTACCAGTTTTGCATATGTAGGTTGGGGAATATTTGCCCATTCTTCCCATGAATTGTTCAAGTTCAGTCAGATTTCCTGGTGAGTGGTGATGGACTGCCATCTCCAAGTGTGTCCGCAGATATTCTATCAGATTTAAATCAGGGCTTTGACTTGGCCAGTCAATGACATACATTGTTCCACCCTTAAGCCATTGTACTGTTTTTTTGGTAGTGTGATTAGGTTTGAGAATTTGGGTGTGATTGGCAGCATCCATTTTTCCATTCAGTCCTAACCAATAACCCAGTCCTTACTGAAGAGACACAGCCCCACATGGTAGCTTCATGGTAGGTATGGTACACTAAGTGTTTTGTGCTGTGTTTGGTTTTCTCTTAACATAGCACTTGGAGTTCAGTCTAAAAAAATAGTCTTGGTCCCATCTGACCATAAAACATTTCACCACATTGCATCAAAATGCTCCTAGTGTTTATTTGCAAAGTGCAAATAAGAGGCAATGTGGTACTTTTTCAGAGGAAGCTTCTTTCTTGCCAACCTGGCATACAGGCTAGCTTTGTGTAAATATTCTTGTCACATGCACATATCAACCAATCTCAGCCTTAGAAATCTTTTTGTTTCCTTCTCCTAACTTGTGCCTTTCCACAGTTTTATCTTCAAGCCATTTTGAAAGCACATTTCCAACTATGATCAGTTCTTTATGTTTCCATGCACCACAAGCAGTAAAGTAGTCAGAACCACTATAACTGATATTGGGTGGGGACTAATTAATTTTACTTTAAGCTTGAGAGTTATAATGTGTAAATACAGCTGGAAATAGTTATATTTAACTAGCCAAAGTACCCGGCATTAGCTGGTTATATTTGTAAAATGGGTTAAGGAAAGAAAGACAAGGTGTATGTTTTTTTTCAATCAATCAATCATTATTCACACTGCCTCTCTACCATTGTCTCAAGGTTCAAGGTTCTTTTATTTGCCATTTGTGCATAAAACCAACAGTCAAAGCACATTGGAATTCTTGTGCAGAGCTCTGTCTGCGTCATAGTAAAACATTAAAAAAATTTAAAAACAGTAAAACAATATAATATATAATATAAATTATACCAGCACTATACAGAAAGGTGGTAATATCTACACACAAAAAAATACAATATTTTGTAGGTATTGCATAATTAAAATTTTACATATTTTTCACTCGTCATTTACATGACAAGTGAAGTGAGGTAGTGTGAGGTTATTACACATATTCAATAATTTTGTTTTGCAGTCAGTCTGACTGTGGCGGGGAAAAAGCTATTGAAAAATCTTGTTCTGTGAGTGATGATGCTGTCTGCTCTGCTGTGTCTCAGATTGTACATATATCAGTTTTTGTGTCAGAGCAGAGAGTGAGCTGGATGGAGTGAGTCCCTAATAATTCCCTCTGCTCTTTTCCGACAACGATGTGCGTACATAAAGTCCAGGGAAGGAAGTTTTGTCCCTATGATCCTCTGTGCAGTCTTTATGACTCTTTGCAAAGCCTTCCTCTCTGCCTGTGTATTTTTGGTGGTCTCATTGGATTCCCGAATTGCAGTAATTCCTTGCTAGGTTGTAACTGTGAATGCTGTCTTGTCTTACTTGTATTCTTAGTTCAAGATGGACAGTTTGTAGTGCCTAAATTATGAAGAAAATCTGGCAAAGCAGAAATCAAACATTTGTGTCGCTTTGTACTTCCACTCTTGATCAAGCCTCACCCAACACTCCCCTGCAAAAGCGCAGGATACTTCTTTTTATATTGCAATAGATAGGAGTAGCACGCAGCGTTACTCAACTAAGTAATGTTAAGTTATGGACATTTCATTTGCTGGTCTGACTTTATCCTGTTAGGATATTTCAATTACTCTGATCCAGCAGGGGGCACTGATGTGCAAAATGTAGCACAAGAAAAATAAAAAAAAACCCAGGGGGCTACAATTTTCAAAATGTTGTGTCCCAAAGTAGTTTATCTTATCTGTATTGTCCTAGAGAGCAACTATGCAAAATGTGGATCTGATCTGTCAAAAAGCTGTAGGATTATATAGCGAAAATACAGAAAGACAGACATTATACTTTATATATAGATTTATTTTCATTTCCAGGGTTTTGTGACAAAAGATGAGGATTTTGATAGGGCATGATGATTTTGTGTACATACATGTAGCTGAAGAGAAGCCATGGAACAATACTATTATCTTACAATTTTTCAGATGGGGTCTTTGGCGATTGTATGTCCATTTTTGGAGCAGTCTCAGGCATTTCTCTTAAACCTTGACTTCTTGTGTCTGTGCAAGATTGCTCCTGGCTTAATGAGGCTCTGAGAAGATTTATATCCACACTTTCCTGAACAATATTACATGTGGATTAATTTCTATTCTACCAGTTTCGCACATTCAGTGAGTTATTTACAGGTTCTACGGACCAATGCTATATATGGATTAGGCTTTCTTGGACCACTTTATCACACACTGCTTTACTTGCTTTAAAAACTGTCAAATTAGAACAAGGTACCTGCTCTCCTTACTAAAACTCCTATATCAAATCAAAGCAAGATTTCCCTTTTTGACTCTTTAGTTAGCAAATATATGTTAAATACATCAAATGAAATCACGCTCACAGGTCACATAGTTATTGTTCAACTTAATACAAATATTTCACAGATGATGATCCAGTCATCCCAATCCCCAATATGACCACACCGTGGTTTGACCATGCCAGTTGTTGGACACTCATGCACATATTGTCTGTATGGCCGTGAACATATCATTACTGTTTTTGAGAACCAGATTCCATCCGCTATTCTTTCTGTTTTCGATTTATTCTTTTCCATAAAGAGAAGAATTGTCTACTGTATGTGAATTTAAAATAACTGGCAGAGATTATTCCAGGGGGGTTTGAAAGATAACTGTCAAACATAGCAAAGTCTAACACCAAAGAGACAAGCAATCAACAACCAAAATGAAAATGAAAATCAGGCTTGTAAACACTAACAGGCACCGAATCCTAGATACACCTTAACAAGAAGAAAATTATTTTCTTTCACTAAACAAAAGCATTTGTCATGAACCTACTTTGTTACTGCTAGGAACTGATTTCTATGTTTCAACACATTACTTATGTTGATACATTTTATCATTTTTGGACATAATTAGGTTTTTTTGTTTTGGCATGGTGGTGAGCATTTTTCTGCTGATCCATGCATGGCTGCAGTCATATTATTTAATGTTGCTATGCCAGTTGCCATGGAAGTGATGTGATGCATTTTGGTAAGCTTTCAGCATTCTAGTTTTGGAAATATTTGCTTTTGCTCTCTTTTTCACTCTATTGTTAAAGGAAGCTTAAAGGCTTTTCCAAGAAAAAGCATTAAGGAACATTTGAGGTTTGGCCTTTTGCAGTAGTTTGACTTTTACTTGTCCCAGACCTGGGGCCTCATGTATAATGCCGTGCGTAGCACTCGCACTCGCATGGCGTAAGCACAAAAGCCGAAATGTGCTTACGCACAGAAATCAGATGCAGGAATCTGTGCGTACTCCAACTTCTGCGTTCTTCCGCTACATAAATCCCGATCAGCGTGAAAAGTAACACTCGTGCACACGCTTTATGTAACTCCTCCCAGAATTACGCCTCTTTGAATATGCAAATCAATATAAATCGCCCTTAAGCTCAGCCTTCTGTGAAAAGACAATGGGAAAAGCACTGGGGAAAATATAAGAATTTCAGCGAATACCAAGTGGAGGCAAACGAAAAACATACAATTTGTTCAAATAAACCATGGTATAATCAACAAAATGAAGTTGATCGAGTGACATAGCGTGTTGGAGAAACTTGAAAGCTCACGTTCACAAAATCGCACAGTGCCAGAAATAAAAAGAAGTCACATATCAAAATTAAGCCGTGGAAAGCGAGTTGTAAGCCCACTGTCTGAGTGTCATATGAAAGCTTATTAGGGTACAGAGAAAAAAAGGCACACAGTGGGGAAAAAGCACGAAATGTCAACTTCAATCTCGACATTTGCACTTTAATCACGTAGTTTATTTTGTCATTAAAGTAGAACATCATAAACTTCATCTTAAAATCGTTTAATTAACCAGTTTCTCAAATCACATCGTAATTAAAGTAGCACGTTAAATGCTTTGTTTTGTATTTGATCTTCTATGTGCTCTATGTGTGTGAATCACTACTTGCTTCTTAAACCGGCTCTCTTCCTCCAACTGGACACAGAATCCATTACATTAGTAATATTACAGCTCTCTAAATAACTAAAATACTGAGATGTATACGTGATATCATTTTCATGATGATAGGAGTTAAAGCACATTATTAAACATGTGTTTCACTTCGATGAAATAATTTATTGCAGCAGTACTCAGGGGCGGCTCTAGGCTTGTGGTGGCCCTGGGCAGAGGAAGAATCGGTGGCTCCTTCGCCCGCCAATGTCAGTAAGGTAGCTTATACACAATGGATGGCCATGTCTGTTGCAGACACTGCATAGCCGCCTCGTGCTCATGACACAAGCATTTAACTTTACTTTTGCCGAAATTTGTCGCTGCATTTTTAGCTGTGTTGTTATTTTCTCTTTCTGTTTTATATTCAACTAGCAGAATACCCGCGCTTCGCAGCGGAGAAGTAGTGTTTTAAAGAAGGTACGAAAAGAAAAGGAAAAATTTTAAAAATAGCGTAACATGATTGTTAATGTAATTGTTTTGTCATTGATATGAGTGTTGTTCTCATATCTATCTATCTATCTATCTATCTATCTATCTATCTATCTATCTATCTATCTATCTATCTATCTATGTTGTTCTAATATCTATCTATCTATATATATATCTCTATCTATCTATCTATATATATCTCTATCTATCTATCTATCTATATATATATATATATATATATAGCAAAATACCCGCGCTTGGCAGCGGAGAAGTAGTGTGTTAAAGAAGGAAAGAGAAAGAAAAGGAAACATTTTGAAAATAACGTAACATGATTGTCAATGTAATTGTTTTGTCACTGTTATGAGTGTAAGCTGTGATATATATATATATATAGCAAAATACCGCGCTTCTCAGCGATGTCATGTGTTAAAGAAGTTATGAAAAGAAAAGGAAACATTTTAAAATAATGTAACATGATTGTCAAAGTAATTGTTTTGTGTATTTGGTGGCAGCGTCACAAAGTTGTTTTCGGTAGCTGCATCAGAAAATGTACCACGACGTCTGACACGCCTCCTTTTTACTGTTTTCTCACAGCTTGGATTGCTGCTGTCATATATATATACACACACACATACACACATACATACATATATATATAATATACATATATATACACATACATATCTTCATATCTACATATCTATATACATATCTACACACACAAATTATATATATGTGTGTATGTATGTATGTATGTGTGTGTGTGTGTGTGTGTGTGTGTGTATATATATATACATATACTTGTGTGTATGTTTGTATGTGTCTATATGTGTGTGTATAGCTTTGGTCACTGAGTGCAAGGGAAAAATAATGAAATATAGTCTATAAGTTATTAAACAGTAAAACATTAACGTTTTAAGAAGTACAGGTACATTGAGCACTACTGGAGTGGTTGCGGGTAAACTACATTTTAAAGACTGTGTAACAAAACAGGTAAGTAACTAACAGCAGCTAAAATGTATATGGATCATCTCTCGGTAGTAGATCCCTTTTGAAAGGCGCTACACGGCGGCTGTGGTATAGAAATTACATTTTCTATGTGAGCGTTCAAATTTGTGCCTCTGGTAATGTGCCTTACCGGCAGTTAAAGAAAATTATTTTTGTGTCCTCTGCCGTGTTAAGAGAGAAAGGCTTTGGTTTGGGATAAAAGGAAAAAAGGTGTAAAGAAAGGAAAGTTGCCTTTTCTTTTATATAGTATAGAGAGATGTGTTCGCTGGCGTTATGATCGCCTTTTGGCGACAGTCGCGTGGGTCCTGTGTAGACTGGTGAGCCGTCCCTGCCATTAATCGGCTGTGATGGCACTGTGAGTCCTCCACTGTATGCGTGTGTTCATAATCCGAGCTGAGGACCTCATAATCGTATACGTGCAAAGAAAGTGTGAATCGCCTTAATATTATTTTGCCGTGGTGTAGAAAAGGGGCCCGTGTTTGCACTTGTCTGGGCTATAGCTCAGGGGGCGGATGAAAAAAATTAAAAGTGCTCACTTTGACTTAAGGCAGAAGCGCAGTCAGCGTCTCAAAGGCGGCACAGCTATGCACGCGCTGGCTGCTCGACTTTTGCTGGGCAGGAGACCACAGTTTTTGCAGACACGTTCATGATATCAAAAGTCTCAGCGCTCTTTGGAGGTCATTCATATATTATATATATAGCAAAATACCAGCGCCTCATAGCGGAGAAGTAGTGTGTTAAAGAAGTAATGAAAAAGAAAAGGAAACATTTTAATAATAATGTAACATGATTGACATTGTCATGAGTGTTGCTATCATATATATTCCTGCCTAAATAAGTCACCCTCCGCTCTTACTTTTTACCGTTCATTTAATCATGGCTAGTGGCGGAAAAATTATAAAATGGAAGGAGGATGGCTTTACCAAAACAATTATTGATGGCGAATCGATTATTCATAAAGCTTGAATTGGTGATCTGTTTTTCTGTGTTAACCTCATATTTTTTCATACTTCTTCTCAAACTAAGGTGGTGCGAGGGTAAAATGAATCGGGATGCGCTGATCAATGTAATCGGTGTACCAGGAAATCATGCATTGACAAAAGCTCCCCTTTGCTTGTAATGCAAAGTGTGATTAAATGCACTATTTTTCAACGCGTTATGGAGCACATGCATCGAAGCTTCTCAGCTGTGCTTGTGCTAAGAAAAGGAAAGATTTTAAAAATAGCGTAACACGCTTGTCAATGTGACCTTTTGTAAGTAGTGCCTGGAGGATTCAGTGTGTTGAAACTCTAGAGACAGCGTGTGTATTAACTTGAGGTAAATGGGAGGAGATGATGACGTGACTCACCCACCCCTTAACTGTCAATCCCCACAAACACAGTCTCTCGAATTTGCATAAGCACACCCCTTCACCTACAATTTTAACTTAGTTACAAAGTGATCAAAACTCTCGTTTATATCCTGCGTCCTCTCATTAAACTTGTATTCCGCATTACCTGTGGGCATGTGAAACGCCAGCGTAGCCTGTCTATGAACTTAATTTAAAGTTTAGGTTTACACCTTGCTTTCTTTCCGAGGTAGCAGCACTCATGAATATGGTAGTATATGCCACTCGCTCGCTTCTTATTGTTTCGCTGCCTTCTCAATTATATAATGCATGTTTTCTTAAGCGCTTTTTGTAGGTCTTCCTGGTTTTCTACGCACTGTGTTGACAGTCAGTTCACGTGATTACGTGGGAGGCGTGATGATGTCACACGAAACTCCGCCCCCTACGTCTTTGCAGCTCTACTCCATTACAGTTAATGGAGAAAATACCTTCCAGTTATGACCATTAGGCGTAGAATTTCGAAATGAAACCTGTCCAACTTTTGTAAGTAAGCTGTAAGGAATGAGCCTGCCAAATTTCAGCCTTCTACCTACACGGGAAGTTGGAGAATTAGTGATGAGTGAGTGAGTGAGTGAGTGAGTGAATGAGTGAGTGAGTGAGTGAGTGAGTGAGGGCTTTGCCTTTTATTAGTATAGATATATATTGCTGTAGCCATCACTGCAGTCAGTGCTTTTCTTTCCCCAAGTAACCGATCGCCACACAATCAGCTCTGTAATAGAAGTTAAGCCATCTGTAAGCTTAGCGCCGATTCTTCAAAACATTTAAGGAACATTGAAATATCTTCATAGTACATGTTTAATTATTCTATCCTTAACGACACTCTCAGTGAAGAATATAGATTATTTAAATAAAGTTAAAGTTTTATCTGTATAATTTAATAAATATATTTTGCTGAATTTCATCTTAAAAATGATATTGTCATCATATGTAAATACACGCTTTATAAAGTGGCTCAGGTTGTGCGATATTATAACTATGGTGCAAGTTTACAGTGGGGTGATTGTACTTATAAGTACAAACCGTTCTACAAGGAGCAATTGATTGAGTGCATTTAAAGTTATTGGGATGAAACTGTTTCTGAACCGCGAGGTCTGTACAGGAAAGGCTTTAAAACGTTTTGCAGTGGCTGAGACAGCGTGTCCATGAAACTGTATACTGATAATTCTCTTTCCGATCAGCTGCTGCTGTGATTCACACTCAGATACAGTGATATAAATACTCCGAGTGGTGCAGTGAGAGTAATATGGAAAAAGATAATCCGCTGTGGCAACTGCTAACGGGAGCAGCTAAAAGAAGAAGAAGAAGAAGAAGAAGAAGAAGAAGTGAGAGTAACAACGCTAAAGCAGTTATGGTATTTGGAATACTATGGCTGTTCCCTGGACCATTATATTGTTACAAGTTAATTACAATCAGATGCGTTACACTAATAAACAATATTCTGTTAGTTTCAGTGTATTTATAAAGCCGCGTCAGGAAAATAATGAGTAACCACACAGGAACAGTACCATTGCTTTGACGCTGGGTACCGCCAGTCTGCAAAACTGAGCGGAGAACTTGCGTACGACAAGGCATGAGGTACCGTGGAAAAGTGCGTGGTTTACGCCAAGTGTAGGTTTTATACATCGCGATTTGAACGTGGAAAAGTTCTTACGCAACATTTCTGTGCATACGCACCATTTATACATGAGGCCCCAGGCCTTTACCTTCTACTATAAAGTCTATTTTCCTGGTACTTTCTTTCCTTTCCCTACCGCTTGGCACTTCCATGACTTGAAACACAGAATATGCCCTACACCTGTAGTGTGGCATCACAGCAAGCTATTCTAAAATAGCAGCACTGGATGATGTCATCTGTAGTGATTTTTGTGCATAATCATTACTTTTTGTAAAACTTTCAGAATTACTAGTTCAGGAATTTTTTTGCAATGTATTTATTTTTTCCTAAATATTTTTATTGTTGTGATTTTGTGGATTAATTTTGGTTCATGTTAGTATTTTGTGGTTGGTAATGTGTCCCCATTGCCAACATATAATGTCAGGAAGTGACTTGTTGCAGTGTTATCAACCAGGAGGTACAAAAGGTGATGCTGTACAATTTATGGTATCCAAGATTCTAGATTCTCCTTTTAGGCATTAGGAGTATTTAGGAGTGTGGCAGATGGTTGGGGATCCTGCCAAGCCAGGACACCTGGAAGAACCAGGAGAGGGACAATACCTTCCCTGGGCCATGAGAGGGCAGCCACCCTGGTCTGCATCGGGGCCATGGGATCAGAGCTTAGAAGCTCAACCCTGTTGAGGCCAGTGGCCACCACCAGGGGGTGCCTGGATGATTACAGAGTGAATCCAGGCACACCCGCAATGCTTCTGGGTGCTCATGCGGCACTTCCGCCATACCAGGAAATGCCACCAAAAGATCATCGCAAAGCATCTGAAGCACAACCGGGGCAGTATAAAAGAGGCTGTCTCACTCCATTAGTGGAGATGGAGTCAGGTGGCAGAGGATGGAGCTTGCGAGGAGAGGATTAGAGGCGGCAGAAGACTTGAGAGAAGAGAGAAAAGAAGGCACTGAATAATTGTGGCTTTTCTATGCATTGTGTGGTGCTGTAAAGAAGAAAAGGTTATTAAACGTGTGTGATTTTGTGTGTGTCTGTCTGTTTGTGGGCTGAATCTTCGCAGGATTCTAAAAGAACTTTCAGCACTTTTTTTTAGCAGAAGTCACAAACATGCAACTAAAGATGATGGAAAAACAAGCCAATAGCTAAATCAAATATAATACTATGTCTATTAAAAACCTGGAAGATTGTGTTTTTTTGGACACAATGGCTTATGTTTCATTTTTATTTTGTAGCCTTGTAGTATTTCTTTGCTTTGCCTCTGTTCACACAGAGACAGGTTAGCAAAGCAAACTCTTTTCTGATCATTGATAAGAGCTATGTAAATAAGAATTACTTTAAAGTTAATGGTAGGGTTTTCAGAGACTTTAGCAACATATTGTATTATCTTGATTTTTCCCTATGTTACATCATATACAGTAGTGTATATGATTATGTGATATGTTTTGTACTAGTGCAAAAACCTTGACTAGTATATAGACAGAAATTGTACTACTTCAAATTTTATTTGCCTACTGCTTAAGACATCTTTGTGTTATTGCTTTTAGATTATATTAGTTATTAATTTGCAATACTAATACTGTACATAATGTAAGCCAATCAGAAAATGTGTATTAAAGATTTCAAAGTTAAAGACAGCAGGACACAATGGTACCACATGGAGCAGTCCTCATCTATAAATATCAAAACCTATTGATCCTACTGATACCATCTGAGAGAGACCAAAGTCCAAAGGGCCTTAAAATATGAAAACATCAGGGTAAGACTTGTTAACATGTGACCTAAGCAGAGAGACTAGGTTCCTGTTCTATAGACTGTACAGAAGAAGTATTAAGAGTCATACCTGGAGGACCCGGATCACCACGGTCCCCTTTAGCACCTTCTATTCCTTTGCAAGTTTTGCAGAGGCAGAACCAGGGCACAGTTTCAATAGGAAGTGGTTCTGGCATGCTCATCAGATAACTGCAGTAGGCATCTCCATGGCCAATGCCATCGAGAGGAAAGCTTCTGGAACTTTCAAAGGTTTGGTTTCCTTGTAGGACATTTGGTGGTGCAGCTGAAGAGGTGGTAGTGGATGGCCTAATAGTGGATGCTGTGATTCCATAGAAGGTCAAAGGTAGTGTCAAACATGTAAGAATGAATCCGGAGATCAACATGGTCTGTGAAAAAGAAAATTACTTCAGTTCACACATTCAATAGGCTTACTCCCATCCTCTTTCAACCCAACAGAATGACGTGTTTCAGTCAGCCTTTAACAAAGTCAAGAATGGGATAATTTAGGCAATAGACTCGACTTACCCCAGAAATTCTGCTTGATCAGATTTTCCTCACAAGTGAAAGTATAATCAGTCAAACTTTTTATTAATGTTTGGAAGTCTGTGCTTTCAATTTTGCACTCTTATGAAGCCTGTCGTCCTATGACATTACCAAACTTACTTACTTTCAGCTCTCACAAAAATCTTCAGTAGTACATTTGAACACCAGTGCCACCCTGCATTTTCAGAGCAAGTTTAAAAAAAATGTCCTGATCCTGAAAGAGGGCACAAAGCAATCATTTTTAAATAAGCCAAATATCACCTGCTCTCATGGGTAGAGTTAATGGGGCTAACTGGCCTACCCTAATGGATACACTGTGGTACTAAAATAAAGCCTCAAATGGATGTGTTTTTTCTCAACAGCTTTTTAAGGCCTCATCTCACGTAAATTTGTTATTAATCGATTAGAGTGTTTATATGCACAGAAGGCAGAAGCCTGGTTTCTTCATAATTTGCGATTATATGGGGAAGTAATCTTCTAGAATTCTCCTTTTGCAAAATGTTCCCATCTTATTAAACTGAGCAAAAATCAGGTGAACATCCTGTGATAATTGTGTTTAATAAATATGTTTAGTCAAATTGATACATATATGTTTGTGTTACCGGATTGTACACAGCACATTTTTGCACTGCAAAGTACCCAGTATGTGTGCTTCTTGCCTTACAACCAGTGCTTTTGGAATAATAATAATAATTAAGGTATTTTACTTCAGTGAGATAAGTATCGCATGAGGTTACTCGTTACTTTAAAAAATAATCGGAGTACATAACGATCATTATTTTTAATTTGTTAATGCTCTGGAGCTTGCAATATCAGTACTTTCTGAAATGTTGAGACAGACTATTTCAGCCAGGAGAAGGAATAATGTGATCACTGAACATTTGCCTCTGGAAATTAATTTTGTGGACACTTCTGCTTGTGGTTGCTGAAAGCGTGTGCAAAACAAATACACACGCAGGCTGACAGAGTACAATGGATATGCGCGGACTACAAAACACTTAACAGAAACTGATTATGGGTTTACATGGCCACATAACTGGATTATTCATGGAGAAATCTACCTCTGTTAATCAGGTTATACAGAGGCCAATAACCCAGTTTCTTTAACTAGTGATTTACATGGCATTTTAGAAACCAGGTTTCTGTGAATAATAGGGTTATTGAAGCGCATGTAAATGAGCTAAATTAATACTTTAAATCCATCCTGCCCAAAGCAACTCTTTTTTGTATGTTGGCTATTTTTAAAACAACAGAGAAATATTTTGTATGACTTCCATTACAGATTAGTTAAATTTACCTTGAGAGTGATTATTTCAGCTTGTATAGTATATTTTGTATACAGTATTTTCCTCTTTTACATGTCTCTATCACACATCACACACACCCCGTGACAAAATATTCATTAAACAAAAATATCTCTTTGATGAAATAAATAAAAAATCAAAACACTCAAACTTACAAATTAGTAAACCCAAATCCCAGAACCCAACCATATATTACCCAAATCTTACACCATATGTACATTTTCTAACTTGTTTAAAAAATTAAGTGCATTTTTCCGCAATTAAAATAAAGAGACAAACTAGCCTGCAGTGGGCTGGTGCCCTGCCCAGGGTTTGTTTCCTGCCTTGCTCCCTGTGTAGGCTGGGATTGGCTTCAGCAGACCCCCGTGACCCTGTAGTTAGGATATAGCGGGTTGGATAATGGATGGATGGATGGAATGGACAAACAAGCTAAAAAAATCAGTCTTTCCTGTCATTTAAATATTGCTAGCATACTTGGGTACTTTTCATAATTTTCAAATCTGACATATATCAATGTACAATTTACTTCATATGAAACCTTATGTCATGACCAATGTATGATATTTGATTTCAGATGTGGTGTAAATATGTAGCAGTGTGGCTTTGCATCTAAAAAATGTAATTATTTTTTAGGGTTCTTCTGTGCCCCCATACCTATATGTCAAACTCCACCCATCAGCAGTCCTGCACGCAAAAAAAATTTAAGTCAGTGGTTCTCAACCTGTGGGGCGGGCCCCCCTAGGGGTGTGCGAAGTAACAAAAAGGGGGGCATGAAGATGTGAAAAAAAGAAAACAAGAATCAAAAATATTGAAAAAACATCTGTTGAAACCAAAACAAAATAACTTAAACTACATTCTGATACTAGAACAATAAATACAGAGTTAGATAAATGTCTATAAAAGTTAAGTAGGTATAATAAAATATGCATCTACATTTCAAAAAAATGTTAGGGGGGACGCGATTAAAACTGTTATGAAAACTCGGGTCGCAAATACTTAAAGGTTGAGAAACGCTGATGTAAGTATATTTGGGTTTTTCAAAAATTATGAATATCTGTCAAGAAATCCACTATCTGAGCTCCTATTCCTCGATGATATCGCAGGAGTCAGAGTTTTAACTGGCAGAAATAACAATAATTTTTGAGCCCATTTTGAAGGTGGCCAAGGGAGTGCTACATGTACATGGGCATTCTTAAGGTTCAATAAGCATAAAATGATTATTTGGATTGATTGGGGTAGGATTGAAATGAGAACAATGAACTGGGATGCAAAGTGAATATGCAAAAACTATATTAAAGACCACATAGTGCACTATTCTATCTATCGATGGACATAAAATAACATAATATTCTCAAACCAGCTTAATTCAGTTTTTTGGTTTGCTGGTAACCTGAGCCTATCTCCAGGAGTACTGGGCATAATACAGAAACCAGACATAGGTGGGGCACCAGTCCATCACAGAGCCCACAGTCATGCACAATATCATAGGTCCAATAATTAACCTAACACACAAATTTTATAGAGAAAGACCCATACAAAAAAATTGGGAACAGGCTGACTTATAATGAACTAGTATATGATTTAATTCTAGAACACTAGTCCATGAGGCAGCAGCACAATATCATGCTAATTAATAAATATGTAAATATATACTGTAAGAAAAATCTATGCATTTTCAAAGACTTTTTAGTCCAAGTTATGTGTTGGGTGCAGGAGTATAACATTAGGTGCAAATCTGGGACCAATTAGGAATGGCCACACTTATGTACTATACTGCAACAATTTAGAAACAAAAATTGTGAAATTTCTGAAACAGAAATTGTGATATGTGAAGAACCCAGAATACCCAGAGAAAATCCAGAAGAACTCTGGGAGAACATGCAAACTCAACACTGTTCCAGTTTTCTGGGGTGGCGACCTGCGCCACAACCACCCGATCAAAGCACTGTGATGTCCCTACATTGATGGATTGAAGGCCAGAAGTCCACATGACCATCATCATTAAATTCTTCCATGAGAGTCCTAAATACCATGAAGACTGATTGAGGTCATTTATGTTAGGTAGAATGCCTAGAGGGGGCTGGTAGGTATCGTGGCCTGGAACCCCTGCAGATTTTATTTTTTTCTCCAGCCGTCTGGAGTTTTTTCTTTTTGTTTTTTCTGTCCTCCCTGGCCATCAGACCTTACTTTTTTTCTATGTTAATTAGTGTTCCCTTATTCTATTTTTTATTTATTTGTCTTTTTTCTCTTTCTTCATCATGTAAAGCACTTTGAGCTGCATAATTTGCAAGAAAATGTGCTATATAAATAAATGTAGTTGTTGTTGTTGAATGTGGCCTGGTGGGAATTGATGTTGGAATTTTCAGTGTGGCAGCTTTAGCACTAACATAGGCACCCATGTGTTCTAAACTCACTTAAACACTGCTTAATTCATGTATGCCCACACCACACTAAGAGTCTGGTCCAATGACTTTATGTAATTTCTGTCACTAAGTTTGCTCCGGGAGCACTGACACCATGCTAGCTAAATAAATCAACAATATCCTGGGACAGAAGGGATGTTTTATATTGGCTGAAAATATACAACTTCAATCAAGGGATACCCTAGGATTGGAGTTATAGAAGTGTTAAGCATGGCACACAACACCAACCAAATAATCAAGGAAACAAGTTAGTTCCATTGAACCAGCTTTTGGATGAAAATCAATCAAAACTTTAATAAGACTGCTAGTCCATCAGAGATCACATAGATAGAAGAAGATGAACATCCAGCATGAGCGCCCACAGCACAAAAGACCTCTAGCTAACCTCTAATATAAGGAAACCTGCAGTGGCACCTTTGCTGATGCACGCTCAAACCCATGCTCTCATGCTATCAATCAAACAATCACATCTCATGTTTAGCTAGCTCTGAGCAGTCTTCATCATCATTTTAAGACATCAGCCCCACTCTGCACTGTCATAGGATGGTGAGGAAAACCCCTGTCCTGAAACAGTCCACCATATACCCCAATTGCCATCAGACCCCAGAGTCAATTACCGGTTTGCTGAGAGTGATTGATTGAAAATCCCATCTGCCGAATGGAAAGTGAGCAGTTGAGGCAAAGCAGCGGACGCTTTATAAAGCTGACCCAGAAAGTGATAGGTGCAATTTGACTCGCAGATCCAGCATCCCCACAAAACAAAAATAAAAAAAAGAAAGAAACACCTGCATTAAAAAGCTTGGTAATTGAGGACAGTTGTGGAGAAGGAACTTTCTTCTGTGGCGGCCCATTGTCTTCTGTAAAATGATTCCTGCCTTTTTCACAGCCCCATCTCTCATCTGTCAGTAAGAATAGCTAGCCTTGCTTTCTCTCTCTTCACCTACCTTTGTTTCCACGGGTTGGTGTGGCTTAGTTGATACTGATAGCATCAAATCCTGGTGAGCAGGCACCTTGGGAGCTCCACATCTCATAACTAGGTCTTGAGAACAAATAGTGCCAGTCCTGCCCACACCTCACATTAGTCTAGCATTAAAAAACAAAACAGTAAAGTTGGGGAAAGGCAAAATAACCAGCAGCTCTAAAAATTGTTTATGCTGGCAGGATCATTGGGGTGTATGGCATCTTGAGAGATCAATTGAAAGGGAAACTAACAAAACTCATAAATCCTACCTGACTCTGGTAGCCAGAGTGACTGTACACAGAGCTGGATCTGGTCTTTGGGGAATACCAAGTAATGTCTGCTTCTATTCTATTTGTTCACTTATTTTGGGCCTTTGAAGTAAATTTGATAGATCCGAATAAGGAGGAGGGAAGCCTGATGTATTAGTGGCTATCCTTAAGCAAACATTTAAATAAACTGAAATTACATATCATGGTAAGTATACAATATATTATACATTGTATGGTATTTGGCACCATGTTAGTGAAAGTGTGAGGGAGTACGTGAACTAGTCCTGCAATTTAATTAAATGCACCTCTTCCCACTTTAGATTTACTGTAAGTGAGTTTGAAACTGTTCTGCATTTTCTACTATGTTATGATACAGATTAAATGTGGCCTAGTGGTTAGCACTGTTTTTTTCCTAGCTAGAAAGTCAGCCCTATCAACGTCTGTGTAGAGTTAGCATGCTCTCCCCATGCCTATATGGGTTTTTCTCCCACACATTCAAAAGGGGTGTGAGTTTCAGTTAATTAGCCATTTAAAGTGGACTTGTATGAAAAACTGTGTGGGTGTGTTATCTTCGGTGAACTGGCACCCCATTCACACCTGAGCTTCTGCTTTGTGCTTGAAACTGTCAAAACATAAGAACAATGAGAACAAGTAATTCAACTCAAACTCACCAATCCACCCACCTACATTCTGTGAGTTTTGAAGGACCTTTAAGTCCTACACTTTACCACACTATTTGCTAATGTATTGCATGTGTCTGTGGTTCGTTGTGTGAAAAAAAAACAAAATCCACACTTAAAAAGCTTCTTGATTTGTCCCTGTGTTCTTGCTAAAGAATTTATTTTAAAGCTATCTACACCATATTAATTTCCTTCAAAATTTTAAACACTTCAAGCAAGTCATTTCTTAGTCTCCATTTGGTTAAAGTAAGAAAGTTCAACTCCTTTAATTTTCATTCATAGTTCATATCGCTTAATCCCAGAATCAGGCATCCTCTGGACTTTGTCTAGCCCTGCTATGTTATCTTTCTAATACAGAGACCAAAACTGCACACAGTACTCCAGATGCTGCCTCATTAGCAGTGACGTATGGTGAGGTTCATGGCTGGTGAGGCACTGACTCCTTCAGACTCAGATTTACAAATATATGTGTAGCGGTCAGAAGCCGCGAAGATTCACACCGTCGAGAAAGACGGTGATTTATTTATTTTATATGAGGATTACCAGGGACAACCCCAGCCTTGGCACGAAACACACCCACACACACTACAGAGACAAAGAAAACGCACTGGGAACTTAAACGACAAAAAAGTATAATGAAATTAAATTACTAAATGAAAACAATAATACCACCCCTGATCCCTTCGGCGATATTACAATTAACAGATAAACATGACAAACACGCAGTAAAGTCCATGTATGAAATAATAGCGGTGAAGTTATGTCCAGTGATTTGAATGAGCGGGGAAATGGAAAACACAGTCCTACCGGTAGTTGTTGAAGTAAGTTGACAGATGAATGGTTCAGGAGCGCTCCTTCTTCCGTGAAAGCCAAATAATCCAGACAACGTCCTCAGGAACAGTAAACAGGTAGACGAATGATTCCAGACCCCAACAGACAACACAATCCAGGACACGAAGATGTAAAGCAGGCAAACGACAGGCAGTTCCACAGATAAATACAAGCAGCAAACGACCAAAACAAAACTTTTCTCCTCTTCGTCCCTGCCCTCCTTTTGAACCCCTCTGGCCACCTTTGCCCCCAACAGCCCTGCAAGGACTGCTGGGAGATGCAGTTCTAACCAATGGTAGCACTGCTACATATGAACCCAAACAAGTAGCTTATTCACTATTCAATTGGCAGCTAGCATGCATATTGACTACTGGTTATGCTTCATATCTCATCAGAATTCTTTACACACACATAGGTAAAATAATACTGTATTTGGCTAAGAAAGATTGTTACATTTTTATAGTGGCGAGAGAGAGCAGAGAGAGTGCATTTGCTCTGCATCCTCCATGTGTTCTAAATTTGCTGCTGCAATTTCAGAATTCATACTCATTCAATACAAATATAATTATAGAGTGGTGTACAAAAAAAACGGATTTCAATTTTGACCTTAATTGAAATATTTAGTTGTTTTTAAAAGCTTTTAATTCAGATGCTTTAATCAATTTTAATACAGACTGCTCAACAAAAGAATAACAAGAAAGAATTTAGGGTCAAAATTTTGTTTTTAAATATTGGATTGTTTTTTCTTAGTCTGATCCAATTTTTTATAAAACTGAAAACTGTTTATGGTCTTACCTTTATTTGTAAATGAAGTCAATAGACCTATTCTTCTCCACAAAAATCTCTGTCACTTTCTTGTAAATTATTTTCCTTGTATTAAAAGTCTTAATCTTCCGTTTTTCCAGTCAGTCGGAAAAAAAAATGCAAATAAACGGACCACTGAAGTGCCCTTCACTTTCTGATATTGCTAACTTATTGGCGCCCAGAGCCTCTGCGTAGACGAGCAGCAGCAACGAGAACCTGTTGGGCTCACATGCGCCTCCTTCAGTGTGGAATGGTACTGTCAGCCTCACCTTGTGCCTTTTTACTGAGGTTTTAAGTCTGATCAGCAAGACTAAATATGTTACACACATTCATTAAAGATATTAACCAGACTGTCAGGGTGTATAATAAATGTGTCTGCAAACATTATATTGGTGACATACAGAGAGACAGCAACAGGCACGTGCCAATCGCATGCATCAACCCCGTGTATGAAGGAGAGTGCAGTCCAAAGTGAGGTGAGGCTCATCGCTGTTGCACCTCATGCTTCTCCATTGTATTTGAACAGGAAATGTGCAAATTCAGTGATTTTGACTATTAAGATGCTCAAAATTATTGGAATTATACAGAAAACAAATTTATAGCACAGACCAGTTGGGAAATTTATTTTATTATCATTATTAGTATTTTTTTTACTTTTGATAATGACAAGTGGGGCCTCCCCTGACCACACATCCCTGCTCATTAGTATGTTATAAAGCTTAAACATAATCTTCCTGGACCTCAACTCCACACATTATACTATATAACCTAACATCCTGTTTGCCTTCTTGATTGCTTCTGTACACTACAGCTCTCTGGTCCTTCTCATAAGGTATACTTTTACAATTCAAATGTTCCATTGTGCATTAAGGTCTTGCACTTGCATTCATTTTTCCTACATTCAATTCTGTGCATTAACTTACATTAAATTTCATCTGCCACAAATCTGCCCACGCCTGAATTCTGTTAGGGTCACTTTATAATGATTGAACTGATTCTTCATTAACTTCCCTTCCAAATAATTTAACATCATCTACAAACTTTGATGAGTATTTTCTTGTCCAGATCGTTTATGTATATTAAAAAAGTCAGCGCTCACACCATTTTTAACATCACCTAATTCAGAAAAGTTTCTCACACCACAACTGCAGTGTAACAGGCTCTGTTATTACATAAATCTGAATTGATTGGAAAATGAATGGATGGATTTTATAGAATAAGCAGATACTGTATATGAACTATTCTTGTTTCAGTGTTCTATTGTGAAAGTGTCCACAAAGGCACTTTAAGCCTCCAAAGGTTCCTTTTTATTAGTGGACAAGTTAATCCTGGAAATGCCTAAATTCTTAACTTTGTTTTATATGTACTCTCTGCAATACAAACCTCTTGAATCCTCAATAAGGGCTGGCTATCTTTGAAAAGGATTTAAAACTGAACCTCTGAAATTCCTTGACAATGGTTGAGAACAATCTTGCTGTCACTTTCCTCTACTGCAGTGGCTGAATTTCTGAAAATTGCAGCAAAGACAAGGAGCCTACCGGTATCACCAAACACAGCCTGCTCCGAGTTTGTTATCTCTGCACTCCCAAAACACATATCTTATTGTCTCACTGTAAAAAAATGAGATTTAAGCAAATGGAAAAGTATTTATATCATGGCATTAAATCTTGTTATGTATCAGATATCTGTATTTACAATTATTTAGCTTACTTTAAGAAACCTTGTCAAGTACATTTTCTTTACCCCATTGGCAGATAAATAAAATAGCTAAATAAAAGCAAAACAACTCCCATTTAAAGTTTTTTTGTCTAGTTTTTGCATAAGCATTTTTTACAGTGCTCCACCTGGGCAAAGTCTGACCTTGGACACTTCCTTGTATGTGACAAAGCCCTTTAAAGTATTTTCCAGCCCTTTTGGCTGTACCACTGTCCATGCCATCATGTCAAATTTTATTTTCATACTCTGCCCCTCTCCATTGTACGCCTAACAGCCTTATACAAATCCTTCTCTTTGCAGCAAAAAACAACATCTGCAAAGTATCTGTACTGCTTTTTTAATTTTCCTGCAAATTCATAGGTTCCTGGTCTATCCTAATCTGACCACACTATCAGAGGCCTCGTCACTAATGTGAACCACAGAGCCACAAAATATTGGAATTTATGTACATAGGCTACGCACAAAGCTTTGCTCAAAGATATTCTCTCCTTTCCTTTTGTTATTGTTTGTAATTTGACAACTGATAATTTTCAATGGTCTAGTTAGTTATCATTGAAGCTACTGTACTTTTAGCCAAACATGATGCCATGTTGACCACAAGGTCCCAAGCCCTTAATTTCTTACAAGCATATACACATTGGTTAGTTTATCTGAGCTTAAACAACTATTATCTAGAGGTAATACCTACCACTTTTTAAGTATTTGCTTTTTTTATTTTCATATCTCCCAATATTCTTCCATCTCATTTGCATGCATGCCAGGATTCTCTCTCAATTTCATTCTATGAGTCATCGTCATGTGCTTGCTTTTCTAAGACTTCTGTTCAAAAAGGCACCTGTCTGCTAATATTCTGTTTAAAGACACACAATCAAAAATACTGCTAGTTTTCCCCTGTGAAGTCCACAATAGTCTTGTTTAAAAAGTGTATTCACTTAAAAGTATCATTTTATGTAAATAATCCTAATATCCTCACAAATCAAATGTTGCAAGTCTTGTTTAACTGTAAAAAGTACAATTGTTTTTATTTCTGTACACAAAAAAATATTTAAGTCTGAATCAGGAGGCTTCTAAAGATCCTGACCAAGACAAAGCACGCATAGAAAATAAATAGATAGATAGATAAATAAACAGATGCATTTTATTATGTAATTCATTTGTATCTATTTTTAATAGCCTTTAGCAAACCAAAAATCAGGCAAAGTGTCTTTACTAGGGGCTGTTTGAGTTACTCCTTTCACATGAGATTCATAAACCTCCAACATTAATAGACAATATTATTTTTTAATTTATTTTGCATCAAAAAAATAACATTGCATACAATCAAGTTGAATTAGTACAACAAATAACTTGATAGTCAAACTAGAAAAAAGAAAGGAAAAAAAATCAGAAAGTTAAAAAAGAAAGCAGGAACAAAAAAAAAGGACAAAACCTAACAAAACAGAATTAATAGACAGCATCAACAGACATTCCTTAAACATGGCCTTGGAAAAGAACACCTCTGGTTAAAACCCCATGGAACTGTAAATGGAAGACTTAGGATCTAGTGTTGGGAGGAAGGAGGTTCAGAAGCTTAATCCCCTCATATATTGTGCCAAACCATTGATATCTCATTTATTTACCAGCCACATTACCTGTCGAAGACAGAAAATGATAAAAATTTGAAAAATTTTGATATCTCTTGCCCAACGTGTACCTTCACCACCTTTCCTTGGTTATTCTCATGTGTCTGAACCTCTTTTGACTGGCATTTAGGCATTCCGGTAAATTGTGCATCCCCGATTCTGTCTGCTTTATACATTTAGTTTTTGAAGGTAATTTTCAGTGTGCCTGCTAGGCCTTTACTCCTCATTGTGTGTCTCATACTTCTTTCGATTGCATAACCAAAGCCAAACTGACCCATCAGATTGCTCTTAGCGACCAGACATACAGTACACACAGACCATAGCGCTTTATTATATATTATATAATCACCCCGCCATAGTCCTAAGGCTCTCCACAAGAGTGCTTTTAATATACCACTGTTGAGCCATCAAGGGATCAACCAATAAGCAAACTTCAAACGTCTTGGGAGGCAGATGCTTGGCTAACACATTTAAAGAAGATTAAGTGTAAATTTAAAAAACATCACAAGGAGGAACAAGATGCCAATTAAAAAAAGAAATCTGTTTCCAATTCAAGCACAAATTAAGTTATATTTTGAAGTTTAATAACAATGCAAGAACTCGAAGAAGGATGCCCACAGACACCCATAAAGGGGGCTAAGATACCATCAAATCCTAGAAGTGCCCATGAATTATGAATGAGAGCTTTTCAATGGTAAAACCTTTTCTCAAAACTCAGGGATGTTGCTTACTCGACAATAATGCAGATTTAAAGGATTACACAGGATTAAAAGCCATTTGAATTAGTTTTTCTTTTATGTAGTGCAATTAACAGCAAATATCATCATAAGTCTCTTTACAGAACAAAATAAAATGCAATTTCATGTAATCATGTTGTCGCACAAGTGCACTTAGGAGGTAGTCAAAAAGCCTAAAGGTGAGTGAAACATTGCGAGACGAAGGGTTGACATATGGTACTAAGCTGGCTCTCTCATTCTTCTCATCAGGGAAACAGAAGAAAAGTAAAACATTTACTTCCAGGTTCAAAGATGGCCACCAAGACGTCATTTCTGGCGTTTTCACATGACAACACCTTTGACTCATTTTTGATGACAACACTTCCGGTCCACTTTTGATGATGTCCTATCCGTCCCACAGCTTCAACGTCATCTCCTGCCAACTCATTTCCTGTCTCCATTTTGTCCTCTTTATATAAACGCCATTTTCTCATGTACTATATGGGGACGGACCACAAACCTTTGCTATTGTGGCAACTCTCTTTATTTCAAGGAAGAACCTATTACGATGTAAACTATTCATCAATCCATCCATTATTTTAACCACTTTTTCCAGTATTCCACAAGGCACATTTACACTCACCCACACACTGAGACTGGGCTAATTTTAAGGTCACCAGATAATCTAATACAAAACTAACTTTAGCAAAAAATAGTAAAAATAAAACATGCAGAGTTAATGGACAAGATGGTAAGTGAAGAGAATAGCAAACATAAAAAGAATGGTCCACAGGAAAAAATAGATACATGTATAGTTGGGGAGATTTCATTTTCCATCTGGTTTTCAAAACACACTAGGGTGGTGTCATTATCATCACCATGACAAGTAGAGACTGCCTAAACTCATAAATAAGGGGACAGCAATTGAGAGGCTGAAGAAAACAGTGGGGCTACACTCTGGACTTTTGAATGCTGAGACATAAGAAGCATCACAAACAGACATAAGAAAGGAGATTGTGAGATTAAAAGCCACAAAGCAACATGAGCATTTGCTAAGTGTTGTGTAATGGGGTTTTAAAATGGCGAGAATGCCAGTATTAGAAGTTTTCAGCAGTCTAAGAAGTTTATGTTGCATTAGCAGAACAGACTGTGTAAGAGATTGTCTCTGCCACTGTGAGTGAGTGGTGCATGGGATGGATTTTTCTGGGAGGATATGTTCTCTAAACAAGACCGTGGAGTTACTTCAAGTGCCAGTGTGAGTAAACAGGAGCTACAACTGAGCAGTAAGCTCTGTTTGGTGCTGTATAATTAATTACTGCATGGAAAAAAGTGGCTGGCAGAATGTCAGAGGATTTCCCCCAACAGACACAGCAGCAGTTAACACTTCTCATCTAATCATCAGCAAAAGTGCCAACTCCTTTAATTAGGAATGTAAAAACACTTGGGCCTCTGGAGGGACACTGAGAGAATATATGTGACCCTGAAAGTGATACTGGTAACTCTTAGGTAAGGTTTCAAGGCTAATATGTCTGCAAGTGGCCACTTTAAGTTTAGAGTTGGGAGATGAGATCAGTCTAGGGGCTGATTGATAACGAGGTACTATAGATTGACTGCTGGGAACAAAGAATGGGAGTTGAGATGGAGAGCAGTATGGTTATTAAGGTTTACTGCCCTTTACCAATGGGCAGATGGGTGAGGCACCTAATTGCCAGGCACAACACAGAGTGAGGAAGCTCAGTTTGTTTTATGTTTTGTTCTCTCTCACCTTAATCACTCTTTGAACTGGTGGATTTCTTATTTTTTAGCATTCTTCTTTCATGTAAGTGTGGCGCAGAGAGGTGTCCCCATCATAAAAAGTGACCAAAAATATAACAAAACAACTTGTGCAAACCAAGTGAGGCAAGAAACAGTTTGCTGTATTTATAACTAAACTGGAAGGACTAGCAAGTGAGAGCAAAAATAATTAAAGGAGCAAATAATCAAGAAAACTGTGTAAGAGCCAAGAGATTAACAATACTAAGTGGCAAAACCAAAATTAAAGTTCAAAAATCAAAGTCAATTAACAAAGCCAAAGATCCTGAAGATAACTAAACTGCCTTTCCCTAACTAAACTTCATGATAGAATTTTTAATCCAAATACTTGGACGACAAAAGGTGCTGTTAGGTTTTGTTACATTTTGTTAACTTTTTGTAATTTAAATTACTTTTCTTCTTGACCTCTCCATTATATAACTAGAAGGTTACCAGTTCAAATCCCATTACTGCCAGAAGGGATCCTACACCCTTGAGCAAGATCCTTAACCTGAAAATTGCTCCTGGTGTGCTGTACAATGGCTGACCCTGTGCTTTGACCTCCAAAGGTCATGCAAAAAGACAATTTCCCCTCGAAGATTTAAAAAGTATATTAAAAATAAAAATGATTTCTTTTGTGGTCAACAAATCTGTTGGAATAATTTTTGGCTGAATATCATTTAATTGTAATGTTCTGCATTTTTAATCATGATGTCATTTTGTTCTTCTCTATTACCTCCATTGTGTCAGACCATTGCTATAAAACAACTGGGACCGCTATGAAACTGTTATCTCTGTGATGGTTAATAATCCAGCACCATGTGTCTGCCAATATCCAAGACATTAGACAGGAACCCCCAAAAAATGTTTAAATTACTTGTCCTTAAATTAAACGTTGTAAGGTGCATTTGTAGAGGTTGACTTTGGGTTTTGTTTTTGATTTTGATTCCTGTTTACCAATTTGGTTCAAATGATTTCTTAGTTTAGATTTGGCACATTTCTGAATTTTGTTCCAACTCCTGCTCCTTATAATTTGGCCCACTTAGCCCACTGTGGAGCCTAGCAGATGCATGATGATATAGTATTTGTGAGATAATACAACATATTACTTAATTGTGACTTGCAGTAGAGAGTGATTGCTGACATCAACAAGGAGCTGTCCACTGATAATACACACAACAATGGTGGCACCCATGAAAGGAAGTACCAGTCAAAATAACGCTGTTTAAATCAAGAAAAATAATAAATGAAAACTAATATTAATCATCTTAGAGCATTACTTATAATAAATACTTATTCAGAGAAGAAGAATTGAAAACAAATGTTTTGGAGTATTGAAGAAACAGCTTTAAAATCAGTAGTAGAAGTTTTAATTATGATTTAACATCAGAACTGAAGCCAGTGTGAATAAGCCAACCAAGGGCTCAGAGTTCTGTCCATATCATGACTCCAGCAGTGACATTGTGAGCCTAAGTTAGGGATAAGGTGAATCTCTTCACTGCAGGTGTCTTGTCCACTCTCCTTTCGCAATTTTTATGGATGGGATATCAAAGTGCAGCTGAGACTTGTCAAGTAAGCAGTTTGCGAAGAGCTGCAGTTCTTACAGTTTACTGGGGATGTTGTCCTACTGACCTCATCAGATCGTGATCGCCAAAATACACAGAAATATTTGGTAGCTCTATGTGATACAGTTCACATGTGGATTAGAACTTCCATCTCTGAGGTTATGGTCCTTTCTCAGAGAAAAGTGGCTTGTTTCCCATAGTTAAGGCCCCCAACTGCACGAGGAGAAATACAGCTAGGTATTGTTCATGATTGAGGGTAGAGGTGATCATGAAATTGATCCATGAATCAGTGCTGAGGTGGCAGATTTGTATAAACTGTACAGCACTCTAGGGGTGAAGAGGGAGATAAGTCATCAGATGAAGATTTCGATTTACTAGTCAGTCAACATCTCTGTCTTCGCCAATAGTCACAAGCTCTAGGTGGCAAATGAAAGAGTGAGTTGTGGGTATAAGCAGCTAAGACTTCTGCCAAGGCTTATTCTCCATAGAAGGGTCAGGAGTTTGATAATAAGGATAGACCTTTCAAGTTCCAGCTGAGATGATTGGAGTGTGTACTTTGGATCAGTACGCAAAATATTCTGGGCATCCTGTTAGTGCTCCAGTGTTGGCTGAAGACAGAAATCTTACTTTGGTAATATGGAATATCCAATAAATTACTTATGTAGAATTCATTAAAAATGTGTTTTTTAGGTAGGTAAATTACATCATATGCAGACACTCCACAAACAAAAGCCTTAGCATCTTATATTCCTGACTAGCATCACCCAGGGGAACCACTTTTCATGTCACATATGGACTTAGATGCTGTGAGTATAAAAAACTGCTGTGGTTCCACACTGCTTCAGGTTGATTGCAATAATGTGCTTGTTCATTGAGCAACAAGAAGCAGTAACACCATACCCTACCTAACAAGACTAATTACTTCATTTTCCTGTTTTTACAGACTTTGTGAAACAAAAAATGAACATATATGAACTGGAGACAAGACTTCCCTAGCTTCATGCTATGCCCGGCTTGAAAATCGTCTGTAGGGCAGTATCTGGTTTTCATCACCACTGAGTTGATTCCTCACACTGGCAAGCACTAGCTCTTGTGCAAGTTTCAAACCCTTTTTCTTGATTCATTCTAATATGAAAGATACACTGTCATTCCTTGTTGAATAAGCTGTTACACTCACCTTGTCCACCCTGTGGAGCACTCACAATCTTTTAATTCTGCCTCTGAAGACCTTTCTGTATTCCAATACAATATGTTTTACAGTCTCAGTAATGGGCAGTAAGTGATTTATAACAGGCATGTCAAACTCACTACCATTGGTGGGCCGCTTCGACTGCCATGTGTGCGTCAGCGGGTCGCACTGTAACAAATACTATTATACTATTATACAAAGTTACTATAGCTTTCTTTCCAATACTGAAAAATGTAACACTTAAAGTTTAAAGAAAAGCAATTTATTTCCATACAATCTCCGTACAACAGCGTACAATTAGAGTCTTAGCCTCTTAGCTAGGTCCTTATATTATTATATTATATTCATTGCTTATATAGGAGTCTTACAGTGTGAGATTTATTTCTTTTGTCCCGACACTTGGCATCTCTTGTTAGTACCCAGTTTGTCAATATCGGGCTTGAAATCTTGTGCAGCTGCAACTTTTATGAGGGATGAAAGGTGCTCGACAGTAAGTCTTGAGCGATGTGGGGTTTTGGTAGCTTTTATTAACGAAAACAATTTCTCACAAAGGTAAGGGTTTCCAAACATAGACAGTACTCTCGGTGCCAACTTATGGATCTGCACATATGAGGGTGGCAGATAAGCATACAAGCCTGGCACACCAACTTCGTTGTATTTTGCCTTCAGAATAGAATCTGACTGCAGTTCAATCAATTTCATTTGGATATTCTCAGGCGCATTTTCAACGTTGTAAGAGTATGGTGATGTAAATAGCACAAAGTCCTGTTCGTGTGAACTGAAATCGCAAAAACTCTCACTGAATTCATTGCTCAGTAATACAAGTTGGAAAACAAATCCTCCAAAAATCCATTTTTACTTTACTAAGTTTACTTCAAAGTTTATATTGTAAAATAAGCTGATATGCAAAAAGCCACCTAATCTACACTAATTATACAAACTCAAAATCACAAAAATCTGTTAATAAACAGCTCACCAACTTCTCACGTCCACTTCAGATCTTCAGCTGTAGTCTGCACTAACTGTTCGTTACAATGCTAGCACAAAATTACATAAAACTAAAGCAAAAAAATGTGAAAATATGAGAGCTATTACTACTTGTAATGGTCGGTTCTGCCCAGTGGCCAGTCTCAGCAGCCCAGCCAGTAGTGTAGCCCAGTGGTCCGCAACCTGTTTGACACCAAGGACCGCTTTACTAGAAGAAACTTTTTCCAGTGACCGGTGGGTTGTTGGAGGTTGGAGTTTATGGGGTGATTATTTGGCAATAATGGATTCAATGAGGTTATCAGAAATAAACTTGATGCACTAGGATTGAAAGTTAAGACGGAAGTAAAAAACTTAGGGGTAACCGTTGACTGTAATCTGAATTTTAAATCGCATATTCATCAGACCACTAGGACAGCATTTTTTCACTTAAGAAACATAAGTAAAGTTAGACCTCTTATATCATTGAAAGATGCTAAGAAATTAATTCACGCTTTTGTTTTCAGTAGACTAGATTACTGTAACGCACTCCTCTCAGGACTACCCAAAAAAGACATAAATCACTTGCAACAAGTGCAGAATGCAGCTGCTAGAATCCTAACTGGGAAAAGGAAATCCGAACACATTTCTCCAGTTTTGATGTCACTACACTGGTTACCTGTGTCATTCAGGATTGACTTTAAAATACTGCTTATGGTTTATAAAGCCTTAAATAATCTCGCTCCATCTTATATATTGGAATGCCTGACACATTATATTCCAATTCGTAACCATAGATCTTCAAATGAGTGTCTCCTTAGAATTCCTAAAGCAAAACTTAAAAGAAGTGGTGAGGCGGCCTTCTGCTGTTATGCACCTAAAATCTGGAATAGCCTGCCAATAGGAATTCACCAGGCTAATACAGTAGAGCACTTTAAAACACTGCTGAAAACACATTACTTTAACATGGCTTTCTCCTAACTTCAATTTAACTTAATCCTGATACTCTGTTTGTTCAATTCATCACAATAACTATTCACAGTGGCTCTAAAATCCGTACTGACCCCTACTCTCTCTTCTGTTTCTTTTTCCGGTTTCTTTGTGGTGGCTTGTGCCACCACCACCTACTCAAAGCATCATGATGCACCAACATTGATGGACTGAAAGCCAGAAGTCTACGTGACCATCATCATCAGGTCCTTCCATGAAAACCCTAAATACAAAGAGGACTGTTTGATTTATGTTAGGTTGATTGCCCAGAGGGGACTGGGCGGTCTCTTGGTCTGGAACCCCTACAGATTTTATTTTTTTCTCCAGCTTTGGAGTTTTTTTTTTGTTTTTTCTGTCCACCCTGGCTATCGGACCTTACTTTTATTCTATGTTATTTAATGTTGACTTATGTTTATTTTTTATTGTGTCTTCTATTTTTCTATTCATTTTGTAAAGCACTTTGAGATACATTTTTTTGTATGAATATGTGCTATATAAATAAATGTTGATTGATTGATTGATTGATTATGGGTGGGTTCGTAAGGCAGTTTTATACACAATTTACATTACATTTCTTTTATTATTAAGTTATAAATTAGTAATAGAAATTATACAGCTTAACATAATGCAGAATCAGTGAAAGCCCTGAGCTTGTTTTCCTGCAACCAGACGATCCCATCTGGGGAGGATGGAAGACAGAGACACGCAAAGTGTGTTGCTTATGTTCAGTCTACTCCGTAATCTCGTTTTGGTTGCTGTCACTGCAAAAAACATGCATCACAAAGATAGGATGTTGGAAATGGAAGCAGTTTCAATAGCTTCTTTCGCATTATTTTAATCTTCTCCTGTCTACAAGTTATGCTGACGAGAATTTTTCTCAGCATTTCCCTGCGATGATACATTTTCAGGGTGCGAATGTTGCCCAAATCCAATGGGTGAAGCACTGCTGTGCAATTGGGTGGGAGGAATTCAACATGAACATTATCTAAGTGTGGAAGCATGTTGTGGTCAGCACCGTTATCAATCAGAAGCCAAATTATCCTTTTCTTCTTCTTCATATTGTGAGGTTTCTAAACTCTTTTGGGATCTGGGACCCCCCACCCAACGGGAACGACACGCTAAAGTGTGTCCCGAAGCGCTATTGCCACGTGTGAGATTGTTTGTCTGGGTCCCAAGAGAGTTTAAAAACCTCATATATTTTTGAATGAGTGCCACATTAATATGAATGTTTCTTGAACAAGCATCAATGCAACCACATAAAAACGGCTTTTCTGCGTCTTCAAATGCAGCAGTTCGCATACGTTTGCAACCCGAGATTTTTCTGCTTTTTTGCATATAACAAGTATGCCGTTTCTATAGAAGGGTGATAATGAGTTAAATTCTAATGGATGTTTTTCAAATGTTGACGAGCAATAAGGAAAAGGTATCACTTAAAACCACATAAAACAAAAAGCAAAAAAACAGTATGAGGAAAGTTTGAAGAAAGAACATTTTTTTTTGCAGTATTTCTGTTTGGGGATCGTTGTGCAAATGTCCACAACTGAGCTGTGACCACAGTAATAATTGCCCTGTGGATGATTCATTCAAGCATTTCAAGGTCACTTGGTTGTAATGAAAGTATCTGCTGCTAATGTACTGCGTAGTAACAAGATTTCTGTGGACTCGTGCCATATGGGGAAACTGTCAGAAACATAAAAATACTTTGTTGTAATACTCTCTCACCGCGGTCTCTCTCCTCTTTCTGCACTGCTACAAAGCCCTGCCTGCCTAGAGTTCTGAAAAGTGTCCTCCATGAAGGAGGCAGCCTTTTTGCTGTAGCCCTTCACTGAGTCAGTCTCCGTTGCTGGCAGTTCTCTCGCGGCCCGGTAGTGTGTTGCGGACCGCAGCCTAGCACTTCAGTTACAACTTCGCGGCTGCAACTATACTAACAGATGACGTTTCTGGTACCGTAATGCCAAGGGAAAACGTGCTTTTGTCAGAAGGCAGAAGTAAAAAAAGTCAATAAGTAACGCCGAAGATGCAGAATGATTCAACCACAAATGATAGTAATCATTTTGTACAAGTTTAGTGCTAACTAGAATCTGTCATGCGTGTTTGACATGCCTGATTTATAATACTCAAACATGTTGTATTTTTCAGTGACCCCCCAAAATTAGATTTTCAGGCAAACTGTGGGTCCACTAAGTTAATGAAGAGATCCTAGTCTGGATGCACCTTGAGCATGTCTAGCAAGAGGTGTGCCAGACATGCACTACTGTGAGAAGACTACGGGCAAGTTGGATGAAACTCTTGACTGACATTGCAGATTCTGGGCTGGAGTGCGTTACAGAAAAAATGGAGGATTGGCAAACACAAACTTAAATTGGAAACAGGAAGTGAAGTGCAGAAATAAAATCTTTGTTTATTCCAAATTTAATTGTTCAAAATTATGTTAAAAGCAGTAATCAGTAAAAATAAAGATATCTATGAAAGTGGAAATGCCCAGTGTTAAATCAATAGTCCACCTATCTTGATACTGGTGCGGTGGCTCATTTTCTAAACTGAGGCTATGCTATGGAGGTTAGTTCCCATTTTCAGAAGTTATGTAATTTCACTTAAGGTCTTTGTTGCTTACGAATCAAGAAAAAAAATTATTTTTGTATGGAGATTCATCAGATGGCATGTTTTGTGCCAGCAGCTGCAGTAGTTTCAGTTTCGCCAGCATACATTAAAGTTGCTGCAGCTAAAAAGCTCCCAGTTAGCTCTTGGGATTGAGCGAGTGCTCTATCATAAGGTGAGATACTGCTTGTCTCAGCCCCTGCCTCTGTTAATGATAAAGATCCTCAGGTTATTTGATGATCTTCTAACAAGGTTTGACTTCATGGTAAATTTATCTTTCAGATGGGCCTCTAAACATAACTAACAGGCTGTACATTTTAATGAGGACCTTTAAAACACTGTAGGTGCTGGATTCTCATTTGAAGGTGACTAGAGCATTCTGATTATTTTTTATTTTAATTTACAGTTTTTCAGTATCTTTCACAACACACATCCAACACCTTCATCCATCCATCAATCATCAGACCCACCTAATCAAATTCAGTTATATTTTGATAACATGTACATGTGTCTTCCAATACTACAATATGCTTTACCATTTTTCTGGATGCAAAGAAGTTGTGTTTGCTGTATAAGGTGCTTGAAATAAATAAAGCTTGATTTACTGGTTTAAGCAGCATTGCAAGGAGACATGTTTCTCCCCTAAGACTGGCAGACAAATGAGAGCAATGGAAATCAGCACCTCATGATTCCAGGGACTGAATCTTCTCCAAGCCCTAGAGAGCACAAGGCTCCACCATGACAATTGCAATGTTGGGCCTTTTGAGCCTGGTGCAGCTAAGACCTTTTCCATCAGGAGATTCTTCAACAAAATGAATGACATAGAAAGAGTGGGCATTTCCACATGCTGGCCAAATTATGAGCAGGAGACTGGCAGCTGCCAACTTTATACTTCTTTGGACCACACTTCAGCTTACCTACATGACCATGGGTGCATGCAAAAAGAGGCAGGTCAATTTAATCTCCAGATAGCAAGTTGGCACTGAAAATGGGCATAACTGTTGGTCCCAGTGGCAGCTGAAAGCAGAGACACCTCTATTCATTCAGTTAGTGCACTGACAGATGAAACCAAGCCTCCAGACAAAGGCTGAACAAGAGCTAACACCTAGTCAATGACCTCATTTAGACTAGTTTCCACTCCAGCTCAAGTTATGAATGTCTGAAAAAAACTTTTCCACACCTTAGGAGTCTTTTGTGAGAAGTTCCTGGATTACTAAGGAAGAAAAAAACTGGCAAAGACGAGCTTTTTTGAAACAAATAAAAACAATGGGCCCTCAGTGGGGACTGTCTTTTAGATTGCAAAAATAGAAAAAAAAATAATCATACTGGTCAGTGAGGAATTTTGCTTGACAAAGTGGATCCATTGTTAAGCAGGCAGTAGATACCAGAAGGAAATGGGCATTCAAGGAACAAGGCGCTACGTCTAGACATGGGAAGGTCAGGTTAATAACTCTTCATCCTTTGTTTTATGTATAGCGTTATGGCAGGGGCCATCTTTCTATTAGTTACATAGGTCTTCACTTTAAGTATACCAAGGACACCATAGTAAGACGTATGTAATGTTTAGTGTAATGAGGTAGGTGGCACATCTGATCATGTTGATGATAATGTGCCATGATGCATGTGGAGGGGGGTGGCTGGGTTGCAGCAGACGTGATTATCATTGGATTGAAGGTGTTGAGGTGCAATTATGGTTAAAAGAAGTGAGAAGTGGTGTTCTATTAAGGAGCTCCATACATTTTTCTTTTACTTCATCTTAATACATTTTTAATATCATGCTCTGCCTAAATTGCAATCCTGTCTTTAGAATACCTCAAACATGAAATAATGCTATTTTCTAATACCTTATTCACTTTTAGTATATGTCTTACTTTGCCAAAGAAAATCAGAATAGCTTAAAGTGACTTTTTGATGCGGCCCTCTTAAGTTTGGGATGGTGGTACGTCTATTACCACTGGTAAAGCAATAAGCAATGACCGACCTTTGGGCATTAACTCAAAGATTCAGTGTCCACCATGCAATCAGAATTGTTGCAAGTTTTTCTCTCCCTTAAATGGAAGCTAGCTGCAACTCATCTGAAAGTGTTAACCTGTTTCACTTGAGGTGTAAAATCTTTAAACCACATCAGAGTTGTGACTCAATGATGGGTTTGGGTTTGGTGAGTAACCCTGTGGCATATGGCTGTTCTCTCAGGTTTTGTCTTGGATTTTCCACCACATACGGCTAATTAATGGGTGACCTGCATGTGACAATATTTTTTCCCAAATATTTTAGGCTGTGGTTCCCAAACCAATGTGGTAGTGAAATTATCACCCCAATCTGTTCAGAAATAGTGGTTTTGTTCTTTGCTTTGATTTGATTCCTGTTTTTGAAATATAACAAGGCAGAACTGTTTAACCTTGAAAGCTGGCTTTAAGGAAAGAAAAAAGTGGACAATTTTTCATTAGAAAGTCTGGGATTTATCACATCTCTATCTGCACAGGTTAAAACTCTTGGTGCTATTTTAGATCCCACACTTGAAACCACATATTAATAATATTACCAAGGTACCCCTTTTCATTTTAAGCAAATCTCAAGGTTGCATCCTTGTCTTTTGGATAGTGAAACAGTGACCCTTACCCACGCTTTTGTCATCTTGCGACTAGATCACTGCAACATGGTGTTGTTTGGTATCCCTGCTTGGAGCCTCAACAAACCACAGTATGTCCTAATTTCAGCAGCAAGGGTTGTTACCCATTTTAAAACTTTAGGAGCATATTACTCCTACACTTCAAAAATTATATTGGCTACCTGTCCTTTTTGGCATTCAATATAAACTTCTCCTCTTAGTTTTTAAGGCCCTTCATGGTCTAGACCAGGGGTCCTCAATCACGGTCCTGGAGAGCCGCAGTGGCTGCAGGTTTTTGCTCCAACCCAGTTGCTTAATAAAAAGCACTCATTGCTAAAGTAACACTTCTGCTTCACTTTAGTGATTTTGAGCCCTTATTGCTTAATTTTGTCTTAAACAGCTATTTTAATTGCTCCTTATTATCAATAACATGCAAATGACAAAAGAGAGCAGCATTTCTCCATTTAGCTTATTTACATTTACACCTGTGTGTATTTATCTGCACTATTGGGTTTAATTAAATACTTGGAAGAAAAATGAAGAGAAAAAAGTGAAGGACTGAGAATTACTTGTCCATTTTAGCCTTCAAATCATTTGCATGATAGAAAGGGAAAGAAAATCTAGGATATGAGAATGACCTGACATAGCAGAGTTAATTTAATTTCATAGCTTGTTAGTGCTTTATTGGCAAGAATTGCTTTCTAATTAAGCAACCAGGTCAGAACAAAACCTGCAGCCACTGCGGCTCTCCAGGACTGGGATTGAGGACCCCTGGTCTAGACCACGGGTGGGCAGTGTTAGTCCTGGAGGTCCGCAGTGGCTGCAGGTTTTCGTTCCAACCCAATTGCTTAATTAGAATCCAATTCTTGCCAGTCTCAAACCTTATTTAATTTTATGGTTTGTTGGCCTGCAATGTCAGGTTCTTATATCATAGATTTTTTTTTTCCTTTCCAAGGATATCATCCAAATGATTTGAAGACCAAAATGGATAATTTTCAGTCTGTCACATTTTTCTTTAAGTGTTTTATTAAACCAGATAGCGCATAATGAATCCACAAGGTGTAAATGGAAACATGTTGGATGGAGTACTGCTGGCTGCTTTGTCGTTTACATCTTATTTCCTATTAAGGAGCCATTCAAACAGTGAATATAGTTGTTAAAGGTGGGGGAACCTTAACAAGCGAGACCACTAAAATGAAGCATCAAAATGTCACTTGAGCAGTAAGTGCTTCTTCATTAGCAATAATTGACTTCTCATTAAGAAACGGGGTTGGAATAAAAATCTGCAGCTACTGTGCCTCTCCAGGACCAATGCCACCTGCCCCAAGTCTAGACTCACCTTATCTGTCTTCTTTATTAAACCCATATGTTCCATCACACTGACTTTGTTCTTCCGATTCTATGTTGTCAATTGGGCCACTGTGCAGATTGTGTACTATGGGTGATGGAGTGTTTAGTGTGTCAGGCCCATGGTTATGGAATGCCCTGACTTTGGTGCTTCCTACATGTACCTCACTTTTTGTTTTTAAATCTAAACTTAAAACTTGTTGTTGTGATGGGAGATTTTACATATAACTTGATAAATGTTTTGTATGCCTTTATTTATAATTTAGGCAAACCAAGTGGTGAGAGGTATTCATGTTTGCTCCCCCCCTCCCCTTTTACGACTGTCTCTTTGTAATTTTATGACAGGATTTGGGGGGATGTGTCTTAAGCCAGTTTTCCCCCACACAAAGCCAAGTTAGCTTAACATATGTTCTTGGGGGTTGAGGTGTTAAAATGTACTATTGCTCCCATTGGTCTGAGATATGGCTGTTTGGAATTGGCTTGTCTCAGAGGCCTTTAAGTACCATGATGTCCTATTGGTTCTAGGAATTGGAGAGAACATCTATAAATGTACTTGCTCAACCACATTCTCTCTCTCTGACCCACATATGATGAAGAAGCATCTCTCTTGCTAACCTGTGATGATGAAGACAACACAATGAAGAGCACAGCTCAGCAGCCATATTGAACAGACATGTGGCTGAAAGCTGAGCACCAACGATGCCTTAACTAGAGACATTTTAAGTAACTGCAAGTCTGTGTGCCACCTGAATTACACATCACCATTTTATCAGGTTGTATGGTTGCCAATATTCAAATGTACTTTGCATTTTGTTATTATTTATGAATATTATCAGTAATACATTATTTTATGTGTAACTTAACTCCTGCTTGTCTTTTTACTACATCTAATTGCCTGAGGTTATAGATATAGAAGGGAAGGTGGGGATAAGTTATATACAGTGGTAAGTCTGTGAGATTAGGTATTCTAAGGCTACATATTTAATAATACAATAGGGGAAAGTAGAGCAATATATATTACTCTACCAAGATAAAACAATTGGCGTAGTCGGCAGGATTTTGGGGTAACCAAGTTTTGCACCCTGTTTGCAAATACTGTTTTGATGTATGTGTTTGTTTATGTATGTGAATTTTAGGGCACCCAGTGTACAAATGCGGTGGAAGTAAAACATTGTTTGGTTGCTGAATGGAATATAACCAACAAAGTGTAGAGACTTCATGTGTGTCACAAGGACACCCGCATGTTTGTTAGTGCTGGTCGTAGTGAGTCCCTAATTAAAGTGCTAGGGAGTGGTGAAAGATGCATGCGTCATTCATACGGCATTTAAGTGGTTAAAGTGCTAGGGAGTGATGGGACATGCATTCATTATTCATACGGTACTTATTCGTTTAGAATCTTTGTGTATGTATGTGTATGTTTGCTTACAGGGGCAAAAGTAGGCCAACCCATAAGAATTTGGCAAATTGTATTAGAGTAAATTGTAGACTTAGAAATGCCTAAGTTCATTTTAAAGTCAGCCATCTTCCAGTGGAGTGGCAGAGGAAGCAGGCTAAAGCTAGGAAACCTGTAGTTCAGGTAGAGAAAGCAGAAGCTGAGCTGAGTGTGCCACAAAATGGAAGGGGGCTGGAAGGATTAAAAGCAAGAAAACAGAGATCAGGTTTAAAGAAGACAGCTGCTGTTATAAGAGGTTTACTAGCTTGTATTATTGGTAATAAGGAAGATCATGATAAGGAAGAAAATAGCAAAGTGAATGAAAGTGAAAGTTATGGAATGTTGAGTGAGAGTTTTGAAAGATGTAACAGTTGGTGTGGTAATTGTGAAGTGTTAGCATGTAGAACACCGCTGCTAAAGTAGAAAGCAGTGAAAGAAGTGGAAAAAGAAATGTAAACCCATGGTGAAAGTTAGGGCAATAGTAACCAGATCGGACTGGAACCCTAAAACATGGGTGGGTGACTTACATGAGACAGATGAGTGCTCAGATAAAGAGTGGGAATGTGAGTGTGAGGAAAAGGAGAGAGATGAAAGGAAGGAAAACAGCAAGGGTGTTTTCTTCCTTTATTCTCCACTGCACCACAATCTCCAAGTAATTCTGAGGTCTGTCCAGTATTTAAAGAGCATGCTACACTGATAGGTATTTCACCACTGTTAGGAAAGGTAACCAGTGCTGCACTGAAATTTGATTTAGGACAAAGAGATCAGATAGAAGGCAGAGGAGCTGGTGAGTGTGAATGGCAATTGTTGACTAGAGGGCATGAACTGGATATTGGCATATTGATACTGAGTAAAGAAAGTGTGGAATTAAAACAAAGAACAATGGAAATGAAAGGAATTCAAGTGCTTGTGTGTGAAAGGTCTGAATGTGCTAGTGCAAGAATGGCTGAGTTGGAAAGAAAGTGCACCAGTTTAGGAGTTGGTTTGAATGAAACAGGACAAGCCAAAGAACAAAGGATGGGGATGGTGCAGCAGGAAGTTTTACAATGTTAGCCAGCAAGCCAGGAATGCACAGGGGTGTGAAGGTCCTAACAGCTGTGCTAGGGCCAGCAGTAATTAAAAAGCACACACACTTAGGTTCAGTAATTCGAAACCTGACTGACCAGTTGTTCAAAAAGACAGCCTATGAATCTCCATGCAATAAAATGGAGAAAAGTGAGCTGGTCTTTAGTAAAGAGCACAGGTCAGTTTTAGAGAAATGCTGGATTTAGAACTTGGGTTCTGGAGAGGTTTCAGCCCACACTTTCAGGTAGCAGTTACCATACAATAAAAAGGACACACAGGCAATGAAAAAATAGAAGGGTAGCGCAGAAGACAGGAAAGGAAAACAGTTATTTCTGTTTCAATTTTCTGGCCTTTTGCAATAGTGCTACTTCTATTGTAAGGTTTTTATGGACTTTGGTTTGGTGCAGGTAATAAATAGTGAAGGCAATTAGCAGAGTAAAATCCATGCAGGAGATCGGGTTACCATTGGCACATTGGAGCGTGGCACTAGTGCCCAAGCTGTTCCAATGAATGCCTGGAAGCAAAGTTTGAGTTTTGGCACCAGGTCGACAACCAAGAAAATGAGATGGACAGAAACTGCTTTGTCACCTTCCATTTTGCAGACCTGCCTACATAGCAGAATGAAAAAGAAAGAGGAAAAGACAACAGCAAAGACAAAGACAAAGACATGAAGAAGAACTGAAGAGACAGCAAGAAAAGACACTTACTGGGGTTTAAGTGAGTAACAAGTCCACAAGTCATGCAATAATAGGACTAGTCACAATAGCTATAGTTTAAAAGGAAAGGTTTGTTCATTACTGCAGCAAATTTATATTCCAAGGGGTGGAAACTGAACAAACCAGTTTGGAATGCCAAAAATAAGGGGATTCATTTTGGGCTCATAAAGTATACATTCTGGGTATTAATTAATTAAGTGGGATAATTAATATAATAATACTATATTAAGGAAAATGTATACTAAGAAAATTGGTGAACTTTTCAGGAAAGCAGGTGCAGCTGATACATTTGCAAGACATATGGGCTCCGATGTTTAGGTATAGTCTAATTGGGAAAATATGGAAGCCCTGCTGAGATTGTCGGCTGTGGTACAGGCACAGGACCAGTGGGCCAATTCTGAACTGAGGTGTTTAGCACAATGAGTATGCATATGGTGAGCAAACAACTCTAGGGGTGGCCTACGGGGAATGATGAGAGTTGCATAGCTTTGATGTCTCATGGTGGTGATGCCAGCCTATACTGGTAAAGGCTGATGGCAGTCAAGAGTTGCACCATGGGTAGGAAAGCACAAGAGGCAACTAAGTCAACCCCAAATGTGTGCAGAGGGGCCACAAATGTTGGTTTGTGAACAGTTTATGCAGTGGCACATGTGCTGTCACTTGGGCAGAAGTGGTTGTACTGGCACCTGTGGCATGTTACCTTTCAAATTTTGATGTTAATTGTACAGCTGCATATGCTTAAACAGATAGTTTGGGACAGGGGTCTAATTAGCAGTTAGACAGAGAACAAGTACAGATTAAAAATTCACACAATAGACTAAATTGTAGTGGGCTAGTTTAGTGGAAGGTGTGGACTTGTCTCATTTTGAACCACCAGATCTGATGACATATGAAGACTGCAGAAAGAAAGAAACAGTTGAAGCAAGCCGGAGCAGATACAAGTCATCAGGAGCGCTTCCAAGTTCTTCAGATTGTCTTTGAAATAAAGAAGATATGTAATGGACAAATGGTCACGGACAACTTTTAACACTGGGAGAGCAAATACTGCCAATCAATGCACAAGTTATGCATCAGACTCTTGAAACAATTTAAAGACATTGTACAAAACATTCATCGGGGTGGAGTGTTGTGATGTAAGATTTTGCATATAACTTGATAAATGTTTTGTATGTCTTTATTTATAATTTAGGCAAACCAAGTGGTGAGAGGTATTCATGTTTGCACCCCCACCCTTTTACGACTGTCTCTTTGTAATTTTATGACAGGATTTGGGGGGATGTGTCTTAAACCAGTTTGATCCCCCACACAAAGCCAGGTTAGCTTAACATATGGTCTTGGGGGGTTGCAGGTGTTAAATGTACTATTTCTCCCATTGGTCTGAGATATGGCTGTTTGGAATTGGCTTGTCTCAGAGGCCTTTAAGTACCATGATGTCCTATTGGTTCTAGGAATTGGAGAGAACATCTATAAATGTACTTGCTCAACCACATTCTCTCTCTCTGACCCACATATGATGAAGAAGCATCTCTCTTGCTAACCTGTGATGATGAAGACAACACAATGAAGAGCACAGCTCAGCAGCCATATTGAACAGACATGTGGCTGAAAGCTGAGCACCAACGATGCCTTAACTAGAGACATTTTAAGTAACTGCAAGTCTGTGAGCCACCTGAATTACACATCACCATTTTATCAGGTTGTATGGTTGCCAATATTCAAATGTACTTTGCATTTTGTTATTATTTATGAATATTATCAGTAATACATTATTTTATGTGTAACTTAACTCCTGCTTGTCTTTTTACTACATCTAATTGCCTGAGGTTATAGATATAGAAGGGAAGGTGGGGAGAAGTTATATACAGCGGTAAGTCTGTGAGATTAGGTATTCTAAGGCTACATATTAATAATACAATAGGGGACAGTAGAGCAATATATATTACTCTACCAAGATAAAACACTTGTCTTTTTAATATTGCTTTCTGCTGAATTTGTTAACTGTATATATAAATTGGACTGTTTAATGACATGTTTTAGTATTGAAGTACAGTATCCTTGGGTATCTTGAAAGGTGCTTTTAAATCATGTTCTTTTTTTATTTTTAATTTCAAGTAAATTGCACAGTGTGCTTAATTCCAGTGGTTCTCAACCTTTATTCCTCCAAGGTGAAGATTTGCATGAGCATACACAAGGACCCACAGCAGAGACCATAATATTTACAGTCTTGTAGTATTGCTGCAACCTTGACAAAGGTGCTTGCTTCTGAAATTAAATTTTCTTAACAAAAGCATTTTTGCTACTAGTGCTATTAAAATGCCTATGCTTTTTAAAGCATAATATACACATAACAGGCTATTTCAAATACAGTTTTTATTAAATAAAATTGTTTTTGCTAGTGTCTGAATTTCTTAACCATATTTTAAAATATGTTGCCATTTTCAAGGAGTAAATAATAACCAATAATTAATAAAGTACAGAATCTGTCACTGTAGGTATTATGGATAAGAACAAAAGCTGTGGGTGGCACGGTGGCTCAGTGGTAGCGCTGCTGCCTCGCAGTTAGGAGACCTGGTTTCGCTTCCCGGGTTCTTCCTGTGTGGAGTTTGCATGTTCTCCCCGTGTCTGCGTGGGTCCAAAGACATGCAGGTTAGGTGGCTTGGCGATTCTAAATTGACCTTGGTGTTTGAGTGTGTCCTGCGGTGAGTTGGCACCCTGCCCAGGATTGGTTCCTGCCTTGTGCCCTGGGATTGGCTCCAGTAGACCCCCATGACCCTGTGTTCAGATTCAGTGGGTTGGAAAATGGATAGATGGATGGACAAAAGCTGTTCATTCCCCATTCAACTTAAATATTACTTTTTAAATTAAGCATAAAATGATTAGGTATTCCTGAAAATTAATAAAAAACAAAAGTAATTTTTAAAATGCACAATTAGTCATTGCAGACATTTCTTTATAATTGAATTATGGAAGCTACTTTGTTATCATTTGCATGTCCATTAGCTATAGCCACATTTGGTATTAGTGGAAATTCAAATGTATTTTCTCTCCACATACAACACTCAAGTCAGCAGAAAAGACAAAAGAATTGTGTGGAATGGTGGCAGCTGTCAGGCAAGCTGACAAATGTGCTGCTTTAAAAAGTGAGTGCCATGGAAGTGCCAGTAGCATATATGAAGTCGACCTACCATGCCCTTAATGAGACTGTCAAACCTTTCCCATAATACCAAAATATTAAACTTCTCTATGGCATTGAGGCATGTCACCTTCTTTACCCTTTTTCTTGTTAGGTCATTTTAAACAGTCAGTTTTGAACATGAGCAACCATTAAATCCTGAATTGATTAGCACATGTGGGGAGTTCACCCAGTCCTTACCTAGACGTGATGTAGACAATGGAGATGCATTTTAGCCTGCAATGTCAGATGTAAATGTAACCAAGCTAAGCTATATATAGATGTAATTTGAATTTGTGAAACAGACTTTAAAGGGAGTCTTTGAGAAAACTAATAGTCAATATGTGCCATATGCATCATGTTTTGAATACTGATGAAGTGGGTCACAAAGGTTTTTCATATGTTTGACACCCTATTGTAGTATAATTGTTACTGATTTAAATATTTTGCAGCTATTGTGTAATTATTTACAGTTATCTTGCGGCTCTCTTGTAAATTTACTTGGGCCCCCACTGGTTCACAACTCCCTGGTTTATAACTACTGCTCTACTTGAGAAATCCCAACAAAAATGAAACTTTCATGACAAATTACCTCAAAGAAGAACTGTACCAAACGTCACTGAAATCAGTCTATAGCAGAGTTGTTTCATTTGGACACACAAACATGGTGAAGACAGTAGGCATTACTTTGTTTTATTTGAGTGCACCTAAGGATAAGAGGGAGGCACAGTGGCCATTGCTGATGCGTTACACATCCAGCAACCTGAGTTCAAATAGACAGCCTGGTCATTGACTTTATGAAGTTTGCATGTTGTCTTTGTGTCTATGTGAAATTTTCCTCAGGTACTCTTACCTCCCATGTTTCCTAGAATGTGCAGATTAGGTTAATTTTTGACTAACCCTGCAATGGACTAATGTCTTGTTCAGTTGGGGAGGCAGCTAAGATAAGCTCCAGCTTCCTGCAACTCTAAATTGGATAAAGCTGTTTTGCAAATGTTAAGTTGTGTTATCCACCGAATGCTGCTGGGGCAAACTGGGACAACTTGGTAAGTAATTAATCAAATGAGTCTGACGGACCCCTCTTACTTTGTGCATTTATATTCAAAATCAGCAACAAATGCTACACAGGCAATTTTAATACCTCTTGTGGAGCCGACCCGGACACAGACAGGCGGACATGTTCTTAATCACCACCACACGTTTATTATTTACACTATTTACAATAATAATGGTCACTCAGACCCAGTCCAAACCCCAACACACAGTCCTGACCTCACAAAGCCTTTCTTCGGGCCGCCTCCACACACATCTCGTGCCTTGTCCTTCTTTCACCCGACTCCAGCCTTGAATGAAGGGAGACGGCCCCTTTTATATACTCCCGGACGAGCTCCAGGTGGTTCCTGGCATTCCCCTCTTGGCCACGCCCCAGCCTCCTGGCAGCTCTCCGGGTGTTCTTCCCCCCAGCACTTCCTGGTGTGGCGGAAGTGCTGAGGTCACAAGTCCCCAAGGCATTGGGGCGCCTCCTGGCAGTGGCCCCCAAAGCAACCACGAAGGCGGCCCCCACGTGATCCCAGATGGCCCACTTCCGGTCCTCCAAGGCGTTCCGGCCGGGTCGTTGCCCCTGGCATCCGCGACACTCTATAAATGGGCCCTGTAATGCACATATCCATTTTATAACATTCGCTTTTTCAGTAAAGAGTTACAGGAAGCCAAAGTTCATGTCCAGCCATCACATGCAAAACAGGAAATAAGTTTAGAGAGGATGCCAGTCTATGGCAGGGTATATACAAAAAATTTAACGCCATTAGCATGGAAACTGACATAAACAAAGGAAGATCATGTAAACTTCATAAAATCATGCCAGCCAGGGCATGAATCAAGGTTCAAGTGCTATGAGATTATTATCAATTATACATCCACTTGGTGACCTCACATCTGTTCCCCATTATAAGAACCTGATGACCATTTATACTGGACAGACTTAATTCTGACTTGTCTGTCTTTTTTTCTCCTTTTGGTTTTAAGCCTGATGCACAATTGTCCTCAATTCTTGAATGTTATCCTCTATTTTGCAAGACCCCATAACCAGAGCTTCACATTTTTCTTCTTGGCCTTATTGGTTAATTCAGCCATTCACTGACTATACTTTTACTGCCATGGAGTCCCAAACCTTAACCGTATCAATTCTGTAAGTAAGGCAGGCGATGTTAAAATCCAGGTGTTGCTGTGTAGTGTTGACGTCTTTGTGTTGTTTTTTCATACTTTACACCAGACAATGTCATTTTAACTGTTAATGAAATGTTTTTTAACGGTGTGAACAAAATACACTTTCCACATAAAATTTACACCTCTAGAAAGTAGTCCTGCATTTTTGTTGTTCACTGAAATGGCAGTTTCTCTCATGTAAGGGATGGAGGTTATGTGAGTTTTTAATGCGCTGATTTAAATTGGAATACTTTTGACATTTTGCATCCATTTTTTACATGAAACTTCTTCCTTGATACCATGGTTAGCAAAAGAGGAAGTAGAGAGGAAGTTGGAAGAATACAGAAGGGCTTTGGAAGACAAAGAGTTGAAAATAAATAGGAAGAAGACAGAACATATGAGATTTATTGATGATCAGGATTTAGAAGTTAGCCTGCAGGGAAAGCTATTGAAAATGTATACATTTAAATATTTAGGATCAGTGGTAGCCCAAGATGGAAAACTAGATGCAGAAATAACCCACAGAGTGCAGTGTGGAAGAAACAATTGGAAGAAGGGATCAGGAGTATTGTGTGAAGAATTAAGGTGAAGGTAAAGGTAAGGATTCTAAGACAATGGTAAGACCAGCAATGATGCATGGAGCTGAGACTTGGGGAATAATGGGAGCACAAGAGAAGAAGTTAGATGTAGTACAAATGAGAATGTTGAGATGGATTTGTGGAGTTACAAAAAAGGACAACATAATAAATAAGACAATCAGAGGTACAACAAAAAAGGCAGAGATGTCTAAGAAAGTACAGGAAATTAGGTTGAAGTGGTCTGGATATGTGATGAGGAGAGACAATGAGTAAGTGGGCAAAAGAGTGATGGGAATGGAAGTGCAGGGGAAGAGAAAGTGAAAGAGGACAAAGTGGAGGTGGATTGATAAAGTAAAAGAAGATCTGAAGAAAAAGGGCTTACCTGGTGAGGAGGTGCAGGACTGAACTGTTTGGAAAGGATGGTCAAGCACTTTGACCCCACACAAAAGTGGGAAAAGAGATGAAGATTAAAATTCTTTCTTCCTGTTTTACTATGTTATGGTAAAATTAATCTGAAACATTTATATCCTTAGTGCTACTGTGTATTAATGAAATTTAACAGGTAGGGTGACTACTAAGAAATGTTATTTGTATATCAACATTTAGGTCGTATCGGGATTACTGACACACAAACTAGTGTAATTGATATGACACAGCAGCATAGTGGATGTGCTACCACTTCACAGATCCTGGGTTTAAATCTTAGAACTGGAGTTCATTATTCCTTTTCAAAACTGCATTCCCAATTTTTAATTTTTCAGTTTTCTTCCTATTTCGTCATTATAGTGTGTGATCAGACCATACTGTGTGTGTGTGTGTGCGTGGGTGTGTGTGTGTGTGTGTGTATTTATTTATTCTATTTAATGAGCTGTAAAAAGCTAAGTTTGCCCATCAGGACAAACAAAGTTTTACCCATAAATGAAGTTCTATCTAAAGGCATGCTGGTTAGGTGAATTGCACTGCTACGTGAGACTCACAATGCTGAACTGAACTAAATCGTTTTCAGAGTGTTGCATGTTGCTTATTTATGCAATATCAGCTGTTGAATATATTACACTTGAGGAGTGTCAAATGTTTAACTCTTTCAAAAGTGCTGATTTTACACTTTTTAGTGTGGAGTCATTCAGTGGGTTCTGAAAGTATTCAGACCCCTTTACTGTCTGTGTACTTTTTTAGTGTTGAGAATTAAACTTTAATTGGATACATTTGTCATTTTTGCCAATTAATCTAAACTCGATAACCCATAATGACAAAATGTTAACATGGTTTAGTAAGTTTGAACACTTACTAATAATAAAAAAGTGAAATCTCTCATTCATATAAGTATCCAATCTTTTAATTCAGTACTTCAGTAACCCCATTGGCAGAAATTACAGTTTTGAGTCTTTGTGGGTAATTTTCTTCAAGCTTTACACACCAGGATTTGGGTACTTCATTTCATTATTCTTGGCAAATTAAACTCAAACCATATTAGATTGAATGGGAATCATCTGTAAAGGGTCATCTTTATATCTCTCCCCAGATGTTCTGTGGAGTGAAAGTCTAACCAGTCTCTCTGTCCTTGCCGTTGAAAAGCACAACCATAACATGATGCTGCCACCCCATCCTTCACTATAAGGATGTTATTAGGCTTTGGATGAGCAGCGTCTGGTCTTTGCCAGACATAGTGCTTGGAGTTTAGTCCAAAGAGTTCAATTTTTGTCTCATTAGACCAGAGAACCTTTTCCTCATGCTCTCAGAGTCCGTAAAATGTTATTTGGAAAGCTCCAAGTGGGCTGGCATATACCTCATCCTCAAGAATGGATTCTGTCTAACCACTCTGCATTGAATGTGTAATTAATGGAGTACTTCACAGATGGTCATGCTTGTGACAGGTTCTCCCATCTCACCAGAGGACTTCTGAAGTTCTGTTACAATGGCCATTCTTGCCTGGTTACTCAGTATGGCTAAATGGCCAACTCTAGAAAGAATCCTGGTGTTCCAAACTCCTTTCATTTTACAATTACCGAGTCCATGGTGCTCCTGAGAACACTCAAAGTTTTAGAAATGGTTTTATCCCCTTGGTTTTATCGTGAAGGTCTACAGAGAGTTCTTTGGACTTCATGGCTTGTTTTTTGTCCTGAGGTGCTGTGTGAAATGTGGACCTTCTATACACAGGTGTGTGCCTTTCTAAACAATGTCCAATCATTACAGTTTTCCATAGGTGGACTCCAATCACATTCTAGACACATCTCACAGAAAATTAAAGCCAACAGAATGCACTTGAGCACAATTTGGAGTGCCACAGCTATGTGTCTGAATACTTAAAAAATGAGAGATTTAAATTTTTGATTTTGAATACATTTGAAAGCCTTTCTGAAAATGTGTTTACTTTGTCAAGATGGGTTATTGAGCGTAGGTTGAGGGACATAAATTGGCCATTATGTACATTTAAAAATAAATCTACAACACAATAAAATGCAAAAAGTTAAACAGTCTGAATATTTTCTTAATCCACTGTATGTAATCGGTAACCTTGTGCCACCTCCACTGCTACCTGCACATATACTGTACTTCTGTCACTGTCTCTATTTATTCCTAGGATTCTGGTTTTATTTATTTACTTATTTATATTCATTTATTTATTGTGTGTTTTTTGTCTATGTTCACTGTCTGCAGGGGCACATGTAAGCAAGTATTTCATTGTACATGGTACTTGTACACATGACAATAAAGACTTGAATAGAATAGTATACTGGTAAAATGTGAGATTTTATTCCTACAGTGGTAATATCACATTAATTAGTTTTCTGTGTATAGCTCACATCATTCAGTCAGAGACCACAAGACACAGCAGTACATGTTTACCAGTTCAGCCAATGCCCTAATATTTAGACATTTCACAGACACAGGTCTGTCTGAACATAGGGATGAACACAGGGAGAAGAGCAAACACATATTAAGAGCAAAAGAAACTAAAGTGTGGCCCAACACTGTAAGATGATGATGATGATGATTACCAGAAGGCTCTGGGTTCCTGCCTTATGCTGTATGCTGGTGGGGTGGACCCGGAGCAGTTTGGGAAATTGAAGAATTGATGGTAATGATATCGTACAAAAGAATAACACATTACTACAAAGAAAAATTAAGTACAAAGAGGGATAAGTTAACACCAGAGAAGAATTAATTATGTCAAATTCAAACAGGAATTGTTGGCTAGACTAATAATAACAATATAATATCCGAGTTGGCTGAATAAATCTGTTTTGGTTCATAAGACAGAAAACCCATAAATGGTCCTAGAAGAAGCAAGTTTAAAACAAGGCTGGCACTGTGATTTCATGCTTGGATGGGATTCTAAGTCATTCTTCCACAGCTTATGAGACAACTACTGCGCTACTGTGTCGCTAATAATAATGTGCATAATACATACATACCTAGAAATGTAGACCTTCAGACCCACATAATCTATGTCAGAGTTGAGGGGGTCACCCTGTATCACTGGGTTCAAGGTGGGAAGCAGCCTATGGTAGGGTGCCAGCCCATCAGAGGACAAGTTAAATAATATTACAGATTAACAAATAATTACACTTTTGACTTCAGTAAGGTATAAAAAAAGGCCAGCACAACTCCTCAGTGGTTCAAATCCCATCTTGTGTATAGTTTGCACTTTCTCCCATTGTTTTCATGGGTTTTCTCTGGGCTGCTCAGTTTCTTCTCTCATCCGTATGCCTTGCAGGTGATTTTAACTGGAAATTGTGTATGCTGCATAACACTTTACAATTTTCTTTTTCCCTCTTAGGTTAGTGTTTGTATCTTCATAGATTTGGCATCCTGGGTTGGAATCTCATGCCCAGTCTTTGTTGAGGTCAAGCTGCACGTTCCCACTTGTCTGTGTAAGTTTTCCACTGCTTATTCCAGAAAGGTTATTAGAATTGAGGCTAATAAAAGGTGTGGACGTGCGTGTTCCCTTGTGACAGACTGGTGGCCTGTCCAGGGCTTCCTGCCTTGCGCCCAGTGTTACTTCGTACAGGCTTTGAAATTGATTAAAAGGAATTTAAAGTTTTTGTCGCCCACTGGCCGGCAGAGGGCGCAATTATCCTGTAGTGGTCCTACGGGTCCGCCAGGGGTCGCTGGCAGCCCGTACTTAAGAGCAGCTGGCGGAGTGGAAGGTATGGCGGCTGGAGCTGAGGCCGCGGCTCGGTGTTTGGAGGAATCTTCGGACAGCGAGCCGGAACAGGAGCCCGGTTCGCCGCAGAAGCTGATCCGCAAGGTGTCCACTTCTGGTCAGATCCGCAGCAAGGTACGGTGTTAACGCATGGGTTCTTAGGGGGCGTGCTGTTTTAGGGGGCACCGGTTGGAGACTGCGATTTAGGCCTTGGATAAGCTTGCATCTCTGCAGCCGAGCAACCCGGCTAGCTTTTCAGCCAGACAGGGCCTGTCACTAGGAGATGCCAGCAACCCGGCTTATACGATCCCTGGAGTCGAAATGCAGCCTCTCATTGAAGTCTGCAGCCAGCTGATTGGTAGGTCATTTAAATGAGAACTAATCTCAGTCGATCGGTCTTTGGTAATTGATTACACTGCGGTTCAGATCAGTGTTCGGGTGGCATTCTGCTGGAGCGATCGACTTGATTAGGGGCTCCGTTCTGCCCAGGACTGTTGATTACATCGGGGCTCCAATCGGCTTGAGTGTCTGCGCGTGCAGGGGCTTCGATCCACTTTACACAGGAGCTCTGTTGTCCATGGGTGGCTGCGTGGGTCGCGCTTTGATCGGCTATCATTCAGCTCTTATAACTCAGTCATCAGTCCACAAGGGATGTATTGGGACTCCCATAACAAGGGAATGAGAAAGCGTCAGTCTGAGGTGGTGGCCGAGTACATGTGTACATGATAAGCCCAGCAGTTCTATGCTGGTGGAGTTGAAGGGGTGTTTGTGTGAAGGATCTGGTTTGCCATTTTCATTCGCACAGGTGACAGAATGTCTTCCACCCCAATAGTTTGCTGGAGGGTAGTTGAGAGAATGCTGGGGCAACTGGCACCTCTAGACTCATCCCTGGTCTGGGTTGGTTAAGGCACGCCCATGGAGGAGTATTCAAGTCCTATTTCTGTTTCTACCTTTTATACAGGGTAGTGGTAGCTCCTGGACAACCTGAGGTGATGGGGTTGCTAGAGAGAGAACATCCTAAAGTGCTGACGTGTAGACCAACAAGGCGTGTGTCTTGTTATAGTTTGGTACAAACAGAATGTTTCTGCTGTTGCTTAGTCACCGCCAGTTTTAGTGTTCACAGCTTGAAGGCAAGAAAAGGAGCCATTTGAAACAGGATAATTTCATTAACACATCCATCCATGCATCTTCCAGACCTGCTTTATCCTGAGCGTGGTTAAAAATACATTTGTTTTATGTATACATGCGTGTGTGTATTTCCATATCTACATAAATTAAAACACCTAATTGTTGAGTTGCTGGTTGTGCTGTCTTTCTCTCCCCCAAGGTAGTTTTGTTTTTAATCTAGTTTGTCATTTCCACTTAACGGAAGCTCATTTTACTGAGGGAATGGCAAGGGTGAATGCGGTGCTGTTGGCAGCCAATAATAGCAAGCTGTACGGGGCAGTCGGACAGTGTTGGTTTCCTTTGCCTAGAGTCTCCACGTGCTTTCAAATTCATTTTTTTTTTGTCTCTGATTCATTTATTAACTGCTCTGTTGTCTTTATTTTCTCCTGTGAATGAAGATGAATTCATAATAATAGGGCATAACAAGAAATGATGGAAGTAAAAGTATAAACATTTATTCAAATGTTATTATAAATAAATATGCAGTGTGTGTGTGACAGGAAGATGGGTTGGCACAAGGGGTATTCAAGTGGCACAGAGTGAGGGAGGTGTTCATTGGGAGAGAAATATAAACTGGCCATTGGAGAGACACTTGATGAGCTGATGCCGGTGTGGGGGTAATCCACTAACACTTCAGGGTACCCCAAGAGTATAGTCTGCAGCAAATGTAACTCGGGTTTTCCTGAAATAATAAGGGAAGCAGAGGAACACCACATCAGACCCTTGGGCTCCTGCTCCTCTTTACAGAGAGCAAGTGTGAAATTGTGCTTCCTTTTTAGATGGTACCAGGGGCAGTGGGACTTGGGGGACCATGGGATTATGTTTTCAATCCCCCTTTGGAAACAAATCAGTCTGGTGTAAGGATGCAAGTTGGAGAAAGCGGGTGAGACCTGAGTAAAGACCTCTAGTGGGGGCAGTAGGGTTTTACTTGAACACATTTTAATTTTATAGTTCCGTTTCATTACTTAAATTAATAAATCCACTTTCTCAGTTTGAGCTGCTCTTGTGATTTGTTACCAACAATATTATATTAAAGTAACCCAGAGAAAGACGACAGTTGACATCTGCTTTGAGTTTATTCACAGTTTACTGCTCGATACGCCATACCTTCCAAGAGAACTACAACTCCCAGTATTGAGGTTATAAATTAGTCTTGAGTAACGAGGAACCCCAAAAAATTGATGGTTAGGTAAAATGCATTGACGTCTTTCAGTGGCTAGAAAGGTACAGGACAAGAGTTTTTTTTTTACGTCTCCCTGAAGATGCAGAATTAGAAAGCAGGTTGCTGCCTGACAGTTGGAAAGATTGAAGAAATGGGAGGGGGGTGGGAATATTGGAATGCTGAGGCGTAATAGAAATAAAAGCTGATTCAAAGAATCCATGCAAGAGTTCGGCTAAGCAAAATTCAGGGATATCTAACGCCATGCCTAAATACACTACAGACATACCTGTCCATATTGCTCAAATTAATATTCCAAGAAAAAAAAGTCTTAATACCCACAATTTTATCTGTTTCAATGTTTTTCAAATTTTCTTCATTTGTATACTTTCCTGTTGTGTAATCCTTATTTGGAGCTGCAAAACTGGCATTTGTAATTCTCATAGAAAGTGCTGAATACCCAGCAGTCAAGTACAGATGAGTCTTGGGTTATCGCAGTCTTGCATGACGGTTATTCTGTGGATATGAAGGAGTACAAGAAATTCCAAATGCTTTCTTTTCATCTGAATTTAAATTAATTTTCTTTTAGTGCATTCCATTTTGTACTGGCAGGCAAAGCCAACTCGTTTTGATATGAATGAATATGCTGCAGCTGTCGCTAAAGAGGAGGCCTAGTACAGTACAGCACATACTTTGTCACCATTTTAAGTCATTTCTTACTTTCGTGTGTACGCGTCACTGAATGTAACTGCCATGCGATACGCTTGGCCACAAGTGAGCAGCTGGTCAACGGCGGCGAAGTAAGACTTGCTTACTTGTAATTCTCTGTGTCGTATGTGTGCATCCTTGCTGTGTCACCTAAGGAAGTGTAGTCACTGGGAAGGGGAAGAGATACTCTGCGGGATTCCTCCGAAAAGACCACACGTATCTCACAATCCTCCGTTAATGGAGATGTTTCATGCCACCAACTCTGAGGTCTGTGCCAAACAAATGATCAAAAAGTGCAGGTTGTTTAAGTATAAGCAAGTCACTTGATCTGCCTGCGCTCGAATTGGAAAACCAAAAGAAATGTAACCAATTGTATCATAAATGTTGTAAGTTGCCTTGAATAAAGCTAAATAAGTAATGGGTTGGAGTGGTGGCTCTGAGGCTAGGGATCTATGCTGAAATCGGAAAGGAATCGGCAGGTTGTCAGTTCAAATCCCGTAAATGCCACATGCGATTCGACTCTGTTGGACCATGAGCAAGGCCCTTAACTTGCAATTACTCTGTCCTCAAGGTAACGTTAATCTGTATTCAGCCCTGCAAGCGAGTCTTCCAACTTGCAGGGAAACCTCCGGGGTTAGTGGCAGGATTGGCATTCCAGGTACCGTAAAAAAAAAACGCACTGTTGCAGTGAGGTTTCGCCCAATGCACGGCTGCACTTAGGATCCTGAGGTGGCTCGTCATGTGGTGAGTGTGGCATTGCGCCGTATCAGTGCAGGCTCACGACCTCTCTCTAAATAAGTAAATGTAATGTAAAGGCCGTAAGGTGCACATACAGTATATACCAGTGGTACAACCTAGAATATCAACTTCCCAACAGTGTTCAGAAGCCATTAAGAAGGCTAACAGAATGTCCGGTTATATAGAGCCTTGATGTGTGGAGTACTAGTCACAGGAGGTTCTGCTCAAGCTTTATAATGCACTGGTGAGGCCTCATCTTGAGTACTGTGTGCAGTTTTGGTCTCCAGGCTACAAAAAGGACATAGCAGCACTAGAAAAGGTTCAGAGAAGAGCGACTAGGCTGATTCCAGGTCTACAGGGGTTGAATTATGAGGAAAGATTAAAAGAGCTGAGCCTTTACAGCGTAAGCAAAAGAAGATTAAGAGCTGACATGATTGAAGTGTTTAAAATTATGAAGGGAATTAGTACAGTGGATCGAGACTTGTATTTTAAAATGAGTTCATCAAGAACACGGGGACACAGTTGGAAACTTGTTAAGGGTAAATTTCGCACAAACATTAGGAAGTTTTTCTTTACACAAAGAACGATAGACACTTGAACTAAGCTACCAAGTAGTGTGGTAGACAGTAAGATGTTGGGAACTTTCAAAACTCGACGATTTTTTTTGGAAGAAATAAGTGGATAGGACTGACGAGAATTGTTGGACTGAATGGCCTGTTCTCATCTAGAGTGTTCTAATGTTCTAGAAATTATTTGTGTTTTGTGATTTTTAAAATTAGTTATTCTATTTTTTGATGTTTGAAATGTTTTTTCTGTAAAGTAAGTGGTAAAGCTTTATACATTTTGCCAATTTGTTTCATTAACAGACATTTTCAGTTCAAGTTCACATGAATGCCCACAGGAGCAGACCTTTGTTTGTAATCTGAGGGTCACATGTAGCAACATCAAAATGGGCATAAATAGGTGCCCATGTTTTCAAATTATAAGGAGCCAGAACCTATTGTGGCAATAAGCATACCTTTTTCTTGTTTTATAAAGTGCCTTTCAGTAGTGATCATCACCCTGTGGTGCTTCATAAATACAGGGCTACAGCTGCCATCTGTCTATTTTGAACCCACTTAATCCAGCTCAGGGTTACAGGGCTGGAGTCTACTACATATTCTTTACAGCACCTTTCAGTAGTGAACACCATCTTAATGTGCTTTAGAAGTACAGAGCTATAGTGCATTTAACATTTATTAATTTATGAAGTCGGTGTGATGGTAGTTGGAGCTTATTCAAGCACTAAGGTAATACATTTCATATGGCCCCTTTCTGTGCCGTCCAAACATGAAGCTACACTACAGTTGTTTCCATATGTTTTCGAACTTGGGCACACATGCAGGTTATCTAAATTTGCTGACTGTCACAGCGCGAGCCTAGGGATGTACCGACACACCATATCCTCTTGTATCTTTTGATAGGAGGCTCTCAAATTGAGATGTGTGGGAAATCAAGTAGCACATTGTACAGGGTGTAGAAAAACAAGTAGACTATAAAATAAAGTGTTTCTTGCATTATGCGAGTTGCATGTAAAAATCTAAACCAGCAATCCTTCAGATTGAGCAGCTTCTCATTTCTTTCACACTTTACAATGGAAATGCACCCAGGAGAAACCCATAATCCTGCCCAGAGTTGATTTTTGGAAGACTGCATTAGTTATGGTGATGAGCAAACATGAACATCCACCCTCCTGTACCCTTGTGGTGTGGTGTATGGGAGCACTATGCCTTCTGTGTAAGTTATGACCATAATGGACTGAAAAATGAGAGTGTGCTGAATTAGTCAAATACGAGTAGTATATGCCAGTGCTAACACCACAATCGGGTCTAGTCGTCTGCATGGACATCACCCTTCTGTTGATTGGTGGAACTTGAATGCTTGAAGCAACTTCAGAATCTCACTGTAACATTTAGGCAGCCTTTCTTTGAACCAGGCAAAAATGATCCTTCTTGGTAGTGGAGTAAGCCTTCTTCAAGAACATGTGCTAGAGCCATGTTACTCCAGTCCATCTCACCAGCCTTTTAATATAACTGCAGTTGCTGCATTGTTTAACAATATGGAAACTCAACATACAAATGAACTGTCAAAAGCAGTAGCCATCACTCTTATTCACCCCGCACTACCTGACTATTACAGCACACAAAGTTACAGCGGAATAGGACGTAAAAAATAAGAGGGAATATCTGAAGAGCGGGGCTTTTTTGACAGTCTTACCATTGGAAATGTGGCGAGAGAGCCAGCAGCTACCATTAATCCTGTTTTTGTTGCCTCATTGGTTGTTTTTCCTACATTGTCATACACTGCTTTAGTTATGTGCTGCATAGAGTCTGCTGCTGAGTAACCACAAAGGGCTGTGGAGTCGGAGTTTGAAGCAATTATTGGGTTACGGGTGTTTCAAGTCTGTGGTGGGCTGGCGCCCTGCCCGGGGTTTGTTTCCTGCCTTGCACACTGTGTTGGCCGAGATTGGCTCCAGCAGACCCCCTTGACCCTGTAGTTAGGATATAGCAGGTTCGATAATGGATGGATGGATGTCTGAAGTTGGTACATTTAAAAAAAATATTTTTTTTTCTCTCTGACTAAATGTAAATTGTAATATAAAACTTTCCAATTTCACTATATTAATGCAGTTAAACTATAGTTTTTGTTTTCTAGCCTTTTGGTAAAAGTATAACTTTTTAAAAATTTCATAGGTATTTTCTATTTTTCTAACCTGTTCAGTCCTAAATGGGGTCGTAGGAGGGGCTGTAGCCTATCTCCACTAGCAAAGAGCACAAGATAGGAACAAACCCTAGACAGGATGACCGTCCATTACAGGGAGAACACTCGCACATCAACCCCAACCACACTCTAGTGCCAATTTAGCATTGCCAGTCCACCTAACCTTTGGACTGTGGGAGGAAACTGAGGCCCCTGGAGGAAACCCATGCAGACACAGGGAGAACTCCATGTTAGAAGGACCTGGGATACAAATCCTGGTCTCCTTACTGCAAGGCAGCAGCACTACTGCTGCTCCACCATGCCACCTTTTGTAAGTTTTATTTTATAAATACCTTTTATATACTCGCGTTAAGTTCAGGGCTTAGTTTTATGGTTTAATTTTGGGTATTTTATAATGTCGGTCATGTAAGTTGAATGCGGAAAACTCATGCTATTGGTCCAAGAGATTATGATATGCGAACGGCCACCTGAGAGAATTACCACTGCCTTTTTTTCTTTTTTTTCTCTATGTATTGTGCCTGTGTGACCACACGGTAATACCTGAACTATTATGAAGGGATGTTTGCACCGATTTTTGTATCTCACACCCTCATACACCTTCATCGTATATAAGGGATGCTCTTACGATAGAGCATTCAATCAGAAGAAAATCTTAAGCTGGTTTTAAATTAAACGTTGTTGAGTTGGCAAAAGAAATTTGCAACAAAATTTGATGTGTCAGAGAAACTGGTGCGCGATTGGAAGAGGTTAGAGGGGGGGTGGGAGGATAGGGTGCAAACAAACAAGAAGCCCAATGATTCATTATGGCAGTGATGAAATGCTTTGTGTCTTGTGTATTGTGTGCTTTCGATCAACATAGTAATAATAGTCTAATTACAAATAGAGGAGTCGAAGTTCTAGTTGGAGTCTGTGGTACCATAAACTGAGAAGTTGGAGCTGAAGGTTTTGTGTAAAAGCTTCATAGCCCTGCATACAAAGCTCTATTGTTTCATTCAAAGGCCTCATATATTTTACTGTTACAATGTTGATCGTTTTCAATTAATTTTAAAATGACACATTTTCAGGGCACTCCCTGTTTTAGCTGTATTGAAAATGTAAGTAATATACTGAAACAAAACATGGATTCTGTGAACTTTTATACCCCTAAGTGAGTCCACAGCAGGGAGCCAACCAGCAGCTTCTTGGCTCTTTAAGCACTGGCCCAGACTGCAACTATAAGTCTGGTATCGGCTCTGCCCTGCATGTGTGGGCACAGGGGCTCAGTCTCCCATGCATAGGACTGATTTGGAGTAGTTGCTCCGCATATTTCTGGACGATGAGAGGAAACCAGAGTAGTCCCATGTGAGCCTGTGGAAAACCTATAAAAATCATCTGGACAGCACCCCAAAGAATGGGAGGTTGCAACATTACTTGAGTTGCTCCTCTGGTTTTATAACAGTTTTAGTAAAATAAAAAAAATAAAAATGTACTTCCATTCTTATTTTTTTTTTTAAATAACAACAACATTTATTTATATAGCACATTTTCATACAAAAAGTAGCTCAAAGTGCTTTACATAATGAATAGAAAAATAAAAGACACAGTAAAAAAAAATAAAATAAGTCAACATTAATTAACATAGAATAAGAGTAAGGTCCAATGGCCAGGGTGGACAGAAAAAACAAATAAAAACTCCAGACGGCTGGTGTGGTAGATAGGGGGCGCTCTCACTCCCTTGAACCCCTGTCCACGACTCCAGACACCAGATAAAAGTCCAAATGTTGACTTTATTTTGTTGCCACAGTGCACAAAGCACACTCTCCACCACAATACTCATTAAACTCACACAAATACTACAATAAATCAATCCTCCAGCTCCCAGACGCGTTGCCACCCTTCCCCCAGCTCAGCTCGCCGTCTGGGAGCTCCCACAGTCCTTTTATACTCCCTGACCCGGAAGTGTTCCTAGCCAAAAGTCCACAAGTCCTTATTCCTTCCGGGTCAGGGTAAATAGTACTTTTTTTTCAACCCGGAAGCCCGTCGCTCTTCCTATGACAAACTTCCAGGTCATAGGGCACGAAGAATTCTTCGGTCCTCCCTGCAGCTCCCTCTCGTGGCCCCCATGGCATCCAGCAGGGCGGTGCATAAAAACTCCATTGTCCATGATGCCCTGCTGGTCTACTGGGAACCTCCATGCTGCAAGTAGGGCTCCACCAGGCGGCTTGGGGGTATTGGCCAAGATAAACGACTGGAGAAAAAAATAAAATCTGTAGGGATTCCAGACCATGAGACCGCCCAGTCCCCTCTGGGCATTCTACCTAACATAAATGAAACAGTCCTCTTTGGATTTATGAATTCTCAAGGAGGGACTTGATGATGATGGTCATGTAGACTTCTGGCTTTTGATCCATCCATCATTGTTGGAATATCATGATGCTTTGAGAAACCGGAAAAGAAACAGAAGAGAGAGTAGGGGTCAGTACGGATTTTAGAGCCACCATGAATAGTTATTATAAAGAATTGAACATACAGAGTATCAGGATTAAGTTAAAGTGAAGTTATGAAAAGGCCATGTTAAAGTAATGTGTTTTCAGCAGTGTTTTAAAGTGCTCTACTGTATTTGCCTGGCGAATTTCTATTGGCAGGCTATTCCAGATTTTAGGTGCATAGCAGCAGAAGGCCGCCTCACCACTTCTTGTTTTGTTCTTGGAATTCTAAGGAGACACTCATTTGAGGATCTGAGGTTACGATTTGGAATATAAGGTGTCGGACATTCCGATATATAAGATGGGGCGAGATTATTTAAGGCTTTATAAACCATAAGCAGAATTTTAAAGTCAATCCTAAATGACACAGGTAAGCAGTGTAGTGACATCAAAACTGAAGAAATGTGTTTGGATTTTCTTTTCCTAGTTAGAATTCTAGCAGCTGCATTCTGCACTCGTTGCAAACGATTTATATCTTTTTTGGGTAGTCCTGAGAGGAGTGCTTTACAGTAATCTAGTCGACTGAAAACAAACGCGTGAACTAATTTCTCAGCATCTTTCAGTGATATAAGAGGTCTAACTTTTGCTATGTTTCTTAAGTGAAAAAATGCTGTCCTAGTGATCTGATTTAATATGCGATTTAAAATTCAGATTACAGTCAACAGTTACCCCTAAGCTTTTTACCTCCGTCTTGACTTTTAATCGTAATGTATCCAGTTTATTTCTAATAGCCTCATTGTATCCATTATTGCCAATCACTAAGATTTCAGTTTTCTCTTTATTTAACTTGAGAAAATAATTACTATTCATCCATTCTGAGATACAAGTCAGACATTGTGTTAGTGAATCAAGAGAATCGGGGTCATCAGGAGCTATTGATAAGTACAGCTGTGTGTCATCAGCATAGCTGTGGTAGCTCACGTTGTAACCTGAGATAATCTGACCTAACGGAAGCATGTAGATTGAGAATAACAGCGGACCCAGGATAGAGCCTTGTGGAACACCATATTGGATATCATGTGTCTTTGAGATTTGATTACCACAACTCACAAAGAATTTTCTCCCTGTCAGGTAGGATTCAAACCAATTAAGGACCCTGCCAGACAGGCCCACCCATTGACTAAGGCGATTTCTAAGAATATTATGATCAATGGTGTCAAATGCAGCACTCGGATCTAAGAGGATGAGAACGGATAAATGGCCTCTGTCTGCATTTACCCGCAAATCATTTGCTACTTTTAACGAGTGCAGTTTCTGTGCTGCGATTTGCTCTAAAACCCGACTGAAATTTGTCAAGAATAGCATGTTTATTGAGGTGGTCATTTAACTGCATAATGACTGCCATCTCCAGAAATTTACTTAAGAAAGGCAGGTTAGAGATGGGTCTAAAATTTTCAAGAGCCGAGGGGTCAAGATTATGTTTCTTAAGTAGGGGTTTAACTACAGCAGTCTTAAGACCGTCTGGGAAGACCCCCGTATCTAGTGACGAATTTACTATGTCCAGAACATTATCAATTAGCACGCCCGATACTTCTATAAAGTATCCATCTTTTCAATTTTTGGACCCACTTGTTTCCTTTGAGTGTTTCAGAGGTGTTCATTCTGCTGGAGCCATAGTTGTTATTAACTGTCTTTTCCCAACATATATAAACAACTTTGAAATATGGCGGTGTTCCCTCATGCACATACATGGCTTTCCTGCATATCTCTTGTGAAAATTTCAGTTACCACCAACTTTGTTCCCAAATTACTGAAACCAAAGATAAAATGCATGTCCACTAAAATAGACTCCCTCTATTGACTGCACAGGAAAAGCCAAGTTTGCAATTGCCTGAAGGTATAGCCATGATTCCCATTACCCACTTCCCTTTTCCCACTTTTTAGGGTGACTTTTTTTTCCTCTTCGTGTCATTGGAAATGCAGCTGCTTTTCCAGTTTTCACGTAGTAACTGCCCAGGCTGACTTGCAAGATCTTCTACACCTTCAGCAGGTCATTTAGATTGAATGTGGTAGAGTTGGACACCCTCCACAAAACTGGCAGCTCTCTACTCTTTAAATTGGAAATGTGCATGCCGATGAATCTCTGGATATTTTTGTTTTCAGTGTAAAACAAACGTTTGCTTTTTTTATTTTGTGGGCACAGGGTTACATTTTGGTGGCAAATGGTATTCATTTTTAACCACTAAAAGGAAGAGGGGTGGGCCTCTGACAGCCTCTTTGAAATATAGACTGCTGAATTAAAGTCATCCTGTAGGGCTGATTGGAATGCTTGGCTTGTGCTGCCTGGCAAAACGGATGCCCTCAATGTGTCTCGACAAAGGAGTGCACTGCTTAGGTGGTGCAGCTGAACATCTGTGAACCTGTTGTATGCCAGCCACATTTGCCAGCGGACTCATTTGCATTATGATGTCAGGCAATACTGCCTTGTTTGTGTGTGTTATGATAGAGCAGCTCCATGACAGACTGAGCTGGTGTAGCGAAGATAGCTGACCACAAAGTCCCGGCCCTGTTTCCTGACAGTCAGATGTGTCACTTTTGCACAATGATGCGCATGGCGCTCCATAGCCGGCTGTTGTAACCTCCAGTCATACAGGCTCAAGGTGGGTAAGTGGAGGGATCCAAATGGACTACGAGGCACATCTTCTCTTCTTCTGCAGGAACAAGGTGAGCTGTGTTTTAAATTGTTGTAGTCACAAACTTCCCTTGCCTTTACAGTGCATACTTGGCTACAGCTTGTTAGAGGATGTTTGCTTTGAGTTGTGTGCAGCTTTAGCAGATAGCCCTCGAACATGAAGGCGGGTCAGTTTTCTGTCAGCCAACTACTGCTTTGGTTCTTTTCATGCCCATGGCCTCTTGGCTGCAATGCTTGAGCTCTTGGTAAAAGGACATTAACTTTTGGGCATTTGTTTACTTGAGGTGGGTAGATTATTGAAAATGCAGTTGGAGATCATGTTAGTGCAGCATAGTGTTCTCAGCTCACGTCAAGCTAAGGTGTTAGCGGAACCGCCGTGGCATGCAACAAGTAAAACTAAGTGCAGTGTACAGCTGATGTGATGAAGACACTGGCCACCGTGGTATACATATAATTAGCAGCTAAAGGGAACTATAAATATGGTGAATATTTTTAAGTATTATCAGTTTGATAAAGTTTCAGTTACTGTGCTTAGGAGGCTTGAGGTATGACTTATCTTTACATTGGCCTACAGCATTTCTTATACTAGCTTTTCTGGAATATCCATCATGGTTTTTAGATTCAAGACCAGGTCAATTTTTTTTCAGACTGTGCTTAATGTTTAGCTGAATATTTATTTTATTTATTTATTTATTTAACTTGAACGCTTGTCTCTGGAGAGGACAAAATTTTATTTATGGTTTCAATTTGGTTCCATTACAGGAATAAATGTTTGTAAGCTCACCTAAGGATGGGAGGCTTCACCAAATAATGTACAGTTGTGCTTGAAAGATTGTGAACCCTTTAGAATTTTGTATATTTCTGCATAAATATGACCTAAAACATCATCAGATTTTCACTCAAGTCCTAAAAGTAAATAAAGAGAAACCAGTTAAACAAATGACAGAGAAATATTATACTTGGTCATTTATTTATTAAGGAAAATGATTGAATATTACATATTTGTGAGTGGCAAATGTATGTGAACTTTTGCTTTCAGTATCTGGTATGACCCCCCTTTGCAGCAATAACTGCAACAAAATGTTTCCGGTAACTTTTGATCATTCCTGCACACCGGCTCAAAGGAATTTTAGCCCATTCCCCCGTACAGAACAACTTCAACTCTGGGATGTTGGTGGGTTTCCTCACATTAACTGCTCACTTCAGGTCCTTCCACAACATTTTGATTGGATTAAGGTCAGGACTTTGACTTGGCCATTCCAAAACATTAACTTTATTCTTCTTCTTTAACCATTCTTTGGTAGAACAACTTGTGTGCTTAGGGTCATTGTCTTGCTGCATGACCCACCTTCTCTTGAGATTCAGTTCATGGACAGATGTCCTGACATTTTCCTTTAGAATTCTCTGATATAATTCAGAATTCATTGTTCCATCAATGAAGGCAAGCCGTCCTGGACCAGATGCAGCAAAACAGGCCCAAACTATGATACTACCACCACCATGTTTCACAGATGGGATAAGGTTCTTATGCTGGAATGCAGTGTTTTCCTTTCTCCAAACATAACGCTTTTCATTTTAAACCAAAAAGTTCTATTATGGTCTCATCCGTCCACAAAACATTCTTCCAATAGCCTTCTGGTTTGTCCACGTGATCATTAACAAACTGCAGACGAGCAGCAGTGGCTTTCTCCTTGCAACCCTGCCATGCACACCATTGTTGTTCAGTGTTCTCCTGATGGTGGACTCGTGAACATGAACTTTAGCCAATGTGAGACCTTCAGTTGCTTAGAAGTTACCCTGGGGTTCTTTGTGACCTCGCCGACTATTACATGCCTTGCTCTTGGAGTGATCTTTGTTGGTCAACCAATCCTGGGGAGGGTAACAATGGTCTTGAATTTCCTCCATTTATACACAGTCTGTCTGACTGTGGATTGGTGGAGCCCAAACTCTTTAGAGATGGTTTTGTAACCTTTTCCAGCCTGATGAGCATCAACAACTCTCTTTCTGAGGTCCTCAGAAATCTCCTTTGTTCGTGCCATGATATACACTTCCACAGACATGTGTTGTGAAGAGCAGACTTTGATAGATCCCTGTTCTTTAAATAACACAGGGTGCCCACTCTCACCTGACTGTCATCCCATTGATTGAAAACACCGGTCTCTAATTTCACCTTCAAACTAACTGCTTATCCTAGAGGTTCACATACTTTTGCCACTCACAAATATGTAATGTTCGATCATTTTCCTCAATAAATAAATGACCAAGTATAATATTTCATTTGTTTAACTGGTTACTCTTTATCTACTTTTAGGACGTGAGTGAAAATCTGATGATGTTTTAGGTTATATGTATGCAGAAATATAGAAAATTCTAAAGGTTTCACAAACTTTCAAGTACAACTGTATATCGGAGGTAGCCAACTCCCATCCTAGAGAGCCACATTGGCTATAGGTTTTAATTCTAACCATGATCTAGTTTTTTGTTACTAATTAACTTCATTTAATTTATTTGTTATTTAGGAGTTGGAGCCTTTAAATCGGGGCAGAGTAATGTTACTCCTGCAGGGCTGCAGTGGCTTCAAATTTTTGAATGTGATTGCTTCCTGAGAAGTCATTTATTGCTGATGAAGCACTTTTTGTTCAAGTTGCATTTTTCTTCTTCATTTTGGTTGTCTCACTTGTTAACATTTTCAACCCTTAATGGCTTATTTTAGACTTAAACAGCTGAATTCACTGTTTTAACCGCTCCATATTAGCAATAAGATGCAAATGACAAAGGAACCAGCAGTTCTCCATTTAGCTTACCTCTATTTCCACCCGTGTGTATTCATCATTCACTATTTGGTTTAATTAAGTATTCAGAAGGGAACATCAAATCACCCATCCATTTTAGGCTTCATATCATTTTGATGATACATGTATCATTAGCAAGAGAAAAAAAAAATCTGATTTAAGAATGAAGTGACATGGTAGAGATAAAACAGTAACAAGCCATGAAGTGAAAGAAGGCCTGTTACTGGTGAGGACTGGCTTCTAATTAAGCAACTGGAACAAAAACCCTGCAGCCACTGTGGCTCCCTAGGATCGGAGTTTGCCACCCCTTATGTATACAAACTTTAAAGAAAATGTGCAGCTGATGTCAGCCACACCCAAGTAAACTGTTATATCTGTCTGTTGACTTCATCATGTTTTTGAAGAACTTTCCTTTATGCTAGTGGTGTGATGGTCAGTATAGCTCCTGCAACTTGCTGCATCTCTGATCTCCCTTGTAAAAACATTTGTCCATCTCTGGCCTTGCACAGGGTTGAAAACCACAAAAAGTGTTTTAGACGTGGGCGATGAAGTGAAGTAAACATTTAGCGCTGGTCATGCTGACGAGCTCTTCCTGGCCAAGGAGACGCTATGTGCTCAAACACAATGCTCCCATTCAAGCATGGAGGCCCATGGGTCTCCCTTTAACAGGATCTCGCAGCCAGCAATTAATGTACATACTGCAACCTGAAAAGGCTGCCGAGTGAACATAATCGTGGGATAAGTGTGGAAAAGTGGACTTTTTGAACATTTGAAAAGATAAGAATATTTTCAGAAAGAAAAGCATGCCTGATAATTGCAAAGCAGCTTCACTTTTAAACTACTAGTCTGACAGTCGTGTTAAGTTATGAACTATAATGCTAAAAGTGGACTTTCAAAAATCTTCATCTCTGGAAGTGAAGGAGATGCTGTCAAGAGGCTAACACTCCACTGTTAGATTTCACAGATATTTGGATTATTTTCTGCATAGTCCGCCGTGAATGTTTAACAGTACCAGGGCATGTTGTTGATGTGGCGACATATTGAGAGAATGAGGGGTCCACATTTAATATTAGCTGTCTAAACTGACACAGTCCAAGTTATTTTAATTTAGATAATTGGGGATGAGAGGTTGTTTATTAGCCACACTAGTGTCAAGGAGATTTGTGCTGGTCATGCTGATAATGTTGGGTTTCTTTTTGCAGTGTGTACTGTTTCTCTTGGTGCACTGCTCTAACATCTTCAGACAGGAATGAATGCTCACGTTTTTCGGACTTGATGAAGGACTTCTGAAACATTACAGAACATGACATTTGTACACTGTTTTTTTGGATTTTTTTATTTACTTTGCTTTTCAAACATCTGTCTACTAATACTGTTGTGCCTGCATCTTTGAACAAATTGAATGTTTACATTTAAAGGCATACTGTACATTTTCTTTCATTGCTTTAATAAGCTGCATGAGTGTAAAACACTAGGGGCCTCATTTATAGTATAAAGCTTGCATATACACAAAAAGGGGCTCAAAATGTGTGCACGCAACTTCCCATGCAAATGACTGGATTTATAAAAGAAAACTAGATGGGGAACTTGCGCATATATATATATATATATATATATATATATATATATATATATATATATATATATATATATATATATATATATATATATATATATATATATATATATATATATATATATATATATATATATATATATATATATATATATATATATATATATATATAAGGCATGTCTGACCCATTCATATGCAACATTTCAGAGAAACTGCTAAACGATGACACCCTTAATAAAGTAGGGGAGTGCATCAAACCAACTAAATGACGACTCGCACACGTAATATTTCAGATCATTAAATGGCTATTAAAATGTGCATTGATGTGACTAGCATATTGCACCTCAAAAATAATGATTATGATGTATATAGACTTTTAAGAAGGCAGATGCTGTGTATTTTAACTGAAGAACATTTTTGACTTTTTCCAAGTTTATATCGTCTACTTGTTATCACTTTCAGGGAACTGGCTGACGGGTCATGAATATCTCTGTGACGCTTCACTATATGAGACCCGATGTGTTGGAAGCCATTTAACCAACCAGTGAGACGCTGCATCCAGTTTTCATAGGAAGTGGGTGTACTTACATTAAGTGTTTGCCAACATAAAAAGGCAATTTGCAGCAGTGTCTGGTTTTCCTGGCTTAATCAGAACACTTTCCTGCACTCGTATTATAATAAGGGCATCTAGTGAGAATGAAGCTGCTTTTGTTAACTGTGAGCAGTTGCTTTTCATTAATGCACAAGTCATTCAAGATGCGACTGGCAAACATTGTGGCTCGGCGGTCTGAGTCAACCTGTGATTAATTTATTCTGAAGCAAAATAGCTTTGACAGACGTGATGGTACTGTATGTGATGGTTGGCTTATTGGAAAGGTAACTGCCTGACCCCTGTACTTTCATTGTAACAGCAATCGCATGATGACATGTGCCAGGTGATAGTGGCTACCCATTTAGATGATGGTTCTCTACACCTTTCCCAGACCCTTGGAACGTGGAGGAGAGGTGCAATAATGCCGCACATAATCTTGTACTCTCATTTGTGGAGCACTGAATGCAAGTGGCAATGTCTTGATGCATCGGGTGGGAGGCTGCTCTACCAGCCAATGAAGTTCTGCATCATGACTTCATATGTATGATGTTAATTTACATGGTCCATATATGGATGTTTCATGGTGGCATTTGAGTCACATTCACGTATGCATATCTACAAGGTGATTTGTGATTTATTAATGTATGTGTATGCCTGGTTTTATAAATCAGATTTTTGCTGTGTGCATATTTTTTCCTTAAAATCACACAATTGTAACGTCATGCAAATTGACGTCATAAGTGTGAATGCGGAAGAAAGAGGGCAAGGGCTGAACTGCACGTGCTCTCAACTGAAGACCTCTGTTCAGGGTCCAAGCTCTAGCTTGTTTCTTTACCTTCTCTTGATAAGCAGGTTCCAATTTTCTATTAGGTCATTCCCCTGAGAGGCTCATCATGTGATTGACTAGTCTTTTGATTTTACTTTTAAACTCTGATTTTGTTTTGCTAACAGTTTTCTTACTTGATCATTGGTTTGATCCCTATTCTGAAAGTAATGAACCTTGTTTAACTTGGATTGGGGGTTGTTGATTGGGATTGTTGTGTATGTGTACTGCACTACACAACACAACACAACACAGTACATAGCAACTTGAACCCAGGGCACTCAGTGCAGCCACCATTGCTCCATGATACTACCCTGCCATAAACCCACTTATGAGAGTTGTCTGACCGACCAGCCAGCATGGGTGAAACAATGTTGTTCCCAAAATGAAAAATTTAGCAGTTTAGCTATTTTTGTAAGTTTGTTTAGGTTACTTTCATCCCCAAAGGGGGAATCATTTTCACAGACCTTTTTGTCTACAGAAGTTAAAATCAAGTAAAATATTTAATACAATGTTAACAGTGTAAGCCAATTTATTTTCCCTTTTTTATATTTTTGGTTCCCTTTTTAGCTCTTTTAGTATTCAAAGTACACAATTCAAAGTGTCATATTGTTTAGAAGTACAGATTTAAGACAGTTTGTATAAAGTCAGCAAGTGTGCTGGGGAGGCAGCATAAAAAAGAGGGACGCCTCACGCCTGGACAAACTGGTGAGGAAGGCAGGCTCTATTGTAGGCATGGAGCTGGGCAGTTTGACATCCGTGGCAGAGCAATGGGCGCTGAGCAGGCTCCTGTTAGTCATGGAGAATCCACTGCATCCACTGAACAGTGTCATCTCCAGACAGAGGAGCAGCTTCAGCGACAGACTGCTGTCGCTGTGCTGCTCCACTGACAGACTGAGAAGATCGATACTCCCCCCACACTATGCGACTCTTAAATTCCACCCGGGGGGTAAATGTTAAGATTGTACATAGTTATTGTCTATTATACCTGCACTTTTATCACTCTTTTAATTTAATACTGTGTGTTTTTGTTTTTTTTATTTTTTTTATATCATCAGTATGCTGCTGCTGGAGTATTCATTTTCCCCTTGGGATTAATAAAGTATCTATCTATCAATGAAATAACACTTCAGATGTGTGCAGAAATATATACGACTGTACAGTGTTTTTTTTAAGTATACATATATAGTTTAAAATTTCTTTTAATTGACCAGTGTGAAAAGCAGCCCGGGCACAAACGGGCAGACACTGATGGTTTACACCCAAACACACGTTTATTATACATTGTTATATACTGTACAAAGTACCACACACAACCCAGTGCCCCTGCACCAATCACCCTCTGATGCCGCTCTTCACCACCTCCAGGCTTTGTCCTCTTCCACCCGACTCCAGCTATCAAATAGAGGGAGGCGGCCCCTTTAATGTTCACTGGTGTGGTGGAAGTGCTGGCTGATCACACGGAAGCACTGCGGGTGTCCCTGGTTTTCCTTCCGCCAGCACCTCCGGGTGTGACAGAGGTACTGACGTCCAGGGCTCTTCAGGCATCTGGGCGCCCCCTGGTGGTGACCACGGGCCCTTTATAGGGTTGAGCTTCCATGCTCTGTTCCCGTGGTCCCCATACCAACCAGGGTGGCTGCCTCCTCCTTGTCCGGAGGAGGTGTAATCCCTCATTCGGGCATCCCGGCTGGGTACTGCCCCCAGCCTCTTGCCACACCAGTCTTCATTAAGCCAGTTCTTCTGATCCATTTCCTTCATTGTGGAGTCCAGGTACCACAACCTGTTCTGATAGAATGGAGTACAAGACTGGAACCAATCCACTATGGAGAACCAGTTCATCTCGGCGTACTCTGAAATACACACCTATGTTTACTCACTCCATCACAATGTATTTTCACTTAATAACCTAACATGATTGTTTTTGGGATATGGTGGGGTAGGTGGAGAAAATTACTGGTCACTCAAGTACAAGCTTCCATGCTTTCTGAAGCTAATCTGTTCCAGCAAACCCTTCATAAGATTCATTTTAACACCAGCGCATAATTACCTTTACAGTAATTCCTTGTGATTCACAGGGGTTTAAAAACAATGTGAATATGAAAATCCGTGAATATGGTTTGGTCCCGTGATCACTAAATGACATGTAAGTAACGCGAGATAGAATGATCACTGCGCAATCAGACCAAGTGTGCAAGACTGCCTGCTGAGACAAAGACTAGTGGCATCCCCTAGACAAGGTGCGTAGTTCAGCAGTTCCTTAGTAAACTTTATGCAAAATGGAACTTATTATAATAATTGATTTGTGTATGTATGATAGCAAACAATAAAATTGATTAATATTACAGATACAAAAGATACCCAACAATAAACACTCCTGACACAGTCCACTGTTACAGATGCAGGTGATGGTGGTATGGTTATGAAATGAAATCCATATGACCAGCCTCCTGAAAGTTATGTAAAGTTTTGTCCTACCATGATGCAAATATATATAAAGATTTGTAGAGTTTGAGAGCACTACCAAGCGAAGACATTTTCCAACCCAGATGAAATCACATAAACAAGCAGGCATAGGACAAGAACATAGGAACTTATTCCGTGTTTATGCTTCAAGGATGAGTTCAGTGCTGTTTTTCAAATGAATTTTTTCACAGTAATGGGATATATTAACTTGTTTTGAAAAATGTATTTTTCCCATGTGAAGCATTCCTTATAATTTTAATAAAACAAAAAGCATCCCTGAGGGGCTTAGAGTGATGGCCTATGTAGGAAATGTGAAACAAAACTCTTGAAAATTTGCTAAATCCATTCACTTTGAAGTGGAAAAGGTTCCAACTTCTTTCCGACTTGTAGAGCTATTTTTACAACATTAAAAGGAAGTTGGAAGCAATTAATATTGGCACTGTTTCCTAAGAGACCGCTAAATCTTCACCTTTTGCTTTGCAGCAACTATCATAAGGGGAGTTTTCATGTAAACGGTAGCGATTATGGAGAAAGCTAAAGTGCAGGTCGCAAGAAGAGTAGGCATCTTAACTGTTTGGCGTGATGTTGCCTTTCAGTGAAAATGTGAAATTAAAATAATAAAACTTAGTGGGTTTGGGGTGTGGAAGGCAGTTCGCAAGCATTGGAGAATTTGCAAACTTCATACAGTCACATTGAACTTTGACGCATGAGTGCTGAGCAATGTGGCGCTATGGCTAAGAAGATAGATAAACTTACTGTAACAGAACCTGACTGTTTTGATTCTTCTGAAATTTTTTTCTTACAGTTAATGTTTGCAAAATGGAAAAATTTACTTTTAGATGATTGTTGGAAAATCACCCCCATCTATGACACAAGTGGCATCCTTGAGTAACAAAGTGGGCTCATCCCTGGACACACACACTGCATTTTCACAAAGTGGCAGCATTAAGTCCTGCTGTCTATAGCAAAGGCATTTGTCCTTGGTAGATGTGTTGTACGTGTATTGAAAATCTAAAACAAACTTTCTTTTGTCACTTTGTGCCATATGTTTATGTTGAGATGTTTAGTGTGTTTTCTGTTGTAACCACTAGGGAGCATCGGGGAGACCATTGCACAGATACAGCCCCAGGTTCAAAACACATACTTTTTTTTCTTTCAACAGGTTACCTTTTTAACAGGGTTTTTCTCTTGTGAATTCAAGTCTGCACAGCAGTTGAAATCTTCCCTTATTTTCTCCTCCTCTACTTCTAAGTAGTCCAGCTCCTCTCCAGACTCCTACTCAACCTGACTGAGGCAGAGCTGCTCTTCTTATTCCAGACCCAGAAGTACTTCCTGTCCATAGGAAGCACTTTGGGGTGGAAATAATTCATTTGAAGTTGGGACTTTACTAAAGAGAATGTTTTGTGCTTACCATTTATTTACAACTATCTGAAGCACATGCCGTTGCCCGGGTATTTAAAAAACAAAACACAAAAAAAACGGAAAGACAGCCTTTTGGACTAAACACATGAGATTTTGCAGCTGAAAAAGGGAAGGACCCAGATTGCACTGCAGTTGTGCTAATGTGACGAATTCTTCTGTCGGATTGTTAATTATGCAGTCATGTTTTACAATTTTTGAAGTTTGCCTCATGTTTTCAAGCGTCCAGGCATTCTCATTTATGTGTCGTCCTGGATCCTGAAAAGCTGCATACATTGCCTGAATATGAATAGGTGTAGTTGAGAGTGCCTTCAAATGAACTGGGGAAATGTATGGCACTGGGAAGCAGTCTGCCGCTGCCCATCCATTATAAGTGCTTCCTGATGAGTAAAGGCACAACTGTCCAACCTGGTTAGGATGGCTGTCCTCCCACATCCTTCCATTAAAGGGGCCTCACTGCCAGGTAAGCAGCCATTCATCCTGTTCAGGGTGCCAGCTCACCCATGTTACCCATCGTAAAAGGCAGTCCACACCCATCACTTATTATAAATGCTGACAGCCAGTGTATGTTGTGTATTTTTAATTTATTTATAGGTTATCTCTAATTTACTTCTCCTCATAATTAAACAACATAATGTTTAAGTGAGTGATTTTAATATTAAGAAAGTGTAGTTTTACGCCATTGCTCATGGTTTCTAATTCTGAACATCCCAAAATGGCTCCTTTTATCCACCCATGCATCCATTTTTTCTAAACTGCTTTCCTAGTTCAAGCTCATGGGATAGAAGCCTATCCCAGCAGGACTAGAAACAAGTTGGGAACCAAGCCTGGACAAAGTGCCAGTCCTTCACAGGATGCACACACCCACGTTCTGTCATATGGGGCCAATTTAGAGTTGCCAATCAACTCAACACACACATGTCTTTCGGATGTGGGAGGAAGATCACAGCTTTGTATTTTAAGCATTGGAATGCTGGGTTGTTATACTATGGAGTAAACTAGGGTGCAGTGCTGAGGTGGAACTGCCCAAAGCCCACTTAGCTGATGCCCCCCAAATCGACATCAGGATGAGAATTTTTTTTTTTTTTTTTTATTCTGAACATACCAAAATCAGTGTTCAAGTGCAGCTGAACCAAAAATAGGTGGCCATCTAAGTTTAGCTCTGCGAAAGTTTACAAAGGTTCACAAAAGCCACAAAGTAACAGGAAGTCTTGTAAATAGGAGAGGATGCGGTATGCGAGGCCAGCTATTTATATCTCATTTGCGTCATAAGTCAGCAAGCTGCCAGACTTTAAGTTCTGTAAAGGATGTAGTTGAAGGATGGTGAATTTGTCCAATCGACGCTAGAAGAATTTCAGTCTTGTGGCTGCAGCAACAGACGGCCATGGTGCCGAGTACAGAGTGACTTATTTGGTAACTTGTAGTTCTCATGTTTCAGTTTTGCAAGTTGCACACATGAAGTTGACCTGTGCATCATTTGAGTTCATGTGATTGGTCCTGTTGGACTGTATGTGCTCATGTCCATCTGGAGAGTGAAGGTTACAAGCTAGTCAAGTTAATGCACTCGCAGTACAAAGTTTAACACGTTGATTCAGTTTCATTACATATTTGCTTTCGTGAAGAACCACCAGTTTCCTATTGTCTCAAATACCCACACCTTTCATTACCAACACATTCTTAAATACACATCTCAGTTCCTGTATGTGAACTCAACCCCGCGTTGGCTGCCTGCCAATACAATTTTTTTTTTTTTAAACTAGCTATGTGAGGCGAGGCAGCTTAGTGGTGCAGCAGGTAACATTGGTATGTTACAGCACTTTGCTTTTTGCTGCACCTTCTATATGGAGTTTGCATGGGTTTTCACTAGAAATTGTACTATTTTTCCCACCATTCCTATCATAGAAGTGCTTTTGGGCAGAATGGTGCTTGTAAAGTGTCCTGATGTGTGTACCCTCTAGAGCTGGGTCCTGCCATGTGCCTGCTGTTGCCAGGATAGGACCAAAGTGTCTGCAATTGAACATTAAAATGCAGGTTTTGACATCACTGGATACTTTTCTATAATATCTGTTAGATTTTGACATTGCATGTTGTGCCCCCTTATCTATGTGAGTGTTTCTATGTCACTAGAGAGTGTTCATTGCTGTTTATACATGAAGAATATTTTCATTTGTAGATGTGAATGTATATGCAAAGGTATGGCCAGTTACAATATGAGCCCATTGGTCTTTTCTTCCATGCATTCCATGATATGGGTGGAAATCGACAGGCTTCTGTGTTGCCTTAGAATGAGAAACTGAGGCGGACACCCGATGATCAGTGCAGTCATTGTTGGCAGCATAAAAAGTGTCCCAGAATTCATAGTTACCTCGTCTAACTGGAACTGGAGACGAGTATAGGAGGCATACACCACAGACATCTAGACTCCATTTTAACATTTTTGTCTTGTTCGAAACGTCATGCTACATTTTATTAATTTTTCATACTAGGTTTTATGAAATGTTTGGTGTGTTTATGATTTGGGACAAATTGCATTGGCTATACAAGTCTTGAAAACCATGAGAACATGTATAGGACTTACTTTTGCAATAAAATAATGAACATTAATTGATCGCAGCTATGTTATTTTTGAAAGGTTTGTGTGTAGCCAGTAATTATTTCTTGAATTGCAACATTTTTTTTTAATTTTTATTTCAAACAGACCGTGGTTAATTGTCCAAAAATATTTCGGTTAAACCCTTTAATGTTATGGAGTCTGTAAAATGACACCGTATGTTGACAATGGGTTTAAATTACTATGAAAGACCACCATTTCTGAATTAGTAAACCAATGCTAATGCCCTATATGGGGCGACGAGACGTTCCCTGGCCAGTCTTTTATCTATCTATCTATCTATCATTAGGATTGCCAACTTCAAGTCATGTCAAGTGACTTTATTGTCATACCGTTCAGTGCAATACAGACAAGTGCAGAAGAATGATATTATACAATAAATATCTAAATAATAGGTTAAGGAGTAGATAGTAATAAATAAAAAAAAAAACAACAGTACTGCATATAAATAAGATACCAGGAGCAGATCTGAGGGCAGTACAGAGTTCAGCATCTGGACAGCCCTGGCAGAACTGGTTTGGATTCTGCTAGATAGAAGTGGGGGTAGTAGACCAGTGGAGGGTGGGAACTGTCCATCACAATGCTGTAGAATTTGCGAACTAATTCTTAAAAATTAAATTATGATGACCTTGCATCTGGCATGCTTCTTAATGCCCAGCATTTATGGTAATTACCAGTCGCATCCTGCGAGTACAAAACGCGCATCTACATTTGAAGGCCTCCTACTCAGATGTCTTTCTTTAGTAACCTGCCAGTTAGCACATGAAGTGAAAAATATAGACCGTGGTCCACTTCGACCTAAGTCATGAGAATTTTTAAATTCAGCTTTTGTTAATTTCTAATGCAGTTGTAAATGATGTTCTTAGAAACATGGCTGAGTGGTTTTGTTATACATCTACCGCATAAGTGGTTTATAAATTCGACAAATTGGCAAGGTATAATTGTGAAATCAGGAAGACTTTTTTTTTTTTTTTTAACTGCAGAGTAATCATTAAAGGATGTTATTTATTCAGTCCTTCATAACATATCACACACTGTAGATGGAAACATTGAATTTTATGTTCGACATATAAAAGTTAAGAAAAACTGAAGCTTGTGCGCATACCCAGCATCTTTAGTCCTCCTTGATGACTACACAGCAACCAGTGCACAGTCAAAAGCAGACCTGTATTGGACTACAGTAAACAGCAGGATGTATAGGGAATAACTTTTTAACAACTTTTACACAATTCATAACCCCAACAAACAGTCACACATCAAAACTATAATGGATAGTACAGTATATGATACATAAAGTCGAGCATCTTCACCACCAGCTTACAAATAAGTATTATATGGGACAGCTGTCTATTATGCTACAATTGTGCCTTCAGTAAAGGGAAAATTATAACATTTTAAATTCAGACAGAGCTACACAAACAATTTTACAAATCGTATATACTTGCATACTTTAGATATTGGGAAGCCATGATGAAGCTATTGTACATTTCTATTCAGACTCAACTGATCTTTTTAACCAGAAATTTTAAAAAACTCTGGAAAAAATAGCCAGTATATTGGAAGTTGCATAGTGTGGGCCTGTCAAAGTTCATGTAACAAGTTTATTCTGCTGACAAATGACTATCCTCCTTCAGGTTGCTGTGCCTGGTAGCAGGTTTTGACACAGTCAAAATTTCAGTACAAGGCTTTTTTATGGTGCCATTTCACTTGTATCTAGCAATGCACCTTTTAAGAGCTTTATTATACACAACAGAAACGTCTACCTAGCCAAAGGTGTGCCAGCAACTGTTATGTAAATGGCAAACTGAACGTCATGAGTCCTTTTGTATCCTGATACCACACTTCAAGTGCTTATTGTTATGGCATGCTTCATGGAGAGCATGATTGATGTTGACTGCACAATCTATTTTAATGAACTGGTGTTTTGTGTCTACAAAAGGCACTCTTTCCCTCCAGGGTCCTTTTTATTATTGGTGGACAACTTTAATACTGGAAATGCCTAAATTATTACCTTGAATTTACAAGTAGACCCCACATTACTTATCTGTATGACATTCACTCATATCTCAAACGCCTAAATCAAATCGAGGAATATAGCAAAGACTGACGACTTTAGCTTCAAAACACAGCAAGCAAGAATCCTTCACTGGGGCCACCCCTGAAAGAGCTATACTAAAGAATACCTTGGCAAAGGCCAGGAGCATCGTCAAGAGCTGCATGCCTGCTGAGACTTACAAGATAACCTTTGAAAGGGCTGCATATATCAAACAGAGCAATAGAGACTGGCAGCCTCAGTTTTAGAATTCCTTAGCAAGGTCCCTCAGCTCTGTGTCATTGTTACCCCGAAAGAGCTAAACGAATTACAAATCACTTGAACAAGGACACTAGGGGCAGATGATTTTAATATATGAGGCAAGTCTCAGTGAGGAAATATTCAAATTCTAATTTAATAATTACTTATGTTTATTTGAAGAGGAACCAGGTATTAAATACAAGAAGTCAAAAGTAGAAGAACAGATACAACATCAAGTGTCCGAAACAGCCAGCTTAGTCTCAGTATAGCCAGAGGAAAGATGCTTATATAAGAGTCCATTCTTCTTTATCTAAGGCATTCCTTAAAAAGGTGCCATAACGAAGTAGGCCTTGCTTTCATTTGTTCACTTTGTAGAAGGAGCTACACTTTTGTCTTTAGACAGCATGTAGTTTTTAGTGCATCTTTATAACTCGCCTTTTCATAGCAAACACTGGGTTTTTAATACCTGCTACATGCCTTCATTTTGAAAGCAGGCACGTTGTTTACTTCACATTCATCTCCCTCCAGAGTGGGATATACGTCTGCATCACGTCAATAGGTGCCTTGTTTTATACAGTGGCTCAATGGCTATTTTTAGTAACTGACATTAGCCAAAAATTGGACTGTTGAGACTTTACTCTTTGGTCAACCATAAGTTACTTTAAGTTAATTGTGAGGTACAAGTTAAATAACAAAGTCCTCTTTTAGGCATATATAGGCTGGTTAGTTTATCTGAGCTTAAACCTAACATGTTAACACTTCTTCCTCACATTTGATGTACATTTGCATATTTCTCTCAGAGCTCTCTGTATTAGCATGTCTATTTGCATCCCAAAATTCAATACTTTGTTAAAATCCATTTTTATTCCCTTTAATTTCTTTAGCTGATGGTTAAAAAGAATAATCGATCCAGTTGATCCCTTTTACTAAAGTTATCCAATACCTAGTCCACACTTTTTTTTTTTTTACCTTTCTCACGAGCCCCTTGAATGTTCACCTGTGTCTGCTCCCCTTAAAATCCCCCCGGCTGTCTGACAGTATGATGTCATCATTGAGCTAAATCACCTGCTTGTCAGCACTTCTTATCCTGTGCCTGCATTTAACTTTCTCCTTACCTTTCTGGGTAAAAAGCATACAATTAAAAGCTATGCTAGCTTCTCCCTTACAAATCCTAGAGAATAGCTATATTCTTGGTAACACCGTTTATTCACTTGAAAGCTACATCTTCTCTAAAATGAAATGCAGAAATGAAATATTAGGAGTCTTATTTAATAAAATAATAAAAAAAAAACATTACAAAGCCACTTATAAAATAAGCAGCACATATAGTAACTTTGTAATGTTAACATGGGATTTCTTCCGTTGGGCAGACAGACTGGTTGACACTAAACATTGCATGGAGTGACCTTCAGGGAATTTTGACATTAAGTGTACTGGGAATGAGAGCGGACCAGGTGATTGGCTTTGAGGTTAACATTTTCAACTATGTCCGTCCAAAATACGTTAACCTAGAGTCCTACTTCCATAAAACAAAAAGTCCAGTTCTTAAACCAGAATTTTCACATGCCAGAATCCTATATCCGCACACCAATCTTGAGGACATGAGGAGGTTAGGAGCACGCACTGATGCAGTGCATTGCTGCACCCACCACAAACCAATCTTGGATGATCCGTAAATGCATGTTCCAGCCTTTTAAATAGTCATTCTGATAACTTCACATGCCATGCATGCCAGGACCATTCAGGGTAAGATCAGCATGGCACCTGCCAGTAAGGAATACCTAGCTATCTACACAAAAAAAAAAAAAGCAAACAAACAAGCTTTTTAATAACTAGGTGTCTTCTGGTTAAAATCTACACATGTGCCATAGAGTGGGCCACCATAACATCGCACAACGCAAGTGCCACACACACTAGAGATGACCGCTGCCTAAGCTTAATGACATCATTGATAAACATTTACTAATCCCAACTGAAACTCAGAATAAGCAAAAATTTATATTTATGACCAACAAATTACCCAAATACAACAAAATTCAATTTTTAAACATACTTGGAATTTGTCAATAATCATTAAGTTGTACCAAATAACCCATTTTAAAAGCTGCTCTTCTTGCCAACTTCTTATCTTCGTTTCAAGATTCCTGTAACTTTTTTTACAATGAAATATTTCCTAAATTAGATAACCATTTAGCCTTCTCCAGTCCAAGATGACAACTTTGACTAATATGATTTTGTTCTGCTGTTGCAGTTAAAGGCCACTGTTCCCAAAGAAGCATTGATATCTTTATAGGGTTAAATATTTTTTTTTATGTATTAATATTCAGTTTGTACAGCGTGCTATCTTAATGTGAAAAGGATCACAGGTAGATGGGGCTGTAGATAAGCTACAATCTCATATTTCAGTCTGGGCTAATGATAGCATTGTAATTGTCTTAAACTGATACATTTGGATAAAACTGTATTTGTAAATCAGTGGCTGAATTAAATGGGCACAATGCTCACAGGAGAGCACTGCTCTAAAAAATTCTTCTCGGATGTGACATCTAAAAATTTGGAAAAAACAGCAGGAATATCCTCCAAGAACAGAATTGTGCTTAAAGTAATATAATCCAGTGTTCAAGCAACACCTTTTTAAGCTTATAAGGGGATAATGCCTGGAGCCAGACACGCCCTGTGCCTATTATTCTTAATGCCGTCCACTAGTTGCACTAGCTAGCTAATGTGTTCCATTGTATATCTATGTTTATTTAATGGGGTTGGGTCACAAAGACCTGATCATTGGTGCAGCTCTAAGTGGGACGCACAAAGCTGTATGTCTGGCCCAGTGACAAAACCTCCTCTCGCAATTCGGTCTGTCTTGTATGTGACATTGCATCACCATGCTTAACTTTACCACAGTCTTCCTCCAAGACAAAGATACTATGCATGCCACATAATGATAAGCAGAGATGAGATCAGAGAAACTGTGGAGTGTAAATACTAGAGCACAGACATATCCGTGTCCAATTCTGTATCGGATTGCACACTGAGCTCTCCAAAGGTGATGTTGGCTGCGGCTGGATGGGAACCTAATCCACGGTGAGATGGAGGGTCATTGTACACCCTTTCTCAAGGATTCTCTCTTTTCCAGACAATCATTAAAGAAGGCCTGCTGATGAAACAGACCAGCTCATTTCAACGCTGGAAGAAACGTTACTTCAAGCTTCGAGGGAGGACACTTTACTATGCAAAAACAGCCAAGGTATGAGCTGTGTTCGCAATATTTGTTTTCGCATGCATTTGAGGGCTTTAAGGGCAAATGGATGGTGTTAGATTGGAGGTTTCAGTGTATGGAGATGTGTGGTGAGCCTTAACATCTGGTTTTGAGCTGTGACTGGACCTTCACAGTGTTGCTCAGAATAATAAAAACATTTTCCACAGTGAAGATATCTAGATTTGTTAACTCCCTCAAATTTCGTTACCTACTTAGATTTTAGTTATAAACATGTGCAACATTTCTGGTTAAGAAAACAATGGAAAGTCTTTTATTAGGTTAGGTACTGTAGATTGAGTTAACCTTTTAAACTCATTTTCTTATTTCTGTGCCTGTTTGATTTAACTGGAAATAACCTCATCGTCCATCACTCATTATTTATATTCTACCCCCTTTCAGAATTTTACATAGCAGGGGAATTAATTATGTTGTATGCATGTGTTACAACAGAATAAGTTGCAAAATTCTGCAAAGTTTTTCACAAAAAATGCATTTTGAATGTTATTCTTACTTCCATAGGCTTTGGAATTAGCTTCCAAATGCTATAAAAGTGTCCATGCATGTGTCAGGAACAACCAGAAAAAATGTTATGAAATATTTATAAGTAATCTATCTAGTTTTACCATTTTGAAGCAATACAAAAAAGCAGGATGCTTTTACTGTCTTCATATAAGTACCCATAATTATTATTGCAAACCAAGGGCGTATTTAACATTTTGAAGGGTGGAGTTTACTCCAATAGTTGCAAGATTCAAAAACATCTTTATAACAAAGTGGAACGTGGTGTCATTTGAAAACTGAAACACCCCTGTTGTTTAGTACATTTCACTCTGTCAAATTGTTATCAAATGAATCAGGATGTTCAAAGTCATGAGTGGGTAGGGGGCAAGTGTTTGTGCAATGAAGTACTTCAGCCATCTTTGAGGGAGGAAAGAGAAACATTGGAATGTGGAATTAGGGTATGTATCATGCCACTTTCATTTGCTCACTGCTCTAATTAACAGGTTTTTTTCATTCTTCTGCATTTTTGCCCAAAACAATAGGGCTGAGTCTAAGGGGTTATGGCAAGTGTAACATTGGATGGTACCTGCTGTGGGCTCTGGCTAATCAAACAATGTATACATTGTTGTGAAAAACTATTTGCCCCCTTCCTGATTTCTTATTCTTTTGCATGTTTGTCACACAAAATGTTTCTGATCATCAAACACATTTAACCATTAGTGAAATATAACGCAAGTAAACACAAAATGCAGTTTTAAATGATGGATTTTATTATTTAGGGAGAAAAAAAATCCAAACCTACATGAACCTGTGTGAAAAAGTAATTGCCCCCCTGTTAAAAAATAACTTAACTGTGGTGTATCACACCTGAGTTCAAATTCCGTAGCCACCCCCAGGCCTGATTACTGCCACACCTGTTTCAATCAAGAAATCACTTAAATAGGAGCTGCCTGACACAGAGAAGTAGACCAAAAGCACCTCAAAAGCTAGACATCATGCCAAGATCCAAAGAAATTCAGGAACAAATGAGAACAGAAGTAATTGAGATCTATCAGTCTGGTAAAGGTTATAAAGCCATTTCTAAAGCTTTGGGACTCCAGTGAACCACAGTGAGAGCCATTATCCACAAATGGCAAAAACATGGAACAGTGGTGAACCTTCCCAGGAGTGGCGGCCGACCAAAATTACCCCAAGGCGCAGAGCGACTCATCCGAGAGGTCACAAAGACCCCAGGACAACGTCTAAAGAACTGCAGGCCTCACTTGCCTCAATTAAGGTCAGTGTTCACGACTCCACCATAAGAAAGAGACTGGGCAAAAACGGCCTGCATGTCAGATTTCCAAGACGCAAACCACTGTTAAGCAAAAGAACATTAGGGCTCGTCTCAATTTTGCTAAGAAACATCTCAATGATTGCCAAGACTTTTGGGAAAATACCTTGTGGACTGATGAGACAAAAGTTGAACTTTTTGGAAGGCAAATGTCCCGTTACATCTGGCGTAAAAGGAACACAGCATTTCAGAAAAAGAACATCATACCAACGGTAAAATATGGTGGTGGTAATGTGATGGTCTGGGGTTGTTTTGCTGCTTCAGGACCTGGAAGGCTTGCTGTGATAGATGGAACCATGAATTCTACTGTCTACCAAAAAATCCTGGAGGAGAATGTCCGGCCATCTGTTCGTCAACTCAAGCTGAAGCGATCTTGGGTGCTGCAACAGGACAATGACCCAAAACACGCCAGCAAATCCACCTCTGAATGGCTGAAGAAAAACAAAATGAAGACTTTGGAGTGGCCTAGTCAAAGTCCTGACCTGAATCCAATTGAGATGCTATGGCATGACCTTAAAAAGGCGGTTCATGCTAGAAAACTGTCAAATAAAGCTGAATTACAACAAATTTGCAAAGATGAGTGGGCCAAAATTCCTCCAGAGCGCTGTAAAAGACTCCTTGCAAGTTATCGCAAACGCTTGACTGCAGTTATTGCTGCTAAGGGTGGCCCAACCAGTTATTGGGTTCAGGGGGCAATTACTTTTTCACACAGGGCCATGTAGGTTTGGATTTTTTTCTCCCTAAATAATAAAAAACACCATTTTAAAAACTGCATTTTGTGTTTACTTGTGTTATATTTGACTAATGGTTAAATGTGTTTGATGATCAGAAACATTTTGTGTGACAAACATGCAAAAGAATAAGAAATCAGGAAGGGGGCAAATAGATTTCACACCACTGTATATGGTCACTTCTCAGAAAAGCCCAAGAGAAATGAGCAGGTTAGAGACTGTGAGGGATGCTAATATTTTTACCTTCTTATTTCTTTCAGTCCATTATCTTTGATGAAGTCGATTTAACAGATGCCAGTGTGGCAGAGTCCAGCACAAAAAATGTCAACAACAGCTTCACGGTGAGCTTCCATGTGATCTGATATTAGACTTGGGAAGGGGGAAATATTTTGCATGTAACTGCTTAGGTAGGAATATACATATATACGGAGAAGTAATTGGAGGATGCACCTAAATAGTCCAGTCTCCAGCACTATGAGAAATGCCATTTTCATATTGTAAATGACTGCTACAAATGTTTGGAACAGGAGGCGAAACTCAATACAGTAGACAGTTGCAGTATTTTATGTTGCAATATACAATGAAACACTAAGAACAATTATTGGAAATGTATTTGCACCAGTTCTTGGAATGTAGAAGCAGTGCATTTTATTCTATACTTGTATAACCAAATGCATTACTTTTGCATCGCCATATGTGGTACTGCTGCAGAGATGCACAACGTATTTGGTAAATGTATGTTTCACTCAAGAATTGTGGGTTTGCTATGGTTTTCTCAGTTTTACATCAAACAAGTATCATATCAGGAAATGTGAAATTTTCAAGCATGTCATGTTGAAACTAAGCCCACTACAGATTAGTTCAGTCTTTCTCAACGTCCAGCATGAATAAGTGCACTTTTTAGCTGTAACATACTCAAGAACCCACCATTATAACTGGAGACTCTCTATGATAAATTCGATTTTTGTTGTGGTGAATTGCTAAGTGCTAGAACTGCATTACTGGGAGTTATGAGTGTGCACTACAACATTCTGTGACTCACTGATAATTTTTTTTTAAATAATTTGTGTTTTATTTAGATTGTGTAAATGAGGGCTACAACTAGAGATATCACAAAAACCATAACAGTACCAGCGTTATTTACTGTATCATTAGTACAAAGAAAGTCGGCACTGCACTCATGTGTGACTACAAGTAGACAAATTACTTTGGATTTAACAATAATACATAATAAAACGGGAGTAAAAACTGCATATAAAAATGGCCTACAATGGTGATGCAGCATTAACACACTCTGACATTATGTCTGGAAATGCTTTGTGTCCACTCAGAGGGCAGGCATCGTACCGGGGGGAACATACAAACACACACAGGCTCATTTCATTTCCACTTTTAACCTGTTATGGATTATTTCAGATTGGTGTGTTCTTTGAAAGTGAAGTCATACAGTAATTCCACTCTATATTGCGCTTCGACTTTCACGGCTTCACTCTATCGCGGATTTTATATTTAAGCATATCTAAATATATAACGCAGATTTTTCCTGCTTTGTGGGTTTCTGCGGACAATGGGTCTTTTTACTTCTGGTACGTTTTGCCCAGTTGATTTCATACAAGGGATGCTATTTGCGGTTGGCTGAGAAGCTACCCAATCAGAGCACGCAGTTAAGTTTCTGTGTGCTGATTGGCTCAGTGATGGAGCGCCAAATTCAGTTCCGCTGCACTAACCAGGAAGTCTCGTCTCGCTCATTCAGCATCAATGTGTTTTGCTGTGTAAAGAGTTAACTTCTGTGCTTTTTTGTGTATATCTTTGTGCGTAGTCAAGCCCTTCATTATGGCTCCAAAACGATCTGCTCCTGCTATTGCTTCAGGGGCTGTGCCCAAGTGCCAACGGAAGATGCTAACGATTGCCGAAAAGGTAAAAGTTTTGGATATGTTGAAGGAAGGAAAAAGCTACACCGCTGTAGGATGCCATTACGGCATCAATGAGGCTACGATTCTTTTTATTTAAAAAGTAGGAAAAGAATATAAGATCTACGGCCACTGTGTCCTTTTAACCAGGGTGCAAAACGAGTTGTAAGTGGACGTAATAAGGCAGTAGTCCGGATGGAATCTGCTTTAGGGATTTGGATTGAAGACTGCTGGAAGAAGAACAACAACGGTGCTACACAATCGCCTGAAGTGGCTCCTTTAGAAGAGCTGTAACACTCTCCTTTGTTGTGCAGTAAAATTAAGCTCATTGTTATCGGACAAGTCATCGTGTCATTGTTGGTGAGTAATCATAATTAATTTTCTACATACAGTACTTAGTACATGTATGTACGTTTAGTGTCACTGTACACATTTTACTGTATACAATTTTTCTTGCATTGTACGTATTTATTGCTGGTGGCCTGTCTATCATAATGGCTGCAACACATGTAATATCGGAGACGCTCGACATCTTTAAAATAATATTTAGATTTTACTGTATATAAACAGTGTGTTTACATACATAATTTCAACGAATCTTACCTAGTATTTAGCAGAATACAAAGGGTTTATGCTATATAACACTGCGGGAAACGTTTATAAGAGTGTGGGAGAGTTTATAAGCTCTTAAAATATACTGCTACAAATGTCTGTCATTCCAAGCCCAGTTTGCGAGCAGTTCAGTGTTGCAGATCAAGGAGGGGAACCTCGCATGCAACTGCAGCTATGCATAAAGAACTGATATATATAGGAATAATGGCACCGCAGACAACAGTTGCAGTAAGTAAACATCGAGGCAAGTCTCGAACAAAGTGCCTACTAAGCTTGTTTACACCAGCAATGACGTAAGTTGCTCCATTTGTTAGTACCAAAATAAAATGTATGCAATATTTCAATGCTTCGAAGGACAGCGCACATCTATTAATATGAATCTGTACCATTCATTTGGCTTTTGAAGGTAAACTGCTGTTCGTTAATATAATCCATTAGTGAAAGCACACATCATATATTGGAATAGTGCGTTGAAGAATGTAATGCTGCCTCACAGTTTATACATTTTGAGTACAGGTAATAACAGTACAAGTACTTTTCAAATTCTGGCTTTCTACACAGACATAAGCAATAGCAAAGTCCTGTCATCATGTAAGACACCTTAATAATATCAAAACAAAAGCTGTTTAACAATAGTTCTGACATCACAGATTCATGTAAAACTAAGAAGTTTACATTCTACACAAGAAGCTTGTTGGGACAAAAAAAAAAGGAGGGACAGATTTGGAAAATTAAATTAATTCAAATTTCATATATCAGGAGCTAATGGTGCTTTGACATATCCATTTAATATTATTACCTCATCTGTAATATTTTTTTAACAAGCTAATGATGAAAAAATAAAATCTTACAATACCGCATATTACAAATCTGATTGGTTCACTGACAAACCAGACTTTAAAAGCATGTTGTTACAAAAGTAGCTTTTAAAGAGTTTGTTCAAATGGAAATATCCTGAATTATTTTGGGATTGACTAATTTTTAACAGTACATATACAGTATAATCATGTTTGAATTTTTTATGTTCAGTGTGGGTTTTAGGCAGTATTTTTCAGTTACTAGAAAGAAAATATCCAAGTAAACATAGAATGTGCATATGGTAAAATAATTCAGTTAGTTCATGATGACGACATTCTTTAGAAACCCAATGCTTAAAACAACCCAAGATTGTAAACCCCCCATTTGTTGTTACACTTGCGGGGATCACCACCTCTGTTACACATTGAAGGTCAACCCCAGCATTGCATTTTGACATTTATGATTGGCAATGCTTGTTTACTTAGATGGTAGTTGGGTAATGGCTTGATAAATCTGCTAAACTTTGAAAACTGCTGTTGTGTTAGTATTCCTGTATTTTATATTGTATTTCAGGAAAAGGCACACTATTGTTCACTTGAATAATAGAGGTTCTTTAAAAAAAAAAAAAGCCCCTCAAGTATTGTACAATTTTATTGATATTGAATACAAAAATTCTAATGTTGCGACATCACTGGCTACATCTGAAAATCTTAATTGTAAAAGTTGCATAGTGTGACACCAGGCTAACATGCAGTTATAATGCTTATTTTCTCTCCCTCATAAAGTTGGGTGCTAAATAAAATGGTATTTAAGTGTATTCACTATTAGAGTCTTAGAATTAATTTTTCCCCATTCTTCACATTCCGTTCTTCTCTTGTTTTTTGACCTTCTGCCTGTTCATCGAGTATAGGATGATGTTTTACCATTTTGAAGCACTCATTATTTATCAATGTATCGATCTCACAAAGATGTCTGCCTACATCTTCTGGGTCAGTATAAAACCACTGTGGTTGCCTTATATTTTCCATGCATACCAGACTTTCCACTGACCGAATCTGGCAGATGTCGTAGGTAGAAAATTGCATACTGTGTTTTAAAGTAGGCAGTGTTGAATCAGAGTTTTGGAATATAGTGGCAAATGGTTTAACTATTGGGTGTAGTGTAGTGCGCAGTGTTGATCTTTGACTGCGTGCAATATTTCAAACCAGTTATAAAAAAAAAAAAATCAAAAAAATCAAATCTTTTGGTAGGGGGAAAGATTCCAGTTTTTTGTGCATACATGCACGTGAGTAGGTGCTTGTTCCAGAGTTTGTTCCATCCATCCTCATGCATTATGCTATTGGGTTAGGCTTTGGGCTCAAGGGACTCTCAATTAGATTGAGTCGTTTCAAATTAATAGCTGGAGATTTCATGGAATTGAAGAACACCTGTTTTGCCCTTAGGAAAAAGAATGCGGAAAGTCCAACCTTCTAGTTTTTTTATACTTTTTAAATAGTTTATTTGTGTAGACACCTTCTTTAACCAGAAAAGTGGATGAGAGAATGCCTTCTAAAAGCAACCCCACCTATGAACCAGCTCTAGCCGTGGGCCCCTCTGTATGTGCCCATTTGGTGGCTGTTTACACTCCTAAGTAGCAGCTCATGCTTGCTGAGGGCCGGCTCAGGTCATCTGAGACTTGTCACAGATTTGTATCACACCTTTGTTTGTTTAACATGGTGCCATTGTTTGAGTTTTTAGTTACAGAATTTGCTCCACTGCTTCTTCAAGGCAGAAATGCGATCATCACATGGTGGGAAATATGAGCGATAAAGCTCTCAAGATGGCCTATTATTTAATTGCCTTACCATGCGTTTTGTAACTATGTAGATTCTGATTTGCAGAAATCCAGGATACAGTGTATGCTTTTCCTCAAAAGTGCTACAATATATTTGTATTATTTTTGAGAATTTGCAGGGAGTGCATTTAATTTATAAAGATGAATCAGTCTTTACTGATTGCCTTCAATTTGACAAAGCAGTTTTTTTTAAAAAAAAAAAAAAGGCATCCAGTTCGTGTTTATCACTGCACCTCTACATTTTATCTAACATTGCCTGATTTAAAAAGAAGTTCAGGGTTTAAACAAATAATGAAGCTTCCTTTTCAAACATACCAGAGTGGCAGAATGCTGTCATTTACATTAAAATGAATAGGCAGGAAGCACAATATTAGATAAGCAGTACAGTGTAACCTACTTTTTAATCTCCAGAATTTCACAACAAATGAAGAATGAAATTGAAGAAGGACCAGCAATCAAAGAATGAATTAGTCCCTGAATACAAGATGATCTATAAAAGGAGACCAGTAGCCATTGAGACACTCCAGAAACAAAATGGAGCAGGCAGTTGTTGTGTTTTGTCTCATTCATTTTTAGGCTGGTCAAGTATTTGGACCTTTACACCAAGATGAGTGAATTTCCATGTATAATGATGTGGATGATGATCAGAAGAGATTTCTGTGCTGCCATCTTTTCTATGTGGATTTTTTTTTCTGCATTTGTATTTTGTACTATAAGGCTGAAACTGAAGAGACTGCATGCAATCTGTTGATGTAAAAAGTCAGAAAAAAAAAAAAACCTACTGTAGAAAAGTAAAACTGCCAATGACAGACATTCAAATGCAAACACGGGTACAGAAGAAAGCTTATTGGGAGAGTTTGATTGCAGGCATAATTGAGCCAGGTTTTATAAGACTTCTACATGCACTTTGCCCATGCTTTGGCTATAAGCATCCAGTGCTGGACACCCCATATTTGCTAGATCAAATTAAAACATCATTGTTGAGGATCATGATAAATAAATAAATTAAAAACTTGTACACATCTCTTGTATTCAGAATAAAAGCTGTGACCATTCAGAATTATCAGAAACTCTGCATTTTAACCTGAATGGTGCATTTGGATTCTCATCTCTCTACTTTCTGAAATGCCACTATATTACAATTACTACTTACTGTACTCAGTGAAGACTGCTATACAAGAGTGCTGTTAACAATTCTCTGTTTAAATACAAGCATTGATTATAGTAATTGCTAAATACAGAACTTATATATATGCAAATGAAGATTTGTTAAAACATACAGAAAACTAAGGAACAGATTAAACAAAATGTAAATGTACAATATCTGTCTGTTGATTAATTGAAGAACTGTTGGCAATAGAGGACATCATTTTTCACTTTCTCTTTTACAATAATGAAGTCCTGGAGACCTCCACCAACTGTCCTCCTACTTCCTCCTGGGTTTTCTATACTGGAGTCTGTGTTGGAACATTAGAACATTAGAACACTCTAGACGAGAACAGGCCATTCAGCCCAACAAAGCTCGCTAGTCCTATCCATATATATATTAAAAATCCTGTGGAACACCACTCTTAACATCGGCCAGTTCTGATGAGGTTCCTCGCACCATCACCCTCTGCTTCCTGTATCTGAGTCAATTCTGCACCCATCTAAAAACATCACCCTGAACTCCCACTTCTTTTAACTTGATGCCCAACTTTTCATGTGGCACCTTATCAAATGCTTTCTGAAAGTCCAGATAAATAATATCATAAGCACCACTTTGATCGTGTTGGCCGTCCTATCTAATGAGAGAATCTTCTACAACATTCTCTTTTAACTAATGTCTAATGAGTCCTTGCCCAGCTTACATTTTACCTTCTGAACTCCCCCTCATTTCAAACCCCATCCCAGGATTACTTCAAGATGAGTCATTGGATCATGTCTGAGGTCTGCAAACTTTACACTGGCATCCAGGAGGCCACTGGATTTTTAGACCCTAAGTGGTCTGCTATCCATTCCAAGAATCGTGCCCCAACTAATAACAGCTGAGATCTCTCTCTCTGAGGCCATCCATTGGTCTGGAGGAGTTGAACTGGCCTCTTTCTAGTTCTTCATTGCCATGCTTTCCCTCTTGGAGGGTCAGTGTACTGGGTAGTTTGCCTTTTTTTGCCTTGATGGGGTGCTGCAGTCTTCTTCTTAGAGGTGTAGAATTTCTATATCTTTGAGGAGTGCCTTCTAGGACATTCCATCTAAAATTCTCTGTCTACAGGTGCAGAAGAGCTCTCTCTTGTTATCTCTCTCGTTATCTCTGACAAACCCTTGCCAGTAAGGCAATTGTTTACATTAAGTCAGTGTAAATTTTGGTTCCTTTTACTTGAAAGAAATGGCATCTTTTCAACCACCAGTCAACCTAACCAACACATTTTAGGGTCTGTAAAAGATAAAACTCACCCAGATGCATGCATACACCACTACAAAGAGAAACGGAGCACGGGATTTGAACACTCTGCTAGCCCCTTCTACACCACACCAACTGCATAAACACTTCTGATTATACTCCCACCCAATTAAAGTCTTAAAAGTTTCACAAATTTTATAAAGGTCCTGTAAATGGTTAACACCAGCTCAAAGTGTTTATCTTAGCTGGCAAAAAAAAGCCATTTGGGTGTTCTTATAATTACAGTATGACAAGGCCAAGGGAATAGCTCCAGATGACAGTACCTTGTTACTATGAAATTTCTTTAGACCAAATAGCCACAACAATTATTAGAATAATTCCACTATTTGGAAAATATGTGGAATCAGTGGACTGTTCTGGATCTGGTTTATCATGAACACTCTATAACTGTCCATTACTTCACCTGTTGTATGGAATTATAAAATACGGCTCTGAGTTGTGGGGGTCAGAGCCTGTATTACCAGTATCAGTTGCAAGGCAAGATACGACAACCGTGGACAGGATGCATGTCCATTGTAGGACCCAGTCGCATATTCAGCTACAATTGGAAAACTTTGAATCAACAATTCAACCAACAAACCCAATTTAATGATGTGGGAAGTAAATCTGACTAAAACTAACTTGGTGTTGAATATACAACACAAACATGGCAAAAAAGTGGCAGACCTCCGCAATACCCTCAAACCTGGCCAGTTAGGACTCATCCCATGCAATCTGGCCCCAAATTCCACAGGAAGGCTTTGGCCTGCACAAGCCCAAATTAAGGGACTGGATATGTCCCAAATATACAAAATGCCTTTCAAGAAAAGGATAAACCTTGACTGACAAGTCCAGTGAAGAATCTTTATCAGATAAAGAATTTATATAAATAATATTAAGGAGCACAAACAAATTAAACAGGAAAAAGGGCATGAAATGAGATGAAATAAGTCTGCCTAAAAAGGCAACCCAACTCTAACAAGCTGAAATCTAAATGCAAAAATTAAATCCAAAGAATAGGGCAAGAAATCTGCAAAGCCAGAACATTGGAACAGTACTTATAGAAAACGCTGACAGCATTCCAACAAACAATGACCTTCTGATGCACTGCTCTCCAGCCTGAACTATAAAGCTTGAGGGTGGCCCATAAGCTGTGACACAATGGTGGCTCTGTCTCCATAGAAAGCAAGGAACATAAGCAAACAGCATAAATACACAATACATAAATACTAAACCATAAGTAAACCAAACAGTATTACCAAAAATGATATAATAACAAAAACTAAAAAAAAAACTACATAAAAAATTCAGAAACAAGGAAAACGTATTTAAGTCGGCAGTAAACCTGCCTGGAACATAACACTCCGGCAGTAGGATAACATGCATACTCCACATAGACCGTGTTGGGTTGCAGGATTTGAACTCCGAATGGTGTATCTGTGAGGTGTTAATGCTAACGGTATATGTGTCATGTACATATTTCACATAATATTTTAATTAAATTTAATGGTGTTTTAAATTAAACATTCAACCTGCTTCTCCAGGTTCTGTTTTTTTTTTTTTTCAGTTCTTTGATTAAAGAGTTGTTAGGGTGTTATGTCTTTACTTTTTAAGCTTTGGTAACATTCAGTATAAGCTATCCATTTAAAACATCTAATTCCAAATTGGGCAGAACTTCTCAAGACACCAGTCCTGGACAGAACACAAGTCCATCACAGAGCAGGTGTTCGGAATCAACAGTGTAATTCACATAAACATTTTTGAGAAAAATATACCCAAGTATCTGGAGAAACAAAACAATGGAGATATTGAACCCCTTAATTTAGTATATAAATATAACAGAACCTACCATTTTATTTGCCCCGTAATATAAGACTATTTTTTACATAACAGTTTCAAATCTGCAGGGTTGTGCATTATCTGAGCCAGGCCCTGCAGTATTGAGCGGAAAACGATTTCATTGTATATATACTCTGTAGGTCCCAGGGTGGATGGTCAGTCATCCCGACCAAGAAAGAGGCTGAGTTCCTTGCCCGGATGGGTGGCCATTGGAAGGACAGACATTCTAGCTGGGTTGGTTGCTGGCAACTTTCTTGGCTGTGAGGCCATAATGGATGGGTAGTGGGAGACTGTGTATCTAAAGCAATTCCTTCCCCAGCACACTAGATGGCAGCGTCCCTCAGGTGGACACTCACAGGGAAACCTGAAAGGTGTTGTTATAATGGGCAGTCTTTTTGGGTTTTTGTGGGAGCCGCCAGGGAGTGCTGCAGAAAGGAGGAGTCGGTTCTTTTAATAAGGTTCTGCCTGACCCAAAATTGCTTCCTGGATGCAGCATAGTGGCACTGGAAGTACTCTCAGGTCAGGAGTAAAAGAAGCCGCTCGGCTTTATCCAGGCAAGCTGGAATCGGGTGGAAGAGTACAACACTTTCCAGGAGTAGTGGAGGGTGGGAAGAAAGGAAAGAAAATCATTAGTTTCGCTGTTAACTGTGAGAGAAGTATATTTAAAATGTGCTTTATTTAATAAAAGAAGCACATTTAAACCTGAGAATTCAGTCTGTGGAGTTATGTTTGGGGTTAAGAGTGTCGGCACTACCCCCTACTGGTCACAGCTCACACAGGGCCAATTCAGAGTAGCAAGTAAACCCCTTTTTGGGGATATAGGAGGAAAACTAGGCTACCTGGGGGTAGGCTTTAAAAAGGCTTAAAGCTGGCAGCACTCTGAAGGAATTATGCTCTTGTTTGGAAGGGTTTAACATTCCTTCTAAAGTTCATTGTGCATGTGCTTAAGAGGTTTATATTGCAACTTTCCAAGTCTAGTGCTCCACAAGAGGCAAAGCATGAAATAAAACTGTTTGCCACTTGGTGAATATTAGTGATTTAGTTGTATTGATTCTAGACAAACAGTAACCACTGTCCAGTTGTCACTTTTTTTACTTTTTAGCTTTTTTCCTTTTACTCATCCTTATTGCCTGTGATCTGCGTGGGTGCTAACAATGTGACCCCTGTTGCTTGTTCTAGAATGTAGAAGTTGGATTAATTTTTTTTGTCACTGTAACTCTCCAGGATGGTACCATGTTTAGCTTTAGAAAAGGTTGGCAGTGTTCTTCTAGTGATGCCACAAGGTCTGCCATTCCTGTGGTCCTTTTACAGTGGTCAGCTTTTCTCATGCTGGTGGGTCACAGTCCACCTTAAACTCCAATCCAACGCCCCTTTCCTTTCACCATGCGTCATCTAAAGGCATGCATCTCTTCTGCTGCTTTGTGACATTGGGGGCCAACCTGGAGTCCCGCCTCCAGCAGGATGTGGAGAGCTGAGTTGCGTCAGACTCTTTAAAACTACAAATGTGATAGCAGACATTTCAGCAGTCTGGATGTCCCGTGAGGTGCCATACCAGGTGAGCCACAATTTAAAGTTGTGTTTGTGTGGGCATAGAGAGGTTGGTTGGCTTTGTAGATTGATTATCCTATTCTCATGCCCTCGTGATGTGCCTGGGGTGTTTTGCTGCAAATAGTAAGTGTTCTGGGTGGAGAGGAAATGGTTGGGGCGGTTGTTGTTTTTGTTTAACAGTTGTGGTTTCCAGCTCGTAGCTGGTGGCTTAAAAAAGAAACAATAATTGATAAAAAGTAGTGAGCTGAGACGGAGTGGGGGGCGCGGGTCGGGTCACTGATACTGCGCTGGAGAGCAACTCAATATGTGTAGGGCAGTATGTAGCTTGAAGCAGTTTTGCTATGGTTCTCAAGGCTGAGATGAATATACACTGAGTTGGCTAAGATTGTCCAGAGTGTGCTTTCCTACTTAATCTGAAGCATCCATTCTGTCTCCTCCTTTTTCTTTAGTCCATCCTGCTCGGGTTTTTTCCAAAAGTATGGTTGACTTTTTACTTTGTTCAGCCGTGTGTCAAAAATGTATCTTCCAAATTTATCATTTTCATATAATACTACAGTCTCATTGGATTTGTGCTGCCGTTATCTAAACTTGTCTTTCACCACTGTATGACTTGAAGTGCCTAGGACTATCACATTAATGCCACTCAGCCTGCCATAATTGGATTAGTTTTGTCTCATGACATTCTCCTTGCCTGCACTGCCCTTGAGATGCCAGTCCATTGTGCCCTCTCATGTTTCATCTTTCTCCATTTTTCATTTGCATCCAGTGTCTCAGATCTGCCGTATGTTGTGCTCTGTACCAACACTATGCCTGAAATGTCGGTCTGTTGTGCCTTGTTGTGTCTGCTCTCTCCTTTTCTCTTGCTATGCAGCCTACTGGAGATGGATCTGTTCTTTCTCATGAAATGTTTCATACTAGCACTATACCTGAGATGCCAGTCTTTTGGGCTTTCTTGTCCTATCACTTACCAGCATTAGTTCAAAGGTGGCTCCTTTCTTCTTTATATATCTGATGGCTTTGGCTATGAGGAGGCCAAATTTGAAGAAGCCTTTTGAAGACTTTGCTTTGCTTCTCATATCAGTTCAGAGTAACTGCCTTTGCTAGTGTTTGAACTGGTGTGGCTCATGCTTTGTTTCATTCTTCATTATCTTTACATGGATGTAAACAGTGAATCTCAGTTTGGTTAGTGACATATACCTGGGGAGGACTGTGAGACTCTGGGATGGGCTGTAGAAGCCAATTAATTTACAGTAAATGCTGTCTAGTCATAACAGTTGAATCGTTTCTGACCCTAACACACCCCCCATCCCCAGACGTTATTAGTTGTCTTGCTTGCTTGTTTCAAATTGAGATGACTGCACCTCTGTATAAAAACAGGAAACTTGTTACCATACACATTTTCTTTATTTTATTTTATGTAGGTGAATCATTTTTGTCAAATCAAATGTCATTTATAGTCTGCGTAAGTTTTCCAGAACATTTACAGAAATATATACTAGCTGTGTAAGCCCATGCTGTAAAAAACCCGGGCTCCTAGAAACCATGGATTCTGGCACCTCGATCAGTCAATCGCATTAGTTGTGCATTACTGGCTAAGCGAGGTTCTCTTTCGTTGGCGGTTTCATTTTGCTGACGTGCTCACCTCCGTTGTCTATCAGCAGCAAGCGAGTTTCTCTCTCTTCTGAGGTTTTGTTTTAAGCGAGGTCCTTTTTGCTTCGTCAGCTTTGTTTTGCCAACATGCTCGTCTCCATTGTCTATCAGCAAGTTTCTCTCTCCTTGGAGGTTTTGTTTTGCCGATGTGCTCACCTTGCTTGAGTATCAGTGGCTAAGCGAGTTTTTTTTTGTCGGCGGTTTCACTTTGGCGACAGAGCCACTTTCTTTTAGCGTCATGCTGTAGCCTTGCACTTCCGGGCTGGACAGACAAACATAGACACTTCCACACGTAGTCGTTTATATGTAAGATATATACTGACATTTATATGCTGGCTGTATAATTTTAACTTCATTATGCTATATTGCTTTTGTGGTAACTGGGCATTCTGCTAAGCTGGAAGTGTGGAGTCTTTGAATTCATATTGAGCCTTTTGAGAGTTTTGGAATGCTGAAGTTAGTGAAGAATTAACTGATCTACTTCGATCAGTTGAAAGTACATGTTCATCTTCACTTCTTCAACCTTGTGTTGTCCACATGGTTGTTTATATTATCTATTAATAATAATAACAATACATTTTATTTATATAGGACCTTTCCCATGCTCAAGGCTCAAGTAGCCTCCGACTTCAGACTGAAATCAACACTGAGTTTGGTTTCTGTAATTCCGTTTTTTCTGTTTTTTTGTTTGAATTGGTATTTGGTTTTGGTGGTGTGAAAGATAGCTATAATGACTTGTGGACTGTCTCCTTCTTCTAACTCTTTAGCAGTTCCTTGAAACTGAATTGCTGCCGTCTGTTGGAGAAGCATTCTGCCTGGAGGGTCTCGGGGACACTCTTCTCTATATGGACAGAGTCTTTCTATGCCAAACAGAATCTCGGATTGCTTAGCAGATTCTGTTTATAGTGTTTCTGTAAAGTCGCTGAATTCCCCACACTTTTTGCTCCTTTCTGCTGTCCTGGGTAGGAAGATGTGATGTGATGCCCTGTGCAACCCAAATCCGGACCTAAATATGGGGCATCTTGTAATTCATGACCGAGATAAAAAAGGGAGGTTGGTAGAGAGGGAGATGCACAGACAAAAGAATACAGAAGTACGTTTATTAAAAATTGTCAGGAAAAGTGATTTTTTAGTGTTATGTCATCAACAGTTTTTTAATATTGTTCCAGTGCTTTAAAATTAGAAAACAGGAGGAGGGGAAACAACAAAGAAGTACAACACACACAATAAATAAGTCAACAATGAGCTCACCAGTTTTACCCCCACTTTTACCATTTGGTGTCTTTGACAAGTATCATATACTCTGTTCTCTTCTGTAAGTAATTCAGAAGGACTTTAAGACAAGAACCACTCGCAACAGACAAATGACACAAAGACGACCTCTAGCATCTGTTTTCCCATTTTAAAGGACCATGGAATGTTTGTCCTCCAATCCCCCTGATTCCTGTCCTGTCCCTTACAATGAAAACACACTCTTTCACACATGGTATGGTACGTGCTTCATTTGGGTATATATCACTACCCAAGCTTACATATTTGCATGTATGCACGTCCTTGAATGTACAAACTTCAACCCTCTCTGATAAGCACCCCTGTTCTTTGCTCATGAGCACTCCAACCCAAAATCTAGTGGCTTCACCAGTCTGCTTCTTCTATTTCACAACAACAAAACAATGGCGTGTCGACCTCCCCTGCCCAGAGACATGCATAGGCCATGTAGCACTCCATGAGCACTATGTGCCACATAGCTGTGCAACCATTTCTCTACCAGAACATCGACTACACCACCTCATAACCTCGAAGGCAAATGCCACTTGACTACATGACTATTTTACAACAGAAACATTAAGTTTATTGTTTGTTTCTTTAATAAAACTAAGCCACATGACAAGGCCCATCACAAAAGACACTATGGACTGGGACTATTTTTGGGCACTTGATCTTTATCAGGTAGTCATTGGACAACAAGGATGAAAGTCAGCGGCCTAGATGGGTAGCGCTGATTGTGTGCTCCATTGTGCTCCCATTCAAGGTGGGGTGGTACTTTTGTCACTTTTTTTTTTTTTTTTGCTCTTTCACATAAAGAACATTATTATTGTTATATCCATATTGATCTTCAGGGTTCTTTTTTTCTCTGGGGTCCATTTTCTAAGGGTGATAGGTGTGCACACAGGGCACATTTGACCTTGTAGTCCATGAGTGAGAGCTTCGCTCTCCAGCTATGCATGAGCTCTGTGCCTGACTAACTGACATGTTTATCGCCGAGTTGTTCAGCTCTTTGATATTGAGAGGCCTCCTGTTTAATTTTATGCTGATTATTCTGTCTGAGTTTGTGCATTTAATTTTTCTGTATACCCTGCCTTCCTTTCTGCTTTGTGTGGGGTTTCTGTTTCAGACCAGGAAGTCAGATTAAACCAAATGCTTTTCTAAAGTCCACATTGCTTTGTACTATTTTGTATTTATGCTTTTGGTGGCAGTGCTAGCTGAGCATTTATGTTCCTTTTAGGCTTTGGTTATCCTGTTTTATTATCTATCTGTCAAACCAGTTTTACTATTATCTGCTGCCTCTGCTTCATTCTCCTTTTTCCCTTTACAATGGGAGCTGTCGGACTAATCGCAATGCTGCCCCCATCAGCCTCTCTTCCAGTACTGACCTTCTGGCTGAAACCAAGCACCTTGCTGCTTGTTACTAGAAACACTAGTGTGGCATGCAGCACTTAAATTGTGCTGTTGGGAAAAGGTAGCATGCAGCTTGGGGGTCTGCCCTCTTCATGAACATGGCCCTCTCACCCTGAATTATCCCAGTTTGCTGATTCTTTATGAAGCCTCCTTAGGACTTTAAGGACTTTCAAAACTAGTCTTGGTGTTTTTTGAAAAGAATTAAATGGATAGGACTGGCAAGCTTTTTTGGGCTGAATGGCATATTCTCGTCTAGACTGTTCCAATATTCTAATTCCCAGCCTTTTGCTTTACTAGTACAGAGATTCAGAGAGAGCAGCTGCATTATTTGTAGTCTCAAAGGTGGTCATCTTCCCCAGGATTTTATTCATTTAGACTGGGGGGAAAAAATAACTGTTGTCATAAATTCAGCATCTCCATTGCCATATGGTCATTTTCTCCCATGTGAGAGAGAGAGTGACTTGTGATGGGCAGGTGGTACAAATAGATGAAGGTGGTTTGAAAATGGCTGGATAGAAATACCTACATTAATTACATCCAAGCCTCCTGTGCTGCCCTCTTCAAATCTGTGCTGATGCCACTTAAAATTATTTAAAGAATATTAGTCTGTGAAATACTCTGTTCAATACTCTGCAGTGCCTAATACCATTTTAGCCAGTGTGTTATGCTTTTTGTAATTTCTAAAGTAAATAATTATTTAACGTCTGCCTCAAACTTGTGACTTACTGCAAGTAGGAGGAATATTAGCAGGAAATACTGGTGACGTTAGGCCTTCCTGCAGATGTTTGTGATTCACAAAGTCTGTGTCTGTCATACCTATTGGCTTATTTATTTCAGTTGGGCCAGCCATCACATCAGCGGGGTAAGCTGTCATACCCCACATATATATTTTTACCGATTCTATTTAATCAGAGAAGTCTTATATTCCAGTTTGTTTTAAAGCAGATTTGAGCTTCGTCATGTCAAACTGCATTCTTGATGACTATTCTCCCTTCCATTTTGGTGAAGAAACCAGAAGAACCAAATTCTTTTTCCTGGCATGCAAGCCATTAACTGGAGAACTGTGAATAAAGTCACTGCATATGGCATTTGGAAACCATTTCAGCTATGTACTATTCTTAAAGTGAATGACTTAACGATTTAAAATATTTCCCAAAACACAAAAGAGAGGATATTGGATGAAGAAATGGATAATTTTATGTGCCATGCCTTATGGAATATTGATTATTAGCAGAAGTAGTATTGGCACTATTGTCATGTCTAAAGAATACAGTGAAATTCTTACCGGCTTGGCTAACCCACATGCAACACATTGCCTCCATCTTCTTCTTCTTCTTTCTGCTGCTTCCGTTACAGTCACCACAGTCTTTCACCACATCCATAAACCTTCTCTTAGGCCTTCCTCTTTTTCTCTTGCCTGGCAGCTCTATCTTTGGCATTCTTTTCCCAATATACCCAGCATCTCTCCTCTGCACATGTCCAAACCAATGTAATCTTGCCTCTCTGACTTTGTCTCCAAACTGTCCAACCTGAGCTGACCCTCTAATGTACTCATTTCTAATCCTATCCATCCTCGTCACACCCAATGCAAATCGTAGCATCTTTAACTCTGCTACCTCCAGCTCTGTCTTCTGTTTTTTGGTCAGTGCCACCATCTCTAACCCATATAACATAGCTAGTCTCACTAATGTCCTGTAGGCCTCCCCTTTCACTCTTGCTTGTACTTGTCTGTCACAGATTACTCCGGACACTCTTCTCCACCCATTCCGCCCTGCCTGCACTCTCTTCTTCATCTCTCTTCCACAATCCTCGTTACTCTGTACTGTTGATCCCAGGTATTTAAACTCATCCACATTCACCAATTCTACTCCCTGCATCCTCACCATTCCACTGACCTCCCTCTCATTTACACTAATATATTCTGTCTTGTTCTTATTGACCTTCATTCCTCTCCTCTCTAGGGCATATCTCCATCTCTCCAGGGTCTTGCAACAAATCACAATGTCATCAGCAAACATCATAGTCCACAGGGACCCCTGTCTAATCTTGTGTATCAACCTGTCCATCACCATTGCAAATAAGAAAGGGCTCAGAGCTGATCCCTGATTTAATCCCACCTCCATGTTGAATGCATCCATCACTCCTACCGCAGACCTCACCACGGTCACATTTCCTTCTTACATATCATGTACACCTCTTACATATTTCCCTGCTACTCACAACTTCCTCAAAAATACCACAACTTCTCTCTAGGCACCCTGTCATATGCTTTCTCCAGGTAAAAAAAGACATAATGCAACTCCTTCTGGCTTTCGCTATACTTCTCCATCAACACCATCAGAGCACATCAGTGGTGGTCTTTCCTGGCATGAAACCATACTGCTGCTCACTAATCATCACCTCACTTCTTAACCTAGCTTCCACTACTCTTTCCCATAACTTCATGCCGTGGCTCATCAATTTTATCCCCCTGTAGTTGCTACAGTCCTGCACACATTGCCTCTCTCATTTACCATGATAAAGAAAAATGTAATAAAATACAGAACCTCATTTTGTTGAACTGAAAACGCAACTTGGCTTACCTGATTTACTCCTTCTACAAGTGACCTCTGTTGGTTAAAGCTTTGATCACTACCTGCTGTACTGTTAAAGTGGAATGAACGAACCATCAGGATCAAGCAATATTGTTTTTACCCAGATATTGAAATAATATTGCATTGTGGGATCCCTGGCTATTTGTACTCCTACTGCCTATGGTAGCTTTTTTAGTTTTACATGTGTTTAATTTTTCATTATCTTTCCATATGTTGACAAATCGTTCTTTAGGCAGACAATCCAAACCTGTGTTGAATATAAAACCAAAGTTTGTATTCCTTAAATTTCTTTCTGTCTTAAGAATCTCAAGAAATCTTTTCTTCACAGCTTAGTGTCATCTTAGAAGTTGTGAAACCAATATATTAGGTATAAAGGTACCATCAAGGAAGTACATGCAGAATAAAATCTCATAAGTCCTTCAGAAGACAGGATGAATTGCTTTGTTTTAAGACATCAACTGTATATGCCAGTGGTCTCCAACTCTGATCCTGGAGGGCAGCAGTGGCTGCAGGTTTTCATTCTAACCCCTTTTCTTAATTGGTGACCAACTTTTGCTGCTAATTAACTTCTTTTCCTTTCATTTTGATTGACTTGTTTTTTAAGATTTGTTCCCCTGAATTGTTTTCATTGCTCCTCTGAATTGCTTCATTTCTTTCCTTAAATGGCACTGAAATAGAGATGAAATATGAATTGAGTAAACAAAAGAATAACTAATTCAGGGCCTCAAACTCCAATCAATTTCACATCAACCAGTTGCCTAATTAGGCACCGATTCTTGTTAATTAAACTCGTTATTTAATTCCATGGCTTTCTGCTGCTCTCATTGTGCACTGGCATGCATTTCTGAAATTGTTGACGTTTTCTTTTCTTATAGACCTGACCAGATTAACATTCCTGAGAACTTCATCTTTCTTTATTTTCAGATATTGTATAATGGACACAGGTAGCTGGTCATATGTTGGCTTTTTTTATATCATTATTGTTTGGCTGCTAATTAAGGAAAAAGAAACAATTAAGGGGTCTGAGTCTTCAAGAACAAGTCAAATAAAATTAATTCAAAAGAAGTTAATTAGGAGCAAAAACAAGTCGCTAATTAAGAAAAAGTTTAGAATGAAAACCTGCGGCCTCCCAGGACTGGAGTTTGGGACCCCTGGTATATGCCATGGTAGAAAGACAGCAACCAACATGGGACAGGTTGCTTAGTTGTGGATTGTCTAGAAAGACAGTGAGACAGAAGATGAGGAAGGGAGGACTCTGGGATCTTTGGTAGAACTGTCAAAAGGTCTTAGGATTTAAATCTGAATTTGTAATTAAAAAAATATTTAAAAATGGCATATGTTCAGATTGAAAACATTTTTTTATTTTACATCAGTAGGACCAAAGAAATAAACATTTAGTACCTGCAACCTGTAATCTATTGCAACAACTTGTTATACTTGAGTTATCAATGTGAACATTTACTTTCACCACTTTTCTTTCATAATCCATTTTACAAAATCTGCTACTTTATCATGTTTTCTAATGGTGGATCATGTTGAAAAATATCTTCATATGAGAAAAGCTGACATTTTGAGGTTAGGATTCTTAGTAATTATTACCCCAGAGAATGGGGACATGTTGCCTGTCATTTAGCAGATGTAACCCCCGAGATGGACTGGCAACCTGTTCACGGTCTGTTCCTGCCTTGTGTGCTATGTTTGCAGAGAGAGGCTCCGCTTCCCTGTGACCCTGCTCAGGATAAAGTGGATCAAGAAAACAGATTGATGGATGGATGTAAGAATTTCCTTGTATTCTGCATGTGAGACCATAATCTGTCCATCCATTTTCCTATCCCACATCCCGAGCAGGGTCGCAGGGCAGCTAAAGCCTATTTTGTAACAATAATGACTGTATAAAAGCTAAAATTAATCTTTTTTTTTCCAGGGTCAGGTTATTGAGCTGCTAATTCTTACAACAGACAAATAAGCTTCAAAGAATCTCATAAAATACATATTTTAGTGCTCTTAATGTAGAAACAAAGATGGCCAAAAGCAAACACCGGGTCCCCTTCGTTAGGATTATAATACTGTTTTGCAGGAGTTATATGTACAGTCCTTCTTTAAGGTGGACAGCACAAGTATTAGTGCATGAATGAGGGACCTTTCTGCATCCAGAACAAGAAATACCTGTCCCCGTAAAGAGTTATTTAACAAAAACACATGAGGGAGAGATGATCATTGGTGTTTGCACAAAGAAGTAAAACGCAAACCCTATTTGCCCTGAAAGGCTTGGCTATACAGTTTAAAGGCTCTGTTAAACTAGTACCAAGGCTTACCCATTCGACCATTGTGCAAAACACAATACTACAATCATATGTAACTCTAGTAGTGCTAGTAACTCACATTGTGCTTCCAAACCCTCTGCTGTCTGAGGGGAGTAAATGCTAACATTACTCAAAGTTATTGTCTGCTTTTACATGTATTTTTATTACCCTGTAATTTAATATTGTTTTTTTTTTTGTATCAGTATACTGCTGCTGGATTATGTGAATTTCCCCTTGGGATTAATAAAGTATCTACAGTATCTCTCTATCTCTCTATGTCCATGTCCTCTGCCCACTACTTCCCTGACGGTGTTTGCTTCATCACAACTCCCAAATCCAACCTCAATGAGTCACTGGCTGGAAATTAAACTTCTGTTTCAAAGAAATTGACATAAGTAGAAAGCAGAAAATATATTAAAGTGCAGCAAGGGACAGGACAGTGCAGTGCTACAATAGTTGGTATTGTTACTTTACAGTTCCAGGTTGCTGGGATTGATTTGCAGCCTGGTCCCTGTCTTGATTGTATTATTTTCTAATATTCTAAAATGTGTGTGTTGGGTTGATTGAGAAAATGTAGACACCAATATGTGTAAGTGATTGGCTGCCCTCCTATCTGTGACCAGTACAGATGTGGCCCGAGATCCCCTGCCATCCTAAATTAGACTAATTTGCCTTCAGGTAATGGATTGATGCATGTATCTATATGGTAGTCACACAGATACATAGTATGTGAAAGGACATTACAATAACACAAATACTTAATGTTTCTTGTTCTTTGTATGTTATTTTTATTATTAAGCAATAAAGACTGATCAAAGCAGAATGTTCTTTCATTCTGTGTTTAGCAACTGTATTATTACAAATACTTTAAATTTAAAAAATTTAGCATGGCCTTGACAGTTGCTTTTTCCACTCATCACCCCTTCTTTATTCAAAGGGTTTGCTCCATGTTCTACCTCTCCTGGCACTTTGGAGTCACCTTATGGTCCCCTCCATGCTCATCTCTACAGGTGTTGTGTCCTTCACATGTCTTTAAGTCGTTTATTCTGTATCGTTTGTTCTTTCTGCTTCATGCTTCATGAAGTTCACTGTGTTCCTTCACACTGAAAGGATGTCTTTTTTTTGTTCTTCACTCCCTCATTGTCTAATTGCTGTTCTTTCCTTGGACTCCCCACTCTGCCTGATTTATATGGTTGACTTGTGACAGAGCCTTGTCAAGCCTTTGCTACTGATATGACCCCTTTGGATGGCCTTTTTAAAATTAAACTGATCCAGTGTGACTTTTGTCAGCTTTATATGAAACTACAGCATTTGCTTGTGAAATCTAAGTTTTTTTAGAAGGTAAACCCAAGAGAGACGCGTGACAGTTCCTGAGAGGCAGGGGTTTGGAAAAGGAGGGGGTGGTGGCTTGAGGGTGGCAGGCTTTTGTTTTCAACTTCCTCATAACTCAGAATTAGATAGAAAAACTGGCCCTTTAAGCTACAGAGTATTTTCAAACTGCTGCCTCACTCTGATTCACAAACAAAGGTGGGCTTTCAGTAGACAGGAACACGTGTCTGCCGTGGGGGGCAACGGTCAGAGTGGCAGTCAGCTTATGCCTAGGAAGAGAAGAAGAAGAAGAAAGCACACTGCCGCATTCGTTTTGAGCCTGGGAGACATGCCGTGAGGTAGAAACCTTTGTCTTTTCTGTCTTAGTCTGAAATTTTAACTGTGATCTCTCTTTCTTTCGTTCTTTCTTTCTAGCTTTCTTCCTTTCTTTCTTTCCTGTCTTAGTCTGAAATTTTAACTGTGTTCTTTCTTTCTTTCTTTCACTCACTCACTGACTGGCTGTCTTCATTGTTTTACATGGGTGCTTCATCACTTACAATCATTTACATTTATGCAAGGACCTCCAGGTTCCTCTGATAATCTCTGTAGGCTGACAACCTCAAATGTGTGTCTATTTGTTATTTTTGCTTTTCTTGTTTATCTAGTTCAAGTAATCACCCTTGACTTGAAGTGTTTAAATTTTGCTAAATGAGGGATTACTGGGCTGTGACCTTCCCAGTAACCCAACTTTTTGAAAAAAGAAACTGGCTGTCAATGTCACCTCTTTCTTTTGAATGCATATTTTTCATTCTTGGCTATTCATCAAAGTTCACCCACAAGTACTTCCTTGAGTTTAATAATGTGGCTTGTCAAGTCTAAAGTCTCTTAAAAGCCCATGCATGTTTTGAAATACCTGCAAAACCTGAATGTGTTGTAACTAAAGTACTCTGGGCAACAGTTGCTCAGTGCTTAGTAATGCTGCAGCTTCAGATTCATCTCGGTGGGGAATTTGCACATTCTTCTTCTTTCTGTATGGGTTTTTCTTTCATTTTTTTTTTTTTTATATCTAGATTCCCTATTTTTTACGTACATACCAGAGGCATGTGTCTTAGTTTATTTGGTGACATTTAGTGAGTAGGTGTGCCCACTGAAGAATTACCACTGTGTACAAAGTGGCTGCTACTTGCACTCAGTGCTTACTGGTAAAGGCAGAAGCTACCTGCATCACTAAAGTGGATAAGTGGGTTACCAAAGGAGTTTAGGCAAAGATGGAACCTGTCCCTGTATGAGTTGGCGTGAGTATACCCTACACTCGCCTAACCAGTGGATTAGCACCTTGTGTTGTCTTGTTGTATGTGAGAATCACAGAGTTCCTAATAGATTGACCTACTCTTACACCTCAACCTTAACATACATACCCTGTCCATCTGATTCTGAGTGATGTCTGCCCAGACTTTTAACGCCCCAGTACCTGGGTGCAGGGTGTTCGGTTAGTTATCTGTTACTTCCTTTGGTATCATTATTGTAATGGTACTGAGGTTCAGATTCCGGTGTCAACTTTTTTGTACTGATCCAACACTATGGCACCTAGAGACTCGATAGCTTTAGTATGAACATAAATAGGTGACCCTGGATGTATCTTAGACCTAAAGACACATTTTGGTCTACCAGAATAACCAAAACTCGTGGAGTTTTACACACCTAAGTTAAAGCCAGTTACCAATCAAAGGAGCGTTATTCCCACAGTTCTGTCCTCCCTCCTTAGGAGGCATCCACCCTCAGCCTACTTAACCCCATGAGAAAGAAAGTGGCTGTCTCCCCACACCAAGTGATTGCAGTATTTTCGTCACTCAAGATATGAAGAGGAAGTGTAAAAAATTTAAAAGCACGGCAGTGTTTTTCTTTTTTTTTTAATTTGTGGTGGTGACATAATAACTGAAACAACTTCAAATTCACCAGTCACCCTTCCTGTTTACTCACTACACAACATACTTCCAGTACAACACCAGTACCTGCCACCTAGAGTAATTTTCAGATGACTCCTCCATTATAGGCCACATTAATAATGGAGACTACTTGGAGTACAGGAAGTTTGTCTACAACTTTGTCTTGTGATGCAGGGAGAGCCACCTGCATCTCCACATCAGGAACCGAAAAGAGCTGGCATTTGAAGGAGACCAGTCACCCTCCACCGTTTATGCAAACCTCAAACTGGACTGTTCTGACAGCACGGTGGCACTATAAAAGAAGGGCCAGAGCAGATTGAACTTCATGAATACAGGGTGGGCCATTTATATGGATACAACTTAATAAAATGGGAATGGTTGGTGATATTAACTTCCTGTTTGTGGCACATTAGTATATGTGATTGGGGAAACTTTTCAAGATGGGTGGTGGCCATTTGGAAGTCGGCCATTTTGGATCCAACTTTTGTTTTTTCAATAGGAAGAGGGTCATGTGACACATCAGACTTATTGGGAATTTCACAAGAAAAACAATGGTGTGCTTGGTTTTAACGTAACTTTATTCTCAGATGAACAGTTTCCTGGAAAGTGGATTGGTCATCGTGGGCCAGTTGAATGGCCCCCAAGGTCTCTCGATCTGACCCCCTTATACTTTTATCTTTGGGGTCATCTGAAGGCAATTGTCTATGCTGTGAAGATACAAGATGTGCAGCACCTGAAACTACGGATACTGGAAGCCTGTGCTAACATTTCTCCTGCGGTGTTGCTATCAGTGGGTGAAGAGTGGGAGAAGAGGGTTGCATTGACAATCCAACACAATGGGCAGCACACTGAACACATTTTATAAGTGGTTAGAAACTTGTAAATAACTCATGAAAGAATAAAGTTACGTTAAAACCAAGCACACCATTGTTTTTCTTGTGAAATTCCCAATAAGTTTGATGTGTCACATGACCCTCTTCCTATTGAAAAAACAAAAGTTGGATCCAAAATGGCCGACTTCCAAATGGCCACCATGGTCACCACCCATCTTGAAAAGTTTTCCCCCTCACATGTACTAATGTGCCACAAACAGGAAGTTAATATCACCAACCATTCCCATTTTATTAAGGTGTATCCATATAAATGGCCCACCCTGTATGTCTATTAATGTGTGCAGCAAGCTGCTGGAGATTGTCTGTTAGCCCATAGTAATCAGGTTATTGCTCTTTGCTTCAGTCTCCTAGAAAAGCTCAAAAGATGCACAATGCCTGAAAGAACCTATCAGAAAGGCGTACTGCACCTCCAGGCTAACCCTGGACATGCTACAAACTGTTGTGGAAAAGAGGATGGAGGCAAAATTGGATGCCATCATAAAAAATAACCTCCATCCCTGTCAGGAGGCTCTGGGTTGGAGCACTTTCAGCCACAGACTAAGAAGCACCTCTGGGCGTCTTTACTGTCCACAGCCATCAGGAACTTCAATGCTTTCCTCCAATGCCCTAAACTAAATGCTGATAGTCTTTAAGTTAATTTTGCAATTTTAGGTTCATTTTGCAATTTCTGCTCAATGTGCATTTATTATTGATTGATTGTATGATTTGTCCTTGGAGTGTACATCATTGTTATTTATGTTTCTGCTGCTGTATGCATCTAAATTTCCCCTTGGGATTAATAAAGCTTATCTAATCTAATTTGTTTCTTAGAATAGAATAATTGAAAATGAATTAATTGTTTATGCCTTGGCGGGAAAAGGCAGATGGATTTTAAACAGAGATAAAAATATGAAACGCTCAGAAACTGTGCAAAGTTTGTAACCAATGATCAGTCCTATCATTTGTGAAAGTGTAAATCGGAAACTAAAATGCATTGTCGAGGATATAAAGTGTGAAGTCTGAAAAGTCAAAAGATCCTAAAACTTAACATGCGTTAACATGCGTTAAAATACTATTACCCAATCTCGGATGACCCAGGAGAGCACAGTGGTGGCATTACAGTATATACTGTTACACATTTGATCCTTACTGTGCTCACCTAGTCAAGTGACCATGGCAGCAATGGATGCAACTGCCACAAAGCATGGATGCCCTACACAACAAAAACAGCATTTATAAAAGAAATGGAAAAAAAAAAAAACTTTTAATGTTTCAAGTAATTATTTAAACTGCAAAGTCAGAATCTGCATTAGTCAAAACCCTTGTGACAAATAAGACATTTCAAAAAAGATGTATAACAAAGCTGGAAAAAGTTTAAAAACAAACCAAATCAGAACATAAATAAATGACAGAGAATAGTGAATAAAAATAGTATGGTCTCGATGTTATGGAAAAAGATGATCTGCTGTGGCAACCCCTAACAGGAGCAGCTGAAAGAAGAAGTATAGTCTAGATGTAAAGTCCTAATGAAAGTACACCCTTGTTTCAAAGTGAAAAATCTTATGATTTAATACTTTCTGTAAAGATCACAGCCTCTCTGAGCAAAAAAGAGATGGATTGTAGCTTGTATTGATGTAGTGCCTGCAGCCCCAAATGATTTTCCCTTCATAAAGCACCTCCATCCAGGGCTCAGTCCTGATTTATGTAAAGGGCTGCCAAGACAGGCATCAGCATTTCGCCTCACTGAACTGGATGAAGCAGATTATGGATGAAAGATCTCTGAGTAGAGTATTGCTGACATGGCATTGCTTGCCTGCATGTTGAACAAATGCCAATACAAGTTCAGCAACCTGATTGAAGGATTAACAAGCTTAGAAACACAAATCCAGACTGTAATTCCTTCAAGCAGCTGCTTGACTAGCATCAACAATGGTGAAGGTGAGCTTTAAGAGTACGCATGGGCTGACTGAAATGGATGAATTTCTAAATTTTCTTTTGATGCAGTTTTTTTTGCCCCTGCGCTTAGCCGTCACTCCTTCAATGTATGTCATGTAAAAATGTTTTAACAGCTTTGTTATTGTTTAAGTTCAAATTTTTCCATCTAGCAGACTAGTACTTTAAGCCTTGTGTTCTACAGTGTTCTCTGTTACATGTTTACTTTGCAATTTCTTATCACTCAAGTGTATTTGTGTTTGTGTGTGTATACACTAGCCATGTTACCTGTTAAATAATTAAAAAATATTTACCATCTCGTGCACTTCCAGCTACTTTTCTCTGTATTTGCATATGCCTGACGCTGTCTTCATTGGCACTCCCTCTCTCAAGCACGTACTCATAAAGCCTACTTCTCAGACTTTCTCATTATTGTCAAGGCTTTCTTGCAGCCTGTCTACTTTTATACTTGCTGTCTTTAAAGGTGACTCTCTGCATGCCATTTCTCCTCCTTGTGACAAAAGAGGAAGTTCGAGTGTGAGACACACATCACGAAAACCAAACTGACCAATCGGATTACTCAGAGGGACTGAACACACACACACTTTAGTGCTTTAATAATATATATATATATATATATATACAGTGGTGTGAAAAACTATTTGCCCCCTTCCTGATTTCTTATTCTTTTGCATGTTTGTCACACAAAATGTTTCTGATCATCAAACACATTTAACCATTAGTCAAATATAACACAAGTAAATACAAAATGCAGTTTTTAAATGATGGTTTTTATTATTTAGGGAGAAAGAAAATCCAAACCCTGTGTGAAAAAGTAATTGCCCCCTTGTTAAAAAATAACCTAACTGTGGTGTATCACACCTGAGTTCAATTTCCGTAGCCACCCCTAGGCCTGATTACTGCCACACCTGTTTCAATCAAGAAATCACTTAAATAGGAGCTGCCTGACACAGAGAAGTAGACCAAAAGCACCTCAAAAGCTAGACATCATGCCAAGATCCAAAGAAATTCAGGAACAAATGAGAACAGAAGTAATTGAGATCTATCAGTCTGGTAAAGGTTATAAAGCCATTTCTAAAGCTTTGGGACTCCAGCAAACCACAGTGAGAGCCATTATCCACAAATGGCAAAACATGGAACAGTGGTGAACCTTCCCAGGAGTGGCCGGCCGACCAAAATTACCCCAAGAGCGCAGAGATGACTCATCCGAGAGGTCACAAAAGACCCCAGGACAACGTCTAAAGAACTGCAGACCTCACTTGCCTCAATTAAGGTCAGTGTTCACGACTCCACCATAAGAAAGAGACTGGGCAAAACCGGCCTGCATGGCAGATTTCCAAGACGCAAACCACTGTTAAGCAAAAAGAACATTAGGGCTCGTCTCAATTTTGCTAAGAAACATCTCAATGATTGCCAAGACTTTTGGGAAAATACCTTGTGGACTGATGAGACAAAAGTTGAACTTTTTAGAAGGCAAATGTCCCGTTACATCTGGCGTAAAAGGAACACAGCATTTCAGAAATAGAACATCATACCAACAGTAAAATATGGTGGTGGTAGTGTGATGGTCTGGGGTTGTTTTGCTGCTTCAGGACCTGGAAGGCTTGCTGTGATAGATGGAACCATGAATTCTACTGTCTACCAAATAATCCTGAAGGAGAATGTCCGGCCATCTGTTCGTCAACTCAAGCTGAAGTGATCTTGGGTGCTGCAACAGGACAATGACCCAAAACACACCAGCAAATCCACCTCTGAATGGCTGAAGAAAAACAAAATGAAGACTTTGGAGTGGCCTAGTCAAAGTCCTGACCTGAATCCAATTGAGATGCTATGCCATGACCTTAAAAAGGCGGTTCATGCTAGAAAACCCTCAAATAAAGCTGAATTACAACAATTCTGCAAAGATGAGTGGGCCAAAATTCCTCCAGAGCTGTAAAAGACTCATTGCAAGTTATCGCAAACGCTTGATTGCAGTTATTGCTGCTAAGGGTGGCCCAACCAGTTATTAGGTTCAGGGGCAATTACTTTTTCACACAGGGCCATGTAGGTTTGGATTTTTTCTCCCTAAAAATAAATCATTTAAAACTGCATTTTGTGTTTACTTGTGTTATATTTGACTAATGGTTAAATGTGTTTGATGATCAGAAACATTTTGTGTGACAAACATGCAAAAGAATAAGAAATCAGGAAGGGGGCAAATAGTTTTTCACACCACTGTATGTATGTATGTATGTATATATATGTATATGTGTGTATATATATATATATATATATATATATATATAACACTTTATTTTGTAAGACAAGATGTTGAAAAGCATAATAGTTTAAAAGATAAATGTGTTTTGATAATTGAATAAGTCATCCGAGTGATCAGGGAAGAGCCTGATGGTCTGAAAATGTAAGGCATTCTAAAATTATATTAGTGGTACTTCAGGCACTACCACTCTGATTTCTGTTTAATTTTATTGAAAGTATGCAGCTTTTGCATCCTTTGGATTGCATGGCAAACTAAATTTGAATGGCATTGTTTCCTGCTGTTCAAGTTTGTCAGGTTCCAACATTCTTGCCTTATCACTCTGTGAACATGGTTTACGTTCCTAAAGCTAATTTTATACTTACTTATTTGGCTGACGTCTTTATCCAGGCAACTTACAACATTTATGAAACAATTGGTTACATTTCTACTAGTTTTCCAATTGGAGCACAGGCAGGTCAAGTGACTTGCTCACGGTCACACATTGTCATTTGAACCCATAACCTCAAGGTTTGAAATCCAAAGCCTTAATCACTACATAACACTTCCTGCCAGTGACTGCTAGTGGCTTCTAGCTGGAGCTCTGCTTTGGTATTTTGAGCTGCGAGTATGTCATCATGGTGCTTCTTGGGTAAGACCAAATTTTAAAATGTCTTTCAGGTAATTGTGGAATCTTACAGCTGCCTTAACAGGTTAGATCTCTCCACTGGATCCCACTGTAGTTTGCGTTGTAGTATATCCTACAAAATGTGGATATATGTGAAGAGTGACCATATGATCCAGGTTTGAGCCAACTGTCCTGATGCTTTACTGTCAAACATCCTTAATTTCATAAGGTGCCCAGATGGGAACTGAACTGTGTTGTTACTTGAGTATCTGCATTACCCATTTAGATTAATCAAGTTGGGATATGGCCACTTAAAATACATATATTGTTGTCTGCATTCTTATAATGTAACAATTACTTACTCACCACAGTGTTGGCACACTGATTGAGTGGAGACCCTGTGGGGAGTCTGGCCTGTTCAATCTAGAGCAGTGTTTCTCAACGTCAGTCCTGGGGACCCCCTGTGGCTGCAGGTTTTTGTTCCAACCAGATTCCTAATCAGTGACAACACCTTATAGCACTGATCTCATTTATTTAGCTGGTATTTTTTTTTTCTTTTATTCGATATTCAGAAAAGCATAGCAGCATGATTTTTACATTTATAAGACATTTATAAATATTTCTGCTTTTGCTATAGATTTAAATGCTTAACTCTCTCTTTTGTTGATTTCATTTTACTTTGTCCTTTCTCTGTGCAGTTTTTCCTCCTTCGTTGTATCTTAATAATGTCAACTTAAAACGAGCAGAGCAGACACCCAGGCAAACAACAGTGAATAATAAAAGACTGCAGCTACTGTAGAGTCATCCATCCATTTTCCAACCTGCTGAATCCGAACACAGGGTCACGGGGGTCTGCTGGAGCCAATCCCAGCCAACACAGGGCACAAGGCAGGAACCAATCCTGGGCAGGGTGCCAACTCGCCGCAGTACTGTAGAGTCAGACCCACTAATTAGTAAATAATGGATTAATTAAACAATTTGAACACCTAGAAAAGTAGAATGAAAATAAAGATGGAAATACTGTTAAAAAGAGAAAAATACATTGTCCCTATATATCTGCTTGGTACATTTTAATAATTTTTTTTTTTAGCAAACTTAGTTTTCTAAGTAATATATTGTTCCTTAAACACAGAACTTGGGCAATATCAGTTCACTTAATTAGCCCAGGAGTTCAATTAAAAGCAGAAGCTGGTTGGAACAAAAACCTGCAGCAACAGGGGTCCCCAGAACCGACGTTGAGAACCCCTGATCTAGAGGATGCATGATCACTCTTTTTATATCCATCTCACCCACACATATACCTGACAAGCCTGTAGGTGATACCATGTGAGCAAGCTGTGGTAAAGCGCATTGGGGTCCATGGCGGTGCAGAGTTTTCAAGATGAAAACAGTGTGGTTCAGGCTCCATGGGTGTAGGTGCGTGAGGTAGCGTAGCTGTGCGGTGTCAGAGTGGAATATTGGGAAAATTGGCTAGTCACACTTGCACGTGAGTGTGGGTTTAGTTCGGCTGGTTTCCTCATTGACACCCTGCAAGTTATAATTTAGGCACCTGCACCCATGACAGCATAAAAGGTGTTTGAGTAGGGCAGAGAGGGAGAGATTGAAAAGCATAAGAATCTGAACAAATGGACAAAAAGGGAGGAAAAAGTGGGGTAGGGTCATGTCTGCCGAGCATCCAGGGAGCAGGAGTGACTGAAGGGCAAGAAGATCACCTAATGGATGACAGTGAGAGGTGGTGGGAGGAGGAGGAGGAGGATGGAGCCAGACTTTGGCACCCCATCTATGACTAGCAAAGGTAACTGGGGTGTAAGACTGTATTGAAAGGCTGACCACGCTCCTGGCTGTGCAGACATGATGGGTGTACAGGGGTTGAGAAGACTTAGAGAGGCACCAAAGCTTAGACGAGAGAGAGAAAAGATTGTTGTTATTATTGTTATTGTTCTGGTTTTATTACCATGGATTATTTATTGATTATCTATTAACTGATTTTAAGCACCATTTTGAAGATGCAGTTGTTTTTATTGGATTATTTATTTATTTAAAAATAATTTCTGTACTACACTTTATTGAACAATTGTGTTTGAAATAAAAGCATAATGTATTTTGGATTGCACCCACTTCTGTTGTTTTATGTCCTCATTGCACTAGTCCATCTCGGTACATGACTATCGACGTCCGTGTGCAAGCAGAGATGATGGCAGCTGTCGGCAATCTGGGTATCATGCAAGCCTATGTTCCTGCCCAGTCCCAGGATTGTTGTGTCCTTATTTAGCATCATGAGAATCTGGACAGACGTTTTACCCGACCTTCCTCTGTTATGACCAAACCCACACCCACACTGACTGTGGCAGCCTTGGTTTTTACTTTCTTGTGCACATAGCTAGGCTCAAGAAGAAAGCCACAGATTTAATCTGGCATCATATATATGCGGCTAGTTCTTCGTTTTCAGCCTAATTTTTAATTCTGCTGCTTTGATTTATCTGGGTGTAATGTCATCATCCTTCACTCAATATTCATGTTGTTTCCACAGCTGGAGAGTTAGTTATGTAGTTATGCTATAAAATTCATTAACTTTTTACCAATACATGCACTTTGAACATTATTCTTATTTCCGCTGGTGTTGGAGCAAGCTTCCAAATACTATAAAAGTGAATGTGCCAGGGACAACCGGAAAATAATTGTTATGAAATATCTTCAAGTAGCATGTGTGTATTGAAAGCCTGTGGCTTGTGTATCAATTTGACGGGTAGATCTTAACTCTCTCAGTATAATTTCTTTATCAGCTCTATATATTCTGCGTATTTAAATTACAAAACCAATAGCTGCAAGATTTAAAAGAGTCTTTTACAAAAAATAAAGTTATGTAAAGTGGAAAGTGTAGAATGTGGTGTTATTTGAAAGATAAATCACCCCTTTCATTTCACAGATGCAGTAATAGACTGAATTAGGATGTTCAAGAAACCCAGGGGGACAGAAATTGCTGTGATTCAGCAGTTCTACCATCTTTGAGGGAAGAAAGAAAAACATTGCAAAATGGTGTCTGGGCAGACAACGCAACATTTTAATGGCAAAGCACTTTAATTATAGTAAATGAATGGTTTCATGCAGTCTTTTAAAAATTCTCATTACCATCCTGTGTCGCCGGTGGACCCAACCTAAGGGGCTAATTTTAAATGGCAAGCATTTTACAGTTTGTTTAAATATTGTGATGGAAGCTTTTCTCCTAAGCATAGCCCTTGGTTTACAAAATACAAGTATGTTCATTAATTTGGAGCTCTTTGAGAAAACATTTCCCATTTAGTATCCTTGTCTACATACTTTTCGTGCATACTGGTCTTGCCACAATAAGAGTTGCCACGCACTTGTTGATCTCAGTTGTAATCACCCAGTCAGCCCACTCCCCAACTTGAGTATGCATGGCTGTTGACAAATATCATGTAGCTGTTGGGGATTCAGTGCTGCTGAATAAGCACAAGACAGACAGTACAGAGCCTATCTGCTCTGAACATAGAGTCATTTGTGGTGGGGCACATTGTTGGTACATGTGTAAAGATCCCAGCTAAAATCTGATGAAATCTACGTAATGGCTATAGAAGCTCTACACAACCTTTTACATACCTGGATACCCCTTTCCATGTGACTACCACTAATTCCCCATATCAATAATTAATCAATCAAAGTCTTATTATATTAGCATTAAATATTCTGCAAAACATTTCCAATAGTTAGATATGCTTAGTCAACATAGTCAAAAAAGACAGTTCCTGCATTTCATATTAAAACAACTCATTTGTGACTGCCATCTTACATAGGAGAGTCCTGAGAGACATGTTGTCATCCCCGTATCCAGTAAAAGAACAAGATGATTTTTTTTTTTTTTTTTATATATATTCCTTTCTTGAATCCGCACCATTGGATGGTTTTCCACAAGCATGATAGCAATACTCAATTCAACCTCTTCTTCCAGGGAGTGCATTTCCTCATGGTTAACAGAGCACTAAATCAATATCGGCAAATCTCTTCGCTCCTTCTCTTGATGGTAATCGCATCCTGTACATTTTTCTCTCCTCCATCACCAATCAATCCTCCTAAATGCCAGTAAACCAGTCTTTCATAATGAAATAGCAAAGCTCCTTAATTATGACAATTAAGCAGCTACAGTAGATTCTTCTAATTCTGATTAATTAGGGTCAATGTGAAATCTAACTGTCCAGGGGATGAATAGCTTGCTCTATGGCTAGTACTGCTGCCTCAGGGGTCCGGGTTATTAGATTCAAATCTCACTGCGGTCATTGTATAAATGTATTTCGCTTATTTGATTATTTTTTGCATGTCTTCTCCAGTGTGCTAGTTATGGATGCCTGTTTGGGGTGTTCATTTTGGAAGACTGCAGTAGCAGTCAATGTGTCTCAAGTGATCAGAGCCCTATGTCGACATTATCAAGGCCTGTTCTATCAGTTTAAATGTTTACATGATCATATTCACTGTTTATTGCAGCAGCTTAGAGACTGCTAGTTTTTTCCTTTCAAGTTGACTATATACCCTAGACCCTACACACCCATAGGGACAGCACAGGCAGGTTTGTTTAGGTTGTAGGTACTTTCATGTATATAAATAAGTTATTCACCAAAGGGATGATGAAAGAGTGAAAAGAAAATGCAATCTATATGACTATGTTAACACACCTCTGTAACCCTCCCAGGCGTGTATACCTCAGGAGTACAAAGATCCATGTAACCACTGTCCTGGGTGACTCTCAATCTGGGTTGGAAGGGCCAATAACAAGTCCCAAAAGACCAAACTCTGCTTGCCCTGGTCAGAAAACAACCCCATACAAAATGCTTCAATAGAAAATCATTATTATTTAGAATATCTGCAGTTCAAATTGAAACAGAATGACAATGGAGATGAAAAGAAAAGTATGAATGTTCCATGAGTATTGAAATTGTGGCAGTGGTGGTTCAAATGAGAAAGTGAATATTCAATTCATGCCAAAAGCTTCAAGAACAGCAATGTCTTATGAAAAAATGGTTTCTGAAGAGCATCCACTATTGCTCCACTGAGCCACCTGGATCCAAATCAGGGCTTCAAATTTCGGGTTCACCAGGCGTAATTTCAGCTTTTCATTGCATGCCAGCTTAATACTCAAGGCGGTTTTACACAAAATTACAAACAACATCTCCCCCTGTCAGCTCCTGCTACAAATCTGAACTTTCACATACCAATCTTTCTTTCAAGACATACACATGATTTGAGGAAAAGACCTAAAGGGGTAGGTCCACTTATTTATCCTTTTAACTTGCATGTCTGCTTATAGAGACATCTCCTTTAGCAAAATACTGCTGTCATAAAATCACAGTATAATGATGCCATTATACCTGAATGATTCAATTTCCTGCATCTTTTATCAGATAAAAGGTGGTATTACTGTCCAAAGTCTTGCATGCCTGATTGTAAATGCACAGTTCTTTTCTACATCATTGTGGTATGTATGGATGTGTCAGGAAATCCAGTACAGCAGGGTTATGGGATGACTTCATAGACTGGCACAGCCAATGGTGCAAGGTTTTGCCTGGTGGCAATGCCTACAAGTTGTACTGTTTTAGAAAAACTGTAGTTTATCATTGCTTATTTCCGTAGATATCTGTTGATGTAGTTTTATTTTTTTATTATTAAGTTTGCTTTTTTTATTGGTTGTGTTCCATGCAGATAATCACTCCATGCAGGAAGCTTATTCTCTGTGCTGAAAATCGTAAAGAGATGGAAGACTGGATTGCGGCACTGAAGAGTGTCCAAAACCGAGAGCTTTTCGAGGTGGGTGTCCAAGAACTCCAAATGAGAGGTCTTTGCATAGTCCAGGTAACGTAAGGAACAGAAATGCTGACTTAACCATCTGTAACGTGTCCTAAAGAAAGCACAGTTTTATGGCCCATGAATAATCCTGGCTTCAAGTTCTGTTGTGTCCCAGACAGAAATCTCCAGTTAGTTTTATAGTGTAATCTGTGAATTCGAGTTGACTCAACTGAGATGTTGATGGTTGTCTCAATGAGAATTGCAAAGCTCAATGCTGTGGAAGCAACAGTAGGATTTGCTGATTCTGAAAGCAGAAAATGTAATTTGAAACCTCAAGGGGGGGAAAGAATGGAGATCTCTCTTACATAATCTGGGGATATTGGATTAGCAGTTCTGTCACATGAGAATCATCTGTCCTAATTCTTGACTATGGTTGCTGAATTGCAGGGTAAAGTTAGGTCACGATGGGAAGTTGGTAGTTGTGTCATAAGTCAGCATTTTATTTGACTCTCTTCTGGTTACATAGCTTCCTTTGTACTCTGACTATTCTTGGTAGTGGCAATAATGAGATAAAATGGTAGAGCACCCTAGAAGAGAGTGGGTGAGATATTGGAATATTTTTGCTTATTTGCTAATCAAACAACCTGATGAGCTGAATGGTCCCTTTTAACTTTATTAAACTTGCTATGTTCTCTAAGGTCAGTTTCCATTTAGTTTTTGTGGTAAAAGGAGACAATGGACATATTGCATGGATCAGCCAAACTCAAACTTAATTTAAGAGACTTTTTTTTCAATAAGTTAAATATAACTAGTTTTAAGGACATGAATGGGTGTGTAAAGTGGTTCAAACACCCTTAATATAGTTTTTTATTCTCATCAATTAAGTGAACAGAGAGACTAATGACATAAATTTCACTCTGTTATCTCCACTGGGGTGAGAAATGTTGGTGAAAATAAGTGACTAATGTAGAATGGTGAACATAAAGTGAGAAAAACATTTAATATTGTAATTAATTTGTATTGTTAAATAATTTGGAGTATAATGCTGTTAAATTGTTGGTGAATAAATCTAATCATGAAAATCTGAATAGGTATTTGATACATGGACAATCTATATTGTATAAATATTGGCAGTTCCTCATGCTCAATATGTCATTTTATTGTATAATGGCAGCAATCCAGGGGCCTCATGTATAAAATCTTGCTTGAATTTCATTGTAAAAATGTTCACATTCTCAAAAGGCAAAAATGGTGTATGTGCAAAAAAACAACTGGATTTATAAAACCACACCTACACCATGCGCCTCACCAACTTCCTGTATAAATGTCATGTCCACTTAAAACTACGTACTTGTGTGTAAGCTTTTAGCACATTTTACCCCATTGCCACCTGTCAATAACCATGTATAGAGTCAAAGTGCTTTTTTTGAATATTCATGACCAATTCACCAAAACATTTGCCTGTGTTCCTAAGTAACATATTTTCTACAAAACATAAAAGAACAGAAGGAAAAGCAAAGCATAAAATGAAACTTCAGTGAATGTAATGATGCAGTATTATTGACTGAAGTGGAGAACCATTAAAACATTCATTTTACTGGTCTCTCTCTGCAGGATTATTAAATAAAAGAAAAAAACAAGTGTCAGAGTAGCAGAGTGAGGAGAGCAATAGCAATGTGCCATTATGCAGTGCCCAGACTGCTGCCAGTACATAGCAGCTGTATGTGCAGAACTGCAAGATATTAAGAACATTCTTACTGAGCTTGTAAAAATCATTTTGCCAATTAAGTTTCAATGTTGCATACGTACAAGCCTCTTTACATTTGATGTACAATATCCAAATGTCTTTGAATTGCCCTTTTATACATGTCCCATGGGACAGAGTTTGGGTCACCAATGCAGTCATCTTGGTCAGTCTCAGGTGGCAGAGGCAGTCTGATTTTTCTGTGCTATTTTGCTCAAGTACTACGCAAACCAACACAATGCGGCAAACCTTTGTGGGACGAGTCCAAACTCAACCTCTTAATGAGCCGATGGTCCATTCCGAGGTGACTTACAAATATACTCTGTGTACGTGTATATATGTATATGTATGTATATAATATATTTACACACTTGGTGGGCAAAATAAGGTTTACAGTTGTTTGTATGGAAAAAGACATTTGGGTTATGATTATTACAATAGCTTTATTCACTCTATCTCTTTATTAACTTAAAAGAATGTCACAATGGTGCTGTGCACTTAGGTATAATTTTGAAAGTGTTCAAATTGCCAGCATCCTCTACTCATAACTGTAAACCTACTTTTGCCCACCCTGTATGTGTGTGTATGTGTATATGTGCATATGTTTATGTGTGTGTGTGTGTATGTGTATATATATATATATATATATATATATATATATATATATATATATATATCTTAGCTTTTGTGCTAAGATTGCATACAAGCAAGTTTTATACATGAGGCCCCAGGACTCTAAGCCACCTTTAGAGTGGTGCTTTAAGTCATCTTTGCGTCCATCTTCTGTTCCAGTCTACTCAGTACAGCATGGACCACTTCTCAGGAATGCACAATTGGTACGCTTGCTCACATGCCAGACCTACTTACTGCAATGTATGTCGTGAAGTTCTTTCTGGTGTTACCTCACATGGACTGTCGTGTGAAGGTAAGTTGTGAATATTATCTTACAGTTGTACTATTGCAAGAGGAATGAAGTAATAATAAAATGCACTCATTCTCTTTGTTTACCCCGGGGTGAGCAGATGATCCTGAACATGTGGAGGAAGTTTGGTGCTTGCCCTTCCATGTGCTTGGTTCTGTTTCCATTTCTACGCCATTTATGTGTGAATAGTAATTATACAGTGCATCCGGAAAGTATTCACAGCGCATCACTTTTTCCACATTTTGTTATTTTACAGCCTTATTACAAAATGGATTAATTTCATTTTTTTCCTCAGAATTCTGCACACAACACCCCATAATGACAACGTGAAAACAGTTTACTTGAGGTTTTTGCAAATTTATTAAAAATTAAAAAACTGAGAAATCACATGTACATAAGTATTCACAGCCTTTGCTCAATACTTTGTCGATGCACCTTTGGCAGCAATTACAGCCTCAAGTCTTTTTGATATGATGCCACAAGCTTGGCACACCTATCCTCGGCCAGTTTCGCCCATTCCTCTTTGCAGCACCTCTCAAGCTCCATCAGGTTGGATGGGAAGCGTCGGTGCACAGCCATTTTAAGATCTCTCCAGAGATGTTCAATCAGATTCAAGTCTGGGCTCTGGCTGGGCTACTCAAGGACATTCACAGAGTTGTCCTGAAGTCACTCCTTTGATATCTTGGCTGTGTGCTTAGGGTCGTTGTCCTGTTGAAAGATGAACCGTCGCCCCAGTCTGAGATCAAGAGCACTCTGGAGCAGGTTTTCATCCTGGATGTCTCTGTACATTGCTGCAGTCATCTTTCCCTTTATCCTGACTAGTCTCCCAGTTCCTGCCACTGAAAAACATCCCCACAGCATGATGCTGCCACCACCATGCTTCACTGTAGGGATGGTATTGGCCTGGTGATGAGCGGTGCCTGTTTCCTCCAAACGTGATGCCTGGCATTCACACCAAAGAGTTCAATCTTGTCTTTTGTTTCTCCTGGTCTGAGAGTCCTTCAGGCGCCTTTTGGCAAACTCCAGGCGGGCTGCCATGTGCCTTTTACTAAGGAGTGACTTCTATCGGGCCCCTCTACCATACAGGCCTGATTGGTGGATTACTGCAGAGATGGTTGTCCTTCTGGAAGGTTCTCCTCTCTCCACAGAGGACCTCTGGAACTCTGACAGAGTGACCATCGGGTTCTTGGTCACCTCCCTGCCTAAGGCCCTTTTCCCTGGATTGCTCAGTTTAGATGGCTGGCCAGCTCTACGAAGAGTCCTGGTGGTTTCAAACTTCCACTTACAGATGATGGAGGCCACTGTGCTCATTGGGACCTTCAAAGCAGCAGAAATCTTTCTGGAACATTCCCCAGATTTGTGCCTCGAGACAATCCTGTCTCAGAGGTCTACAGACAATTCCTTTGACTTCATGGTTGGTTTGTGCTCTGACATGAACTGTCAACTGTGGGACTTTATATAGACAGGTGTGTGTCTTTCCAAATCATGTGCAATCAACTGAATTTACCACAGGTGGACTCCAATTAAGCTGCAGAAACATCTCAAGGATGATCAGGGGAAACAGGATGCACCTGAGCTCAATTTTGAGCTTCATGGCAAAGGCTGTGAATACTTATGTACATGTGCTTTCTCAATTTTTTTATTTTTAATAAATTTGCAAAAATCTCAAGTAAACTTTTTTCACATTGTCATTATGGGGTGTTGTGCGTAGAATTCTGAGGAAAAAAATGAATTTAATCCATTTTGTAATAAGGCTGTAACATAACAAAATGTGGAAAAAGTGATGCGCTGTGAATACTTTCCGGATGCACTTTATGTGCTTTCATGGTTCTTTATAAGCCCCCTAAATCAGACGACTGTAGACGATTTTATTAAACTAGCTAGGCATTCCGTGGGTCTTGGGGTTTGCTGGAGCCTATCCCAGCTGGCATAGGACGCAAGGCTGGAACAGGGCGCCAGTTCACAATAAATACACAGAGGTGTAAATGCAAACAAGTTAAATTGGGAACTGCTGGCTCCTTTGTCATTTACATCTTATTGCTGTAAGGTGCAATTAAAAACAGTGAATGCAGCAGTTTAAGACTAAAGTAAGCAATTAAAGGTGGGGAATCTTAACCAGTGATACAACTAATGTGAATTACGAAAATGTTACTTGAGTAATAAGTGCTTACACAGCAATAATTGACTTCTCTTTAAGAAACTATTCAAACACCAGCAGCTACTATGGCCCCCCAGGACAGACTGCAGACCCCTGCTCTAGATCATCTTACAAAACGCCATATTAGACACTTTTACATTGGTTGTGGCTTTATAGTGGATCTCGTGTTTCCAATATATTTTTTCTCTTAATGAGTCATGCTTTTTTTATCAAGTTAATTTTTTTTTATATCATAGTAATGCATTGTCTTTTTCCTTTTCTCAGTCTGTAAGTTCAAAGCTCACAAAAGATGTGCCATTCGTGCGACAAACAACTGCAAGTGGACAACTCTGTCCTCCATCGGCAAAGACATCATAGAAGACGAGGATGGGGTGAGATTGGAACTCTTGATATCAGTTACTAGGAGTTAACTCTTGAAGAGGCTGTAAATGGAATTTTAGATACCATGACAAAAAGATGGTCTGTATAGAGATGCCAAGATAACTTTCACCCTTTCAGTAACCTTGGCGAATACAGGCCACCTATACATACGTAATCTCATGCCGCTCCCAACCTGAACAGTGTTAGTTATCATGTTACCAGCCATTGCCTTCACACTCGCCATTATCACGGGGGTGAACCATGGAACACTGATTTGCTAGTCATGTATGAAACTCTGTGCCCTCTGTCTTGAATTCTTCTGATTTAAAGGATTCTCTTCACTTATTTGCTGGACAGTTTTCTGCCACTTAAGCATCTATCCCTGCCCCCAGTCTGATGCCACTTGAATTTCTAATTCCACCCTTCCTCTGATGAATTCTCCTCTGCCTGTGATCTGTACCACTTGTAAAGTGTTTTTAAAATATCTTTTTATGGACTCTTTCACCATTGCATCGCCCACAGGATTAATTAAAGGGGGCGATTCCAATCCACACCCACTCCCAACCAAGCATATCCACCATTATTTTGAGCCTTGATTTAAGTACATTCTTGTTTACCCTGGCACCTGAAAGCGGTGTACTGTACACAAGACAGTACTACTGCTACTACTAATGCACGTGTGGTCATTGGCGCTGCAGGTAAAACATGGCTTTACGCTGCCATCTGCTGACTGAAGTTCTTTCACTGATGAACATTTCATTCATTCATTTTTTTTATTTATTTATTGTTTAGGATTTGGCGCCCTCATGTGTCCATCACATTTTTTTTTGTCCTTTACAATAAAGAACTCTATACAGCATTCAACATTGTTTTGTTTGTTATTAAATACAGTTAGGCTGTGGTACTGTGTTTCATTTCTTTTGAAGTAATAGGTCATCTTGTGTTAAAATCTGCACAATGATGCTTTTTCCGTAGAGCAAATCTTTGTTACCATCTCAAACCTGGCTGTCACGTAGGGTAGGAGGATCTTTTGGATTTTCTGATTCTCATCCATCTATTTCTAACAACCTGTTTTAATTTTTACTTGAAATGTTATTATTTAAATTTTAATTTTACTTAAACCTGGAGAATCTCCAAGGAAACACTAGTCTCGCATGGCCAAATGTGATTCTCAAGCAAGAATACATATTTGGGGACAACCTGTTAAAAAGTGTGCAACAAAATCCAGTGCCGCGAAGGCGACATGTGCAGAACTACTTTCTTAAACACCTACTCCAAATTCCTCCAATTCATGTGTTTTAAACCATCGTCGAGCAAAAGATACTGAACAAAAGAGAGAAAATCAAAAGCTAAAGTTGCTATTATCCAATCAGGAGCTCAGTAGAACAACATAACTGAAGCCTAATAATTAACTTGAACGCTGTAATGAACACATTTGAGAAGTGCCTCTGTCTACTACGATATCTTTCTGTCATTTTAACTATTACATCACTATATGACATAACAACAGAAGATAGAGTTTAGATAAGCATTGTATTCAACGTGTTAAAATGCTGCAGCTATTTCATCATGGCATGTTTGCATTTCCAGTTGGACAATAATGTTCATTTGCTTTATTTGTTTAGATGTGCAGTCAAAAGGTGGGTGCTGTGCAACCTTGTCTGTGCATCTACTGGTGTCGTTATGCCGATTTGATGATACGGGTGTTTTGAGTACTGAAATCTGCATCTTCTGTGGCTGTTTCTTACCACATCTCTTAACAGCAGTCCTTTTGACAGTGTGATATACCGTTTACTTCAAATTCATTTTTTGCAGTCAATGTTTTCATAAATCTAGCCATCAATTCTTTCAAGTTTACATAGACTCCTATGGTATCGTCATAATTCTGAACAACGGAGAGGCACATGCAGCACCTGCGACAACACGCTGACATTTATCATGACGTCCATTGTTGTTGTTGAATGCTAATTTATAATCTATAATCATTATTTTTATAATGTGCAGTGTGCTTTCTGTACATGCAACATAAGTTTATATGTCTAGTAGGAGACATTAATAAGGTTTTAGCAGACTTTTCAACTCTAGACAGTTCATCGTAAACAGGAGCTTGCTGTCTGTCAGACCAGGTTAACAAGAACATGTCTGATCTTTGTAGTCTAAAAGCACTGCCCTTATTTTGAGCCCTGCATTCATGTGGTGTTGGATTGTTGTAGAAATGTGACACTCAGTGAGCCGTCTAATTGTTCCCAACCAGTTTTAAGCAAAATTCACTCATGGTCGTCTCCAGACTTATATTTTATACATCTGGCTGCGGCAAGACTAAGGAAACACTGATACGGTGAGCTGTGTGGCATAGCCATTAAGACTTTGGACTAGTGAGGTTGTGAGTACAAATCTCGCCACTAACACTGTGTGGCCACTTCTCCTGCCTGTGCTTCAAATGGAAAATGCAAAAAGAAATGTAACCAGTTGTGTCTCAAAGGTTGCGAGTTATCTTGGATAAAGGCTTCCACCAAAAAATGTAAATGAAATGAAAATAAAACAGGAGTTGGTGCTCAATTAATCAAGCCCATAAGGATCTATAAGTCAATGTGTTTTCCACAGTGCCACTCATTTCTTTACACTTTTTTTGTATCCATTAGGACTATTTAGATTGATCCTGAAAGGTGTCATTTTGACATAATTCACTATTTAAGTGTAACTTTTTTTTTTTTTGTTCTGTAGATCTCAATGCCTCATCAGTGGCTGGAGGGAAACCTTCCAGTCAGTGCCAAGTGCACCGTGTGTGACAAGACCTGTGGCAGTGTGCTGAGACTGCAGGACTGGCGATGTTTGTGGTGCAAAGCTATGGTAAGATACAGAGAAATTGCCCGCTGTGCTTGAAATGCCCCCTTAGCAGTAGAGTTCATGGAGTAGAAAACAGAAGTGGCAGAGTGGGAAGAATTTTACTCAGCTTGATGAATCTAATAATGTTAGACCGAGTCAGGGTGCCTTCTAAACTTTATTCATGTGCTTTACTATGGAAGCCTTTTAGTATTATCTACAGTATTTATTTTGTAAAATCCCTCATGTGATCTTTCATCTCCTTCATGGAGTCGTCTTTAATTAAATGTTTATTTGCTAGTTTTTTAAACTGGGTGAGCCAGACAACATACTACAGAGATCATGCTCTGGGCCTTACTAAATTCAGTTCTAGCTGAATTTTAGGTTGTTTTTAATTAAAACATTTTTATCATCTTTTTGTATTTCTCAGGTACACACATCATGTAAAGAGTTGCTATCCAGTAAGTGCCCACTGGGCCAATGCAAGGTGTCTGTGATACCACCTACTGCCTTGAACAGCATTGACTCCGATGGTAAGTGCAAGTTTGGTGGATGAGAATTCATAGTCCTGCAACAGGCATGGCCTTGTTAACATATGGGCATACTGGGCAGTTGCCCAGGGGCCCGAAACGCATAGGGGCCCCATGCTAATCTATGTAGGTGGGGGCCCCAGTGCACTGCTTTGCCAAGGGGCTATAATGCTGTTAAGATGGCCCTGGCAATAGGCTATGACCATGAAATGATCGAAGGTCCCATCCTTCTATTGACAGTGTCTTGTATTATTTCTGAGCTTCCTAGTGCCAATGGTGATTATCACTTTGATATTTGACAGAGGAAGTTGATATATTTTTTGTTATATTCTTCTAACAGGTTTCTGGAAGGCCACATGCCCCCCTTCGTGTACAAGTCCCCTCCTCGTCTTTGTAAACTCCAAGAGTGGTGACAACCAGGGAGTGAAGTTCCTGCGACGCTTTAAGCAGCTGCTAAATCCAGCCCAGGTTTTTGATCTCATGAATGGAGGACCCCACCTTGGGTATGACACAGAACAGAGTTTAATGTATAGTGTCCATCTTTCCTTTAGAGGAATTACAGTTTATGCTATACAGCAGAGCATTTTACCCCAACCCCAGACATTATGGTCCCCTGTTCAGGAAGCTCAGAAAGTCCTTGCACATGAGTTCTGGATGGAAGTATATTCTGCATGTTTCAAATTGTTCACATGACTGTCCATCTGGAAACAGAGGTTTGTCCCATAGTCTAAAATTGTGTCATCAGGTTGATTTCTGACTCTATAATACTAGGTTAAGTGAAAAATAAATAAAGGCAATTTGAAAATTACATAGTAACCATAATGGAGATAAGCTGATGCAATGCAACATAACACATTTGCAATGGCTTATGGTAGTTCGAAAACGCAAAACTCAGTGGTCTAGTAGAAGCCAAGGCTCCGCTGCAGGATTGAACCAATGTTGAACAATGCTCAGTAGTGAGACTTCTTCGGACAGAGGGAGTGAAACCTGCTGAAATTTACTGATGAAAGTTGGCTTGTGGCAGATCAGTAAGCTGTTTGGGTATCCATCTTGTGTCAGCTTTATAGTACCCCAAGTCATCATGCAGTATGGCACGTGCAGATCCACAGCTCATATCCAAATGTGCACCAACAGTGGACAACGTAATCCATCTATCTTCTCTATTAAAGGCATTTGCCACGTCGATGTGGGCTTGTGTGCACAATTTTGATGGTCCACTAGATCCAGCTTTGTCGGTTATGCTTGTTGTTCCCACTTTAAACCTTTCACCCATTCATAAACTTTTTGTTGAGTCATTCTGTTTTGACTTCCATACTTAGACTACATTTTCCAGTGAATTTGAGTATGTCTCACTCTCTCAGCCCAAAAGAAAACTCTTACCAATAAGCCATTGCAAATGTGCTGTATTGTGTCAGCTTCTATTCATTGCAGTTACCAGGTAATTTTCAAATTGCCTTTACTTTTTAATTTATCCTCGTAGCTCTGTGTGTGTGTGTGACTTGGGATGATTTCACATCCCACCCAGGATAACATTCTACCTGTGCTTGGTCTTGTGAGAATGCTCTTTGGCTGTTTTGTCCCTGATCTGAAAAATATCGAGTTGAAAAAGAGATTAGCAAATGCCACATTTCTGCTACCATACAGTCAAATAACCATATTTTGAGCTGACCTTAATCAACTGTTTACCTTCATGCACTGATAAATGATTTTCTTTCTTAAGTTAGATTTGAGAATCAGACATTGTGTGGTTAAGAAAATAAAACATCAAATAGCATACATCTGTTTCAATGAATTATTTTTGCATCATGCCAGTATAACCATTTTTCCTTAATGTAAACATTTCATATTTCAACAGAAGGCCAAAACTTCCAGTGCTTCTTCTTTTGTGTTCATAATAATTTGTCATGAACACTTAATTTTTGTCTTCTTTGTGATCATTTTTTTTTTGTCCAGTGTCTCCTGACTAACCAGTATGAAAAAGTATATGATACGCCATTTAACTTGTCTTGATGTCTAGTTAGGCACAACGTCAAACTTTTTTGGGTTTTCCCCCTATTTGTGGCCCTCTGCACCTGAAAACATTCATTTTTAGCTTATTTTTGGACCATATTTTGTGCTGCTAGATGTCTTCAGCAAAAATGATCAGAAGGACCTGAAGTTTTGAATATCACATCGGCCAACCCCAGGCTTATGGAGTGTTGTTTCAGGGGTGCTAGGGTCAGTGATTATCGACCTCTGTCAGAGGGTGTAAAATGATAAATTTCTATTATAGTCGAGAACACTTAGACTTCGAACATTTATATTGAAACACACATTTTAATATTTCAAATATTTATTTGACACATCTGTTCTTGTTTATACTTTACTTATGAAGTAAATCATTATTTTTTTGAACACCTCAAATCAGGACAACTTATGCTAGTTCATACTTTATTTTTTGTTTGGCAAATGTGGTATTGCAGTTTTATAAAAAGCTCTTGAGTATGCTTTATAAAGTATGACAATCAGACAAACTTGCAGCCACAAGGCACAAAACAGGGGATTAGTCTTTACTGTAATTACTGATTTTTAACAGATGGCCTATAGATGGGCTGCTGCGTTGATCTGAAGGATGTACTGCTAGCGTTTCATAGAGCTGAAGCCATCAGTCCTGGAGAAAGCAATGTGAATTTGATATTTGCTGTCAAAACATTACTTTGGCCTATTTTTGAAGCCTCGAAAGTTATTGTTTGTAATTTTTATTTATTTACGTACATCTTGTGCTCTGAGTATTGTTAGCTGATGACATTTTCGAGCAACAATGTGTAGTGCCACTGCTGTGCAGTACTCCGGCACCAGTTGGTAATGTTGCTGGCACTATTTTGTGTTTAGTGTTTCTCACAATTTTATTAAAACGTATGACAGATGAAATTCTGCTCATAAACTGCATAAGCAAAAATAAAATGATTGTACATACTGTAGCAGAATGCCAGTGATTTGGGACTTTTCTTTTCTTAACTGGGTTTTATTGTTCTCCTTTCTTTTTGATTTTTAAGAAATTTTAATTGGACACAGTTACCTGGTTTGTCAATTGCCAGTCCCTCCTACTCAAGTAAAACAATTTTTTTTATATCAGTCTCCCAATACCGTACTCCATGCATATGACATAACTACTGTCGCTGCTACTATTGGCACCAATAGTAATCATCCATCCAGCTATATTCTAACTGCAGGGTCACGGGGGTCTGCTGGTGCCAATCCCAGCCAACACAGGGCGCAAGGCAGGAAACAAACCCTAGGCAGGGCACCAGCCCACAGCAGGGCACACCCACACACATACATACACACACCAAGCACACACTAGGGACAATTTAGGATCGTCATTGCACCTAACCTGCACATGTCTTTGAACTGTGTGAGGTAACCCACGCAGACACGGGGAGAACATGCAGGAGCCAGCAACACTACCCACTGCGCCACTATGCCGCCCTAGTAATCATTGAATTTTAAATATTAAAAAGTTAGTTTGTGTTTTGTTCCATTTCTAAATAACCTCCTCTTTACTTAAAGTGTACAAACCGCCTCCTGGAGTCATTTCCTTTTTTCTTTATCTCCAGATGTCACATTCCTCCTTTAATATCTGTGCTCTTTTCATTGATCTTGAATTTCTTACAAACAGTTGTGCTTGCTGAGTGGCTTCAGGTGTTAGAACATTACAACATTTTCAATAACGACAGTTAGTGGTGTTGGACTGGAGCTCCTTCCAGAGCTCGTTCTCAAGAGCTTTTAGGGGGACCAGCTGTCTGCTACCCTGAAATGGATACATGCCTTAGAATTATGGATGGGTGAATGGAATGGAGACCATTGGTTTTCCTTTTCATAAAGTCAACTTCTTGAAATTTCCTTCTTGTTAATTTCTTTGCTTGTCTTCTGCTTTTTCTCCCCCACAGCCTTCGCCTCTTCCAAAAGTTTGACACCTTTAGAATTCTAGTATGTGGTGGGGATGGAAGTGTGGGCTGGGTCCTGTCTGAAATCGACACCCTCATGTTACACAAACAGGTAATTTTCTAAGTCCTCAGCCTAAGGAGGTCACAGGCATTGGGCTCAGAGGTTTGTCTTATTAACTCTGGCCTAATGCCATGGTTATGCATTTGACTGTATTACTCTTATCTTTTTAGTGCCAGCTGGGTGTCTTGCCACTGGGCACAGGCAATGACTTGGCACGTGTGCTAGGCTGGGGCTCTGCATGCGATGATGATACCCAACTCCCACAAATCCTAGAGAAACTGGAAAGAGCAAGTACCAAAATGCTGGATAGGTGAGTGTGAATAGTACATTCTTTAAGGGCTAGCTACTAGTGTGTGCCTTGTGTAAATATATGGGTTTAAAAGAGGAATGAATGATCTGATTCCGGGATGAGGACAGGGTAGACTTTGTAGAAGATTCAGTTAAAAGAAGGCATTTAGGCATGAGATGAATAAGGAGTGACGAAGACTCTGCTCAAGATCTGGGAAATGTCTGTACGATATTAGCCAAAACAGACTAGACTTTGATCTTTTGGGATTTTGGGATTATAGCCTTAAAAAGTGTTTTTTGTTTTCCTTGTAGGTGGAGCATCATGGTTTACGAGACCAAGTTTCCCCGACAGCCTTCTTCATCCACTGTTACTGAAGATTATAGCGAAGACTCTGAGGTAATGGACTAAATAATTCAGACTAAAGCCTAACCCAAATCATTTCTCTATTTGTGTTTCCAATTTGGGCCAAAATTGTCAAGTTGCAGATGGTTCTTAAAGTCCTTTATTATAAGTCAAAAGTTAGACCATGCAGTTCAAAAATAAGTAGGCCCTAAAACTGCCCTGTCAGTTTATTTCATATGTGGCATTTCAGGGTCACCCTGAATTCTAAAAGTAAATGGGAAATCACCAGCCGGACAAAACATAGTGAAATACAAGAGAAACGATCATTTTCAATGGTCTATACTTGCTAGATGATTAGTACACCATGTGGGCACCTTTGGATAAATTACATTTTATTTGTGTACAGTGATCCCTCGTTATATCGCGCTTTGACTTTTGCGGCTTCAATCCCTCTCGGATTTTAAATGTAAGCATATCTAAATATATAGCACAGATTTTTTTCTTGTTCACGGATTTCTGCGGACAATGGGTCTTTTAATTTATGGTACATGCTTCCTCAGTTTGTTTGCCCAGTTGATTTCATACAAGGGACGCTATTGGCGGATGGCTTAGAAGCTACCCAATCAGAGTATGTATTACATACAGAGGGGACTGGGCGGTATCATGGTCTGGAATCCCTACAGATTTTATTTTTTCTCCAGCCGTCTGGAGTTTTTTGTTTTTCTGTCCCCCCTGGCCATTGAACCTTACTCTTATTCGATGTTAATGTTGATTTATTTTTTTATAATTATGTCTTTCATTTTTCTATTCTTTAATATGTAAAGCACTTTGAGCTACTGTTTGTATGAAAATGTGCTATATAAATAAATGTTGTTGTTGTTGTTGTTACATATTAAATAAAACTCCTCAATGATATAAGATATGCTTCCCGCGCGGTGCTTGATTGTTTGCTTTTCTATGTCTCTCTCACTCTCTCTGCCGGATTGAGGGTGGTGTGAGCAGAGGGGCTGTTTGCACAGAGGCTGTTTACCTAGAGGATACGGATGCTCCTCTACAAAATGCCGCTTTATCGCGGTGCTTCGGCATACTTAAAAGCCCAAAAGCACGTATAATTTTTTGATTGTTTGCTTTTCTCTCGCTCTCGCTCTCTCTCTCTCTGACATTCTCTGCTCCTGACACGCATTCTTTGAAGAGGAAGTTATGTTTGCATTCTTTTAATTGTGTGAAAGAACTGTCATCTCTGTCTTGTCATGGAGCACAGTATAAACTTTTGACTAAAGGGTGTTATTTCATGTCTAGAAGGCTCTAATAATGTTAACAGTGTGGGAGAGTTTATAAGGGCTTAAAATATATAAAAATAACCATACAAACATATGGTTTCTACTTCGCGGATTTTCATCTATCGCGGGGGGTTCTGGAACGCAACCCCCGCGATCGAGGAGGGATTACTGTACTCGCATATTACTATGATACTTTGTTGACATTGTCAGAAGACCATTATGTGGTGTTCTTGGTGTCAAATGACCATTATGGGTTTTGTGTGCTCCCGAGTGATCATTATATTCTGTAAGCACATGTCAAATGTAAAGTATGTTTCATATAAAGTTGTGCATTTAATACATTCTTGTTTATTATGGAGCTGGAGAGTGGAAACATGTTGACTATGCAAGTTAGGAACTTCATTTTACTCTTTACATATAACAATACTGCTACAGCTACTACTAGTATTTAGTTTGCTGTTTATTTTTGTGAGGAAAATTAGATCTTACCTTAAGTTGCTTTTTGTGGTGGTCAACTAAAAAATCAACACTGACCTTGCATTCGCCCAAAAATCTGACCAGGAGTTCACATGAACTCCAATAACACCTGAACACAGCATTACCCTCAAATGTTGCTGTTGTATTTCCATTTTGTGTCGTCATTTAGTGTATTACAGAGGTGATGCTTATTCTCTTATTAGTTTATGGGTTTTGTCATTTGTATTATTGTAATATTGATTCTTCTGTTTAATGTGGAAATTTAACTCTGTAAACTGATCTACTGAAAAGGTCGCTATTTAAATAATACTTTGGTGTGATTTGGGAAGTGGTTTAGTTGTTGTCAGCTCCTGACCTTAACTTATTTGAAAGTTACAAGTGATGCTTTTGCACCTCTCCAGTGAGTCCGCCTTTTGGCTGCAGTATGGAGAATACTCGATGTTATTGGTACAATGAAGGAGCCCTGATTTCCTATAAAATGTTGTTTTTTTATGTGTGTATTTTGCCTGTATACAGTGTTGATCACTGAAAGATAGAGTAGCCCATAACCTGAGCTTTATAAAAGCAAGCATTTATTGAAACAAGATAAATTTTCTTTAGAGATTTGATGCTTTATTTAGAGCAGACTTAGTGCTGTAGAATTTCCTTCCTGTGCTCCTTCTTTGTAGGTCCAGCAGATATTAGTTTATGAAGATTCAGTTGCTGCTCACTTGTCAAAAATCTTGACATCCGACCAGCACTCAGTGGTGATCTCCTCGGCAAAGTAAGTCCAAAGTTTCAATTACAACAATGAATTTTGCATGTTGTGCTTTTAAAATTTTAATTATTGAAAAGTACCCCCATAATTGTGAATTGGATTGAGCAGGTCTGAAGATGGATGGTTGAATGAATATTGAAAATTCAATGGTTTTAATTATCTATAATAATAATCTTCATTTGGATCTTGAGCTTTGTTTATCCATGAATGAATTAGAAGAAGAAGCACTAGATCGCACTAGAGAGACGGCTAAAACATAGGCACTGCATTAAGAATCTCCTCCAGGCTTATACTACTGAAGACTGTAGTACTCCAGTCACACGTCAAAACACAGACATTCAAACTAAACAAATTGTTGTGCTTTAAATTAACTAAAGAGATCTTCATTTAGATCTTGATCTTTGTTTGTCCGCAAAATCCACGCATTCGTAGACCACCTTTCAGTTTAGTACATTGTTACTCACGGATGTCAACATGTACCGGATTAACGAAAGGGGTGGTGGGCAGTTTTACGCTGGTTAGCTCCTGAGGCCTGGTTAGAGAATGAGATTGCCGAAGATAAAAGGTAAGTGCCTACGTAACATATGGATGAAAGAAAGACAGTGGGTAAATGAATGACAACGTAACAGCACGCTCGGAAATTATTATTGTTACGTTGTAGCCGGCGAGTGCTGCGCGTCTCACAGTTGTACCATGGCTTGCTCACATGTCAGTGAAGTGATCCCTATTTATGCTTTAAAGAGCCTGGTTACCTGTGTGTTCCCCTTTTATAACCATTGCTCCGTGTATATTGCCTTACTCTTTGGATTGCCACAAAACAACCTGCGAGATTGGAGAAAGGTTGAGAAGACATCGTGAGAGGAAACAATAGCGTCGTGAAAACGAGACGGACTGTGAATGGACAGTAGCAGAAATGCTCTCACACCACCACATAATTAGTGATTCCGAGTAGGCCGTTCCTATCGAATCAATGTCCAACGGTTTTCTTTTGTAATTTTGTTTCCCTTATAAAAAATCATAATGCAGTGCGACGAAGGGCCCAGTTCACGACTGGCAGCCGCGTTTAAACAGGGAGCCCTTCACAGACATGGCTAGTTACCTATACTTTATCACAGGCTACTTGAATGAGTTTAGAAATAAAAGCAAGCTGTAAAACCCTTAAGGACACTTGATTTTAACTATCCCTTTTACGCCTGTCTAGCTCAATGCGAAAAGAAGAAATCGTTCATATTCACAAAAAAAAATCATTTAATCTTCTGTCCATTCTCCAGTCCACTCCTGCCATAGAAGTTACATTAAAAAAACTTTAAAACCGCAGACCTCACCCAAATTGCGGTAGCAGATATCTCAAGTGTTTGTGTCTATGTATGTGGCAACGGCAGATTTCCTATTTTTCAGACTGGGTCCTTTTAATGTCTAATATACACTCGCTGAGCAAGTTATTACACGCACATGCTTATCCATGCCATTATGTAATCAGCCAATCATATGGCAGCAGTGCAGTGCACAACATCATACAGATATGGGTGAGGAGCTTCAGGTAATGTTCATATCAAACACCAGAATGGGGAAAAATGTTCTCATTGATTTCACCCATGGTATGACTTTTCTGTATTTCTGTAACTGCTGATCTCCTGGGATTTTCACACATAACAGTCTAGAGTTTACTCAGAATGCCATAAAAACAAAAAACATCCAGTAAGTGGAAGTTCTGTGGCCATAAACGCCTTAATTAGAGAGGTCAGAGGAAAATGCCTTGACTTTTTCAGGCTGACTAAAAGGCTACAGTAACTCAGATGACCATTCAGTTAATCTGTGGTGAACATAAATTCATCTTAGATCGAACAACACATTGAACGTCAAGGTAGATAGGCTGCAACAGCAGAAGACCACTTTGAATTCCACTCCCGTCAGTCAAAAACACAAAACTAAGACTGCAGTGGGCATAGGCTCACAAAATCTGGACTGTTGAAGACCAGAAAAATGTAGCCTGGTCTGATGAATTTGGCACTAACAGCATGAATCCATGCACCCAACAGTCCAGGCTGGTGGTGGTGGTGTAATCGTGTAGAGAATGTTTTCTTGGCACACTTTGGTCCCGTTAATGCCAACCAATCATTGCTTGAATCCCACAGTCTGTTTGAATGTTATCGCTGAACATGTGAATCCCTTCATGATCACAATTTACCCATCTTCTAATGGTTATTTTTGGCATGATATTGTACCATGTGACAATGCAAAATCTGTCTCAAAATAGTTTTATGAACATGAGAATAATTTCAATAAGTTCTTTGGCCTTCCCAGGCATCGGAACTGAATCCAATAGAACTTCTTTGGGATGTACTGGAATGGGAGATGCACAGCATGTGCTGACAGATCTGGAAGAATTGGGCAATGCAATTATGTCAAATTACATCAAAGTGAGGTTTCCAACATCTTGTGGAACCCATGCCAAGAAGAACTGAGGCTGTTTTGAAAGCAAAAGGAGCCCCTAGCTAGTATTAGTATAGTGTTTTTAAGAATTTGCTCAGTGAGTGTACAAACATAATTTTTACAATAGATTTCAAATTCTATTTTTTTATTTGATAAACTGAAAAAGTATACTGGCAGCAGCCACTACAAATATCTTAATACAGTCTCCTTCCTGGTAGTCTCAGTGTGACTTTGTAGGTGACACAATGCCAAATTGTTTTACAAAGCACAAATTGAGTTGATAAATTTTTTCCACATGCATTTTAGTATTTTTGTTTTTGTATGAAAACTGGTGTGTATCATCTCCCACACAGACTGAATGCAAAGCTCTTTGGGACATAACCTTTCATTCTCTGAAATGACAGTCCTCGGATTGCAATTAGTGTTTTGCCATTGATTCCATACTGACCTGTGCACTTCACCTGCCAGGGTGCTCTGTGAAACGGTAAAGGATTTTGTGGCGAGAGTGGGGAAGGCTTACGAAAAAACACCAGAGAGTTCCGAAGAGTCCGAGGCCATGGCCAAGAAGGTAAGATCAATGTAGAAGTTTTTTTTATTGAAAAGTTCTTCATGAGCAAAACTTCTGCCTTGCAGATGTTGTGTTCTGCAGTCAAAAACATGGCAAAATAATATTCAGGTCTCTATACAGAACCATTAAGCAGGCCAGGACCTTCACTGGCCAGGCCAGAAGAGACTTAAACCCAGGCCAGCTTGCCACATAGAACCACCTACAGTCTTCAGTCTAGCTAGATCCAGAGTGGAACAAACTGCCTTTGCACTTTCAAATATAAATATCACAAAATGCATTCAAATGTCCTACAAGTTAAAGGATAACGACAAATCTCTGGCCTGTAGACAGAAGGGCAGTGAAAAACCTTTATAATTGACCAATGTTTATTAACAAATTAGAAAATATAACTAAAGTGCTTGTTGGGATAAGCTGCAGCTTAGCCCATGACCCTGCTCGGAATAAACAAGTTTGAAAATTAATGTACAGTTGGGTCCATAAATATTTGGACAGAGACAACTTTTTTCTAATTTTGGTTCTGTACATTACCACAATGAATTTTAAATGAAACAACTCAGATGTAGTTGAAGTGCACACTTTCAGCTTTAATTTAGTGGGTTGAACAAAAAGATTGCATAAAAATGTAAGGCAACTAAAGCATTTTTTTTAACACAATCCCTTTATTTCAGGGGCTCAAAAGTAATGGGACAAATTAAATAACTGAAAATAAAATGGTCATTTCTAATACTTGGTTGAAAACCCTTTGCTGGCAATGACAGCCTGAAGTCTTGAACTCATGGACATCACCAGATGCTGGGTTTCCTCCTTTTTAATTCTCTGCCAGGCCTTTACTGCAGCGGCTTTCAGTTGCTGTTTGTTTGTGGGCCTTTCTGTCCGAAGTTTAGTCTTCAACAAGTGAAATGCATGCTCAATTGGGTTAAGATCAGGTGACTGACTTGGCCATTCAAGAATTTTCCACTTCTTTGCTTTAATAAACTCCTGGGTTGCTTTGGCTGTATGTTTTGGGTCATTGTCCATCTGTATCATGAAACGCTGCCCAATCAGTTTGACTGCATTTAGCTGGATTTGAGCAGACAGTATGTCTCTGAACACCTCAGAATTAATTTGGCTGCTTCTGTCCTGTGTCACATCATCAATAAACACTAGTGTCCCAGTGCCACTGGCAGCCATGCACACCCAAGCCATTACACTGCCTCCACCGTGTTTTACAGATGATGTGGTATGCTTTGGATTTTGAGCTGCTCCACGCCTACTCCATACTTTTTTCTTGCCATCGTTCTGGTAGAGGTTGATCTTGGTTTCATCTGTCCAAAGAATGTTTTTCCAGAACTGTGCTGGCTTTTTTAGATGTTCTTTAGCAAAGTCCAATCTAGCCTTTCTATTCTTGAGGCTTATGAGTGGCTTGCACCTTGCAGTGCACCCTCTGTATTTACTTTCATTCAGTCTTCTCTTTATGGTAGACTTGGATATCGAAACGCCTTCCCCCCTGGAGAGTGTTGTTCACTTGGTTGGCTGTTGTGAAGGGGATTCTCTTCACTATGGAAATGATTCTGCGATCATCCACCACTGTTGTCTTCCGTGGACGTCCTAGTCTTTTTGTGTTGCTGAGTTCACCAGTGCTTGCTGTCTTTCTCAGGATGTACCAAACTGTAGATTTTGCCACTCATAATATTGTAGCAATTTCTCGGATGGGATTTTTCTGTTTTCGCAGCTTAAGGATGACTTCTTTCACCTGCATGGAGAGCTCCTTTGACCGCATGTTGTCTGTTCACAGCAAAATCTTCCACATGCAAGCACCACACCTCAAATCAACTCCAGGCCTTTTATCTGTTTAATTGATAATGACATATCGACGGACTTGCCCACACCTGCCCATGAAATAGCCTTTGAGTCAATTGTCCAATTACTTTTGAGCCCCTGAAATGAAGGGATTGTGTTAAAAAAATGCTTTAGTTGCCTCACATTTTTATGCAATCTTTTTGTTCTGAATTAAAGCTGAAAGTCTGCACTTCAACTGCATCTGAGTTGTTTAATTTAAAATTCATTGTGGTACTGTACAGAACCAAAATTAGAAAAAAGTTTTCTCTGTCCAAATATTTATGGACCTAACTGGATGGATGGTTGGGCAAATAAGAATAGCTTAAAAGTCAATCCAGTGAAAACAAGTCCCAATACACCATCCACAAGCAAAACCAAATAACAGAAGTGAAAACGTCTGTAAATCAGAAATAAAAACTGAAAAAATATTTTCATAAAGACTCCTCTAACAATCTCAATGAATTACTAGCTTGATCTAGCTCTGACTTCCAGATAAAGGCAATGGGAGGACCTAGCAGTGAAGACGTGCAAGGGTTGCCTCACCTGCTGGGAATCCACTCACTTAACACATGGAATATGGGCATATTTATATGTCAGGTCAGGTCAGGTTGGGAAGCATGCACTGGTACAGCACATTGCCGCAACCACCACACGACGAAACAGTTCGTGGTACTGGTTGGCAACCCCATAGGCAGACACATGGTCCAGTTCCACCCTCCGGAAATGACCATCTATCTGACTCAGTGGCCTGGTTAAGCCTCTTGGGTCCTCAACAATGAGGATCCTGCGAGCCGGGTCACCCTCTGGGAATCGCGCCACATGGCTGTAGTGCTGTAACCCACACTTCCTCACAATGTAGGTAATGTGCCTCTTTCGGGACTCCATGAGCAACCGCTCATTCGACACAAAGTGAAACCAGCAGCAAAGAGACACAGTACCAGAGGAGTCCAGTCTTCATTTCAGGTCACTGGATAAGCATCCATGTCTCGCAACCATATAGCAGGACAGGAAGCACCAGGACTCTAAAGACATGGACCTTCGTCCTTTTGCATAGGGTATCGGTAGCGCCACACACCCCTTTCCAGTGACCTCATGACCCCCCATGCTCTCCAAATCTGTCTACTGACTTCATAGGAAGTGTCACCAGAGACATGAATGTCACTGCCGAGGTAAGTAAACCTCTCGATAAGGTTGACACTCTCTCCGCAGACAGACACACTGCTGATGGCTGTGCCTAAGAGGTCATTAAAGGCCTGGATCTTGGTTTTTATCCAGGACACTCACAAGCCCAGACTCTCATACTCCTCGCTCAATCTTACTCAAGAGTAATAACGATGACACAAACTCAAGTTGATACACAACAGCAGAGGCATACATTTAAAGTTTGTCTGTGCATATGTAGGCTTCTTGAGGATAATAAAATTGGGCACTGTGGGCTGCTGGCTCCATGTACTCATTTTAGGATCAACAGCAGGCCTTGGTCAGACATGCAAGTAATTTCACTGTACCTTCTATATGTGACAATACTACTACAACTAATACATTTTGATAGATTAGTGATGGCATTTGCACACATTGTTTCTATTGTGTGCATTATCAGAAGGTATTAAAATCATTCTGTTTAGGTCTCTGAACTTTTTATTCTAACTTGATTAGCTTTGGATGTAACTTTTTTATATGTATTGATCTATTTCAGTCAAGCAGTAGTTGGAATTCAGTATGACTGTGGCCTTAGGCACAAGGTAGAAAGCTTTCCCATAAATTGGTATGTGTATGCACATTCTCAAATCCATGTAGATTTTAAGTTTAGCCTTTTGAATTTAAAGTAAATTAGAACCTTTTAGTATAGTACATGGAGAACAGGCAGCAATTATTGCTCCATCCCATTTAGCTTTTCCTTTTGATATCAACAGTTTAATGAGGTTAAGCAAGTCTGATCTAGTAAATGAATGACCAAATTTGCATAATTTAGGAATATAGTGTCAAATTGGAAAGCACCATACAGCAAAGATTGCCAATGGAATCAAATGCAACTCTTTGTTGTAGCACTTTAGAGGTTGAAAAATAGATTGTTAGGACTGCTTATATTAACATTAGGATTAAATATGGTGTGGTAGATAGGGGGCACTCTCGCTCCCTTGAACCCCTGTCCACGACTCCAGACACCAGGTAAAAGTCCTCAAATCGACTTTATTTTGTTTCCACAGTGTACAAAGCACACTCTCCTCCACAATACTCATATAAATCACTAATACTAATCACAAATACACAAATAACCAATCCTCCAGCTCCCAGATGCGTTGCCACCCTTCCACCCAGCTCAGCTCGCCGTCTGGGAGCTCCCACAGTCCTTTTATATCTCCTGACCCGGAAGTGTTTCTGCCCAATAGTCCACAAGTCCTTATTCCTTCCGGGTCAGGGTAAATAGTCCTTTTCTTCAACCCAGAAGTCCGTCGCTCTTCCTGTGACGAACCTCCGGGTCACAGGGCACGAAGAAGCCCTTGGTCCTCCCTGCAGCTCCCTCCTGTGGCCCCCATGGCATCCAGCAGGGCTTTGCATAAAAACTTCAATGTCCATGATGCCCTGCTGGTCTTCTTGGGACCTCCACGCTGCAAGGAGGGCTCCACCTGGCGGCTTGGGGGTATTGGCCAGGATAAATGGCCGGCCATCCTTCACAATGGTGTCACTAAGGATTTTAAGGGTAAATGTTTTTAGAATGACTTTAAATGATCATGTCACAAAAAACCTGTTTTGATACGGTAGTTTGTACCCCACATACTTTCCGGTATATTGCATTATTTTAAAACTTTTCAAGAGGTCTCTCAAGATTCAAGTTCTCTCAATGATTCAGGTTCTTTTCTAAACTAGCCTTCTGCCATTCTTAACCCTACAGTGTAGTGTCCTCAAGGAGAAGCTGGACTCCCTTCTCAAGACGCTCAATGACGAGTCTCAAGCCTCCACTTGCCTTCCCAGCCATCCACCCACCATTGCAGAGGAACAAGAGGATGGAGAGGGGATGCAATCACCTACCAGAGACCACCCCACTCCTCCCCAGATTCCATGCCCTTCTAGAAGTCCCCAAGCCATCTTTAAACCACGGGAGCAGCTCATGTTAAGAGCCAACAGCCTGAAGAAGGCCATCAGGCAAATCATTGAACACACGGAAAAGGGTAGGTGGATTCACTGGGAATAAAGAATTGTGTATCCATTGTATTTGACAAAACTTGTGTAGCCATTGTCCTTAAAATAATGGAGTACATCCACAACTCTCTCTTAGCACCCTCCTGAAACTAATATCTATGTTACAGTAAAACAAGAGCAAAGGAATTTGGTAAAACTTGGGACTTTGGTGTACAGTAAAAGTAACCTTTGAATCCTGATTTATAGATGAGCTGATATAGTGCAAAGGTTTGTAAGATGTGGAAATGTGATATGAAGGGATAGAGAAATGGTAGTGAAAAGCTTGAAATCCCAAAGTTATTGGAGTACTCTGTGGGTCTTAGTTTCAAGAAGCATTTGTGAACTTTAGTATGGACATTGGAACGGAACACAAACCATGACTCGTAAATTAATGTTAAATAATTAACCAACATTCAAACTGTACCAAACTACAAGCCGAAAATAAATAATAGCTCATTATGCGATCTGAATCAACCCGTTTGGATCTGCGACCCAACACAAACCAGATTTATTAACAAGTATGTCTTGTAAATTTGTGCTTCATTGTAAATTACAGAGGCCTATTTAAATGTTTATGGCAGCAAACATTGTTTTGTTTGCTATTATTCCAATTCTAAGACAAATTATGAAAACTTAGTGTGTCTGTATTGAAAAAGATGTTTCTAACCTAGTACTGTATCTAGTTTACCTTTCCCTGGTCAATTAAGTAGAACCTTGGATGTATATGAACTAGTCATTTAATATGCATCATTATAAACCATTATTTTGAATATGTAGATTTATATGAGGTTATAGTCTATTCAAAGTATTTTTCAAGTCAAAGTTATTTTTTCCACAGTCATGGTACACATTAAATTTGCTTTCTTGATTGAGGCATTTATTTTCATTTGAAAAGGTACCATGTTTCTTACTGTTTTATATGTAGCTTAACTTGTTTAGTTGGTAGTGGTTTTTAATCTCATGTCTTCCGGGAGAATGAACATAAGAACGTTTCCGATACAATGTGTGCCAATGGTGACCAGCACTAGACAACAGTAAACGTATCAAAAATGTCCACAAAAAAAATCTCATGTTACTCGTGTTGCATAATCAACACGTCCAGTCATCTAGTGGTATGTTCACAATGTACAAACTGTAGACAGAGGTCTTCAGTGTGCCACTGTGATCTGTGAGAGCCTCTAATGAGCTTATTCCCAGGGAACATGCACCCTCTGCTGGATATCCAAACACATACTTTTTGGTAAAATATCCTTATATATAATTTGATACTATCTGTATGTATGGTGTTCAAGTCAATATCCCGTATGTATGGTGTTCGCGTCAATACCCCGACTCAATAGAAGTTAGAACCATGCAATGGGACTGTGCCTCTGTAGGTAGAACATAACGTGGCAAACGCGGATGCAGTATTGCATGATTGGCTAAGAATGTTTGAATGCTTCAGTGACACCGCTGGACAGCCGAGTATAGTAAGTCAGTGTTGGTTCGAGCAGATAACAGTAAGTTCGGTTGGTTTTTGGAACATTGGTTTGGTGGGACATACTTTCCAGGACTAACATCGTCGACTGACTTAAACCCTTTGACAGCTCCGGAACTGTAAGTAATTTAGAACATATCACCATTTGCTTGGTATGTCAAAATCTCTTTCGGCAGTTCGGTTTTGGCATCCGTCCTTCTGACATCTATTGGCAAACTGAGCAATGACGGCTGGGTACTAACAACAGTCATTGTTTAAATTTTAGCCGATCTCAGATCTAAAATGACCATGCCAACATACAGGTGCTGGTCATAAAATTAGAATATCATGACAAGGTTGATTTATTTCAGTAATTCCATTCAAAAAGTGAAACTTGTATATTAGACTCATTCATTACACACAGACTGATGTATTTCAAATGTTTACTGTATTTCTTTTAATTTTGATGATTATAACTGACAACTAATGAAAGTCCCAAATTCAGTATTTCGAAAAATTAGAATATAAATTAAGACCAATGCAAAAAAAGGATTTTTAGAAATGTTGGCCAACTGAAAGGTATGAACATGAAAAGTATGAGCATGTACAACACTCAATATTTAGTTGGGGTTCCTTTGGCCTGGATTACTGCAGCAATGCGGGGTGGCATGGAATCGATCAGTCTGTGGCACTGCTCAGGTGTTATGAGAGCCCATGTTGCTACGATAGTGGCCTTCAGCTCTTCTAAATTGTTGGGTCTGGCGTATTGCATCCTCCTCTTCACAATACCCCATAGATTTTTCTATGGGGTTAAGGTCAGGCGAGTTTGCTGGCCAATTAAGAACAGGGATGCCATGGTCCTTAAACCCTAGGTACTGGTAGCTTTGGCACTGTGTGCAGGTGCCAGGTCCTGTTGGAAAATGAAATCTGCATCTCCATAAAGTTCGTCATCAGCAGGAAGCATGAAGTGCTCTAAAACTTCCTGGTAGACGGCTGCGTTGACCTTGGAACTCAGAAAACACAATGGACAAACGGCAGCAGATGACATGGCACCCCAAACCATCACTGACTGTGGAAAATTTACACTGGACTTCAAGCAACGTGGATTCTGTGCCTCTCATCTCTTCCTCCAGACCCTGGGACCTTGATTTCCAAAGGAAATGCAAAATTTACTTTCATCAGAGAACATAACTCAAGCAGCAGTCCAGTCCTTTTTGTCTTTAGCCCAGGCGAGACGCTTCTGACACTGTCTCTTGTTCAAGAGTGGCTTGACACAAGGAATGCGACAGCTGAAACCCATGTCTTGCATACATCTGTGCGTGGTGGTTCTTGAAGCACTGACTCCAGCTGCAGTCCACTCTTTGTGAATCTCCCCCACAGTTTTGAATGGGTTTTGTTTCACAATCCTCTCCAGGGTGCGGTTATCCCTATTGCTTGTACACTTTTTTCTACCACATCTTGTCTTTCCCTTCGCCACTCTATTAATGTGCTTGGACACATAGCTCTGTGAACAGCCAGCCTCTTTAGCAATAACCTTTTGTGTCTTGCCCTCCTTGTGCAAGGTGTCAATGGTCGTCTTTTGGACAACTGTCAAGTCAGCAGTCTTCCCCATGATTGTGTAGCCTACAGAACTAGACTGAGAGACCATTTAAAGGCTTTTGCAGGTGTTTTGAGTTAATTAGCTGATTAGAGTGTGGCATCAGGTGTCTTCAATATTGAACCTTTTCACAATATTCTAATTTTCCGAGATACTGAATTTGGGACTTTCATTAGTTGTCAGTTATAATCATCAAAATTAAAAGAAATAAACATTTGAAATACATCAGTCTGTGTGTAATGAATGAATCTAATATACAAGTTTCACTTTTTGAATGGAATTACTGAAATAAATCAACTTTGTCATGATATTCTAATTTTATGACCAGCACCTGTAATTATTACTTCGACTCTGATTAGAGTCGTAAAATACCGTCTGTTTTGAAAATTTGTTTGCCGGAAAAAATCAAATGAGATACGCTGAAGAGCTGAGTTCAAGCTCTTCAATACATCGGCCGAAAAGGTCTATTTTAAGCACAAATCAGTGCCATGATATCAAAATCATTTCAAGTACTTAAAAAAACAAATAATTCTTTGCAGAGAAAGTATGGGTTTCACAAACGTAGAATTTGTAGCCCGCTTCAATCGGGCTCCCAGTCGCTAGTTGTTAAATAAATAATTTCACAAAATTAAAGTAGTCCACAAAAGTGAAGCTTTTTTATACAGGATCGCACTTTTGAACTGAATACCCGTCTCTTGACAAATGCAGGATTCTCTGCCTCATTCAAGTAATTGTCCTTATGGGAAAAAGTGAGTGACATAAACTCATAGATGAATGTCCTGTTGGCCTTCAGTTGGGATGTTCACATCTCACATAAGCACTAGAAGCCGTAACTTCAAGCATGGTCAGGGCAACTGTGTTGAGGGCCTACTGGCGCCGAGACCTCTATTAATTTAAGTTTGCCTCTCAATATAGATTATTAAAAACATGCTTATATACATATTTTTAATTTATGTGTTTCACATAACAACCATTTACATAGGAAGAAATAAACTGAATAAAAATTACTATTTGACAAAAAATGTAAAATGCAAGTTTTCCTGGACCGTACTACACAGCAATTTTGATCACCAACTGCTCAAGAAATTCAGCTCCCAGGTTCAATTAATGGCGAGTTCTTTGGTTTGACATTTGCCTTTGTATACTGTGTGTGTGTGTGGTGGGCTGGCACCCTGCCCGGGGTTTGTTTCCTGCCTTGCACCCTGTGTTGGCTGAGATTGGCTCCAGCAGACCCCCGTGACCCTGTAGTTAGGATTTCGATGGATGGATACTGTATGTGTGAGCTTTAATCTAACAACAGCACACATCAGCCTTGATGTAGTTTTACTTTATCAACAGAGAAATGTTTTTCTAGCTAAATCGTGCATAATTGGTGTAGAGAGTGCATTAACAACATCATTTAAGTGGTCTTCTTAGCTAAACTGCAGAAGACTCGCTCTTTAATGTTTATGCCTACATTTATTTATTTATGGATTGATTGATCGATCTTCCCTTCATTGCTCTGTATACATGGGCCCAGGTGCTTCTGGGAGCTGCCTTGACAGATACAGCCTCTGCTTGGCTTTAGGATTATGAGGCAACAGTGTTAACCTGCAGCATTGCATCATGCAGGATGTAGCTCTCTTTACTCAAATCTCTTATGTTTGCACTCTCAGGCATATTTGTTTTGAATCAAGAATACTGTGAGTTTGCTTCCACTTCTGCTGCACACCCCGACTTCAGAACATCACGATTACCACAATAATTTTGATTGTTTTTTTTTCATTGTATTTTCATATCTGAGAAGGAGTATTTTTAAAGCATTTTAGTAGAAAGTTGATGTGGCATTAAGCAGCTTCAGGCACATTCAGAAAATAGTATCAAGAATTTGTGATAAAATGTATTACTTCCAGTTTTCTTTTGTTTTCATAACAATGTGTCTGAAAAGAAGGTGGCTTATTTTCAGAGATCAAAGCCTTTGCCACATCAAAGTGAACATATTTGGTACAGTTATAAGCCTTTTATTGTGTTTGTATCAGGGTCCTGGAAACTCCATTATAAACTGCTAGAACAGAGTTGTTTTTAATTTATAACAAATGCTTTAATTAAGAACAAAGTTTCACTGGCCAAATTAATATATACTATGTTTTTGTAAAATGGGCGGCATGGTGGGGCAGTGGTAGCGCTGCTGCCTCACAGTTAGGAGACCCGGGTTTGCTTGTTTGCATGTTCTCCCCGTGTCTGCGTGGGTTTCTTCCCACAGTTCAAAGACATGCAGGTTAGTTGGATTGGCGATTCTAAATTGGCCCTAGTGTGTGCTTGGTGTGGATGTGTGTGTCCTGCGGTGGGTTGGTGCCCTGCCCAGGATTGGTTCCTGCCTTGCGCACTGTGTTGGCTTTGATTGGCTCCAGCAGACCCCCGTGACCCTGTGTTCAGATTCAATGGGTTGGAAAATGGATGGATTTTTAAAAATTCTTTCTTAATGATAAAATAGCATCTAATACCATGCATGCCCTTTGAACCTCTTTCTTCTTCAGTACTCGTGTGTCATCCCAGCATTATTTGCTGTCACTTTTGCTTCAGCTCTAACTGACTGGCATTGGCTTGCTTTCTTGACATGTAGTGGGAAGTCAAGCAAAATGACACCTTTTATTATTTAACTAAAAGGATTACAATACGTAGGCTTTTGAGGCAACTCACGCCGCTTCTTCAGGCAAGATGTAATGCCAATGTTTTTTTCAGTTATTTTTTTTTTTTTGTTGGGTGGGCTTTCTTTGCATCCCAGGTGTTGTCAAGAACTTTCCAGATCCGTTGAGCATTTGCCAAAAGTAAGCAATTTGCTCAAAATATCCAAACTCAATCATTCCCCCTTTTGCAATGCCTCTATGTGTTTATTACCCTATTTTTTTCTTCTTCGTTTAAGTAACCAATTTTGCCTTCATGGCATCACTGTTTTGGTAATGATGCCAAGAGTACTGCAGGATTTTCTATTAGAGAAATAGGGCAAAGGCCATTGTTTTCCCTCTCTGTTCAGTGTGGTCAAACGAGGTATGACACCGATACAAAGGATAAATGTTGGGGTGGAATAACACCAAAATAAACAGACGCATGATGGAGTTAAAACAGAACAAAGAAGTGTAGCCTGCACTGCCGTCTCTGTAACTTTAAGTAAGCTTGGGTGTGCAGTCTGGCTTTGGTCAAGAGCTTTCTGTTCCTCAACTGGCCCAAGTCCAAAATGAGACCCAAGCATCTGGGAGTATCCTGTCTGCAGTCATCCGCAGATAGTATTTCAAGGCCCTGTTTTGTCCATTAAGGAAAGGCTTTCTTACTGCCACTCATCCTGTCAGACCTGTATCACAAAGTCTCCTGTTCACAGTAGAAACAGAGACTTGCTTTTTTCAACCACTGATAAGCTGTGCTTGAAGCTGTTGTGCTGTGAGGTGCCTGTCACGCAAGCTGGTGACACTCAGAAAGTTGTCACCTAATTGGGATGTGACTTTGGGTCTTCCTATCAGAGATTCTTCCAGTTGCCTTTCTTTGGATTACGTAGGCCACCGTACTCACTGACACTTTGATTGTTTTGCAAATTCTCTAAATGAAAGGCCTACACTTCTAAGGGTAAGAATACTTTGTCTCATTTCATATATTAATTCCTGTTTTCTTGCTATTAGCACTGGGATATTGTCCAAGTAGTACTTCAGAGGGTGTAGTAATGAAGTCTGTTAAAACTCTGCTTTAAGACTGACTGAAGGTTTTTAAGTAATCCACAGATGTTGGGACACCTGTGTAAATGGTTTGCTTCAACTTGCAAGGCTTAATTTACTTTAACTAATGCAGAACATCTGGAGGTTGTAACCTATTAGTTGTTCCCTGAAGAAGGCCCATTTGTAATATATTTGTAATATGTATCATGGTGGTGCAGTGGTTAGCACTGCTGCCTCACTGCTCAGATCACATGCTTGGTCACAATGAACAATTCAGAACTGTTGGTAGACTTTTCCTATCACTCAGGAACACTTAAAAGACCATTTCTCCATTATAATCCACTCAAAAGTAGTTCAGTTCCTCGTTCCTCATTGTCTTCAATGCATTATGGTGAATATTTCCATGATTTCAGCAGGGTTTGATTATCACTACCTTGGAGTTATCTTGGTGGTGGGGAGATTGGAGTTCCTTTTTACTGCAGTGAGGAGAGTGTTCCAGGATTTTAAGCCCTGAAATAAATCAAATTCATTTCACTTTAAGAAGCGCCATCTATAGAAGTTAAGTAGTTCTGCCTTAAAATTATTTACCCAGGAAATACTGGGTGCAGCTGTTAGTATTGACATAAAAGATGAAACATAAGGTGGACACACATTATAACACAGAAAGAGTTTTTTTTTTTTATAAAGAGGTTTTTGGAATTCTTTTGATTTTACAGACTTTTTCATTTTGTGTTTTACTATTTAGAATTTTAGTGTGATGTCGTAAAGAATTCACCCTTATATTACACAACTGTGGATGAGAGAGAGCTAAACTGTGAGGCTGCAATTGTTTCCGTTTTCCTGAAAAGCTTTTGCTGTGCGGTGTTGCATTTGTTACTTTCTTTTTGATTACAGAATGTTGCTTGTGCTCGAGTACACTCTTTGTCTTGCCACAAGATCCTCTGTATGTAGTGCCGTCATCCTCGGCTCGCTGTCAAGCTCTTTGCTGTATCCTCAGTAACACCACAGGGAAAGCTTGTCTCTGATATTCCCTTGGCTTCTCATTCTTTCAAGATTGGGCTCAATCACTGACACAGGGTTTAATCCTGGGGGAGCAGATCTTAGAGCTATGTTCAGAGTGTCCGCAGCTCCAATGCTTTTAGAAAAGTGGATTCAACAATTAATGAAATTACTTTCCTGCTCCTAGGAGAATGGCCCTGCTTTCTGCCCCAAAGAGACAGATGAAATGTTGCACCTAGGTTTTAAAGGGAGGTGTGGGCTCTGGTGACTGGATGATAGCATCTTCCAGTTGCACATTTAATGTCTGCTTATAGTTGTGTTGTTTTGTCCATAAGAGTGAGTCAGAGCTCAGCTTGTAGTTACAAGATTAAAGCTAATGTCCTATTAGTCTAAAGGAGTCCCTGTAGACATGTCGGCTCCTTCTTGATTGACACGTCTTTTTATCAAATAAAACTCAAAGCCTGCTAGCCACATGCTTATAGAACTGCTGTTTAGCCACTTATTTAAGAATTCACTGTAGAATGTAGGTGGCTTTCTCCATTTCTGACAAGTGTGCTGTCTGAAGAAGTCTTGTGTGCAAATGAAAGCCTAGCAAAATGTGGCAGTGCCATCTTTGTCCTATACGTTTCCACACATCTACCTATCTAACACAAGTTGAAATTTAAGTGATCAACATAGACCTCAGCGTTATCGTTTGCAGTACGCCGTGCAGTGCATATGTCTCTGTTACTCGCCATTCAGTATGGGATTCGTCAAAGTAGTGTTAATGTTTGTGATGTACCATCTGTTGGAATGACAAATGTGATGCATTTTATTACTAAAAATGTTTGAGGCGCACTTGTCTTTTAGAATAATTGAGAAAATAGCAACTAGGCAGGCACACAATCAGACAGACAGACACTTATCCTTTTATTAAGGTGGATTCATGTTTTTGTTCGTTATAGCTGTGGATGAGCAAAACACCCAGACACAAGAGCAGGAGATCTTCACACTGGTGAGCACATCTGAAGACGAAAACAAAAGTGAGGAAAAGCCATCCCAGGGCGTAAATCTCGTCAGCATCACGAACAAAGGGCGGGCACCAAGAAAAGGTGAGTCACTGCTCCTATTGCATTAAAGTGTTGCCATCCGTGGCCCATCAAGGACAATAAAACAGTTGTGGCTGCCCCACTCCGGTCACAGATATCGGCCTTGTGTTCCTCCAGCATCCAAATCTCCATGCGAGAGGCTGATTGGCAAAGGAAGTCTGTCAGTGGGCAGCTCTGCATCACTTCCTGCCCAGACAGGAAACCGGGACAGCTTACCGATGTTGAACACGAAAATTCTGTATTCAAGTAAGGCTGTTGACTCTTTTTTAACCCCTTCTTTTTCTGTTTTAACAAAAGCCAGCGTGTATCTTAAGCACAAAAAAGACATGCTTCGAAAGATGTTCTTATGTGTTGCATCTTTTGCCACTTCTCTGTCCTGTGTTGCCATGTGACAAAAAGCTTTTCCTGATTCCTTCCGCTCTAACAAGTTCTTTAAAAAATGATCTGGAAATTGTGCAACAAATAATGGGGTGACTGACAATTACCTTTTAGAAGTACCAAACTGCCTTCGTTTTAAATTTGAACTTTACTGTATATAGGCAGTTCCATATTTTTGACCCCTCTTGGTTTCTTTTCCTTACTTTTATGCACTTGGAAGCAGTAGCAGTGTTTTTGCCCCGTACACATGAGTACAGTACAAAACCTCACTGCTGTCCCGCGCCATGACAGTCCAAAATGTATTAAAGTACATAACTTCACAATTATAAACCTTTTGAAACAAATCAGATTGTTAATGTTCTTAGCTTTTAATCAATACACAGATATTGTTGATCTGCTTTTATATTGAACAGGAGGTAGGAGGAAGGGAGAATAAACTTTGGTCTTGTGACTTCTCAAGCATGCAGCCCAATTTCCTACTGATATTAATAAAATGAATAATTTTCAAATAACCCATTTCCAATAATGTGAATTCTGGTGGCTTAGTTAATTACGGACAGAAATAAGATTAGCTTTGTAGTGTTCTGGTATGCAATAACCACATGTCACATGCAGCAAAGATGTATTTTGAAAAGTTACTTTTGCATTCTAAAATATTTTATTCCAAGATTTAAAGTATTTCATGGCATCAGTATTGAGTTAATGAAAATAAAGAGATGGCCAACAATTCTTCAACTCCATATGCCTGTCCTTCATTTCCCTAAAATCAGACACTCTTACAAACCAGTCAACCCAAACAAACTAGACGCACTCCACATACCCTACCAAAGCTAAAACTGACACAGACTCACTAAGCACAGTCTAAGTCCACCCATGTGGACAACAAGAGACTGAAGAAATGGAAGTGAACGTGCACCTTCAGCTGACCTAAACAGATCACGGGAGCCTTCACTATCATCAGCATCACACAACTTGTAGAGGATCAACATGAAATCAATGTCTTTACACTTCCAGCCTGGCAGAATGCCTTGTACCAGAAGTTAGCAGCCAAAGTACTGAAATTTAATGCAATTATTATATATTCATCTCTTACTTATTTATATTTATGTCAATGCTTTATAAACATTCAGTACACTAGAAATTACTTCTAGTTTAACTGAAATAATTGCTAGCTTTCATAAACTGCAGTTAAAAAAAAACAAAAAAAACAAGGTTCAGTCATCTCAACTTGAAACAAGTAAGCGAGACGACTCATTAGGGCCAAAAATGAATAAACTGTTGTGATTAGACAGCATTTAAATGAAGCAACTATATATTTCTACCAGTCATCCCAGAGTTCCTCAGTTCTGTCCCGGTTAGCGACCATGTTGTTAATTAAATTGAAATTCCCAACCACAATTAATAGTCAGTCTTTCAGTCATTTTCTAAACCACTTTGTCTTGGACAGGGTTGTGGGGCTGCTGAAGCCTATCATAGCTAGCATAGGGCCCAAGGTATGAAAGAACTCTGGACAAGGTGCCAGTCCATCACAAGGCAACCACATGTCTTTGGACTGTGGGAGGAAACCCACACAGACAAGGAGAGAAAATGCAAACTCCACGCAGGGAGGACCTTGGATGTGAATTCTGATCTCCTTACTGCATGGCAGCAGTACTACCACAGCACTGCCGTGCCGTCCCACAATTAACAGCTAAGATGTAATCCATATGAAGGTCACTTAAAATGATACAAAGTGTGAGCCAAACCAGTTTGAACACTAGTAGTCCGTTGTCGAGAAGTCCTGTTGGTAACATTTAAGCATGCCCTAAAATAAATTGAATTGAATGGCAATATGAGTGTTATGATGACAAACAATAATGCACTTTCTCATAGCTAATAAATACATTATTAGGGATGCATGCGATTGAAGGTTCTATCACTCACTCCTTTGGTTGTTGCCAAGGATGAAGTGTCATCTTTCTCCCTGGACAGTTTCTTTATATAGTTTGCTAAGTTTCGCAAAACCTAGAAGCCCAGATGTTCTTTCAAAATGCACATTTGCTGAAAGTGATAGCAGGAATTTATTTATTCATATCCAAACACTTCACAGCCAAGTCATTGTAAATCTATCTGTAATTAAGTAAACTTTCGCAGGCCTCATTATTGGAGATTATCACAGCATGCAGATGCAGTATGAGAAAATTATCCATTTTATTAAGATCAGTGGGACAATGGGCCACAAATTCATAAGTAATTGTCTCAAGAACACTTTCTGCTCATTCCTGTTTCCTGCTCACTATAAAAATAGGGTTATTTTTTATTTCATTATTAAAAGTTTACCACATTCAAATATAATTATATAAAAAGCATTTAGGTATATTCTTGTATAGTTCTAGATACATATTATATATGTACATAGATACATGTCACATGAAAGTTTTTGTGTTCTTCTATTTTAACCAGACCTGTAAATCTGCACTGTACTATGCCGTTAGTTTGTAAATGAAAGAGTGTCAAATAAAAATGATTTGAGTTTTGTACAAATGTCAACTAATACATCTGTCGGTCAACTAGTTCCTTATAAGTCTGCTTCTTGTGACATACATAGTGTACTCCATTCATCAATTTTTTGAAGTTCATGTACGTATACAGGCAACATCCGAAGGCAGTCTGTACCACAAATATTGTTCAACACTAAACGTAATGGACCATCTGCTTTCTAACCTGCAGCATGCAAAACGATAACAGTGATGAGCCCTGAGGGACTTTATATCTAGCGTCAGAACATACTGATGGATTACTATTATCATATTTTAGTAAATCCTAAAAATGATTTGAAAAAATATGATCTAAATCGAGCAAGGCTGACTGATGAGCCCTGAGGGACTTTATATCTAGCGTCAGAACATACTGATGGATTACTATTATCATATTTTAGTAAATCCTAAAAATGATTTGAAAAAATATGATCTAAATCGAGCAAGGCTGTTACTTGAGAGCTCAACGTTATGCAGTTTCTGCTCATATTTACTGGTACAGAAATGAAATTGAAACTTTTCAAGTTAGTTGCAATGAGTAAGGTGAGGCCAAAGCTATGTATAACTACTTTTTATGTACTTTGCAAACAAAAGGTACATCAGAAATAGGACTGTAATTAACCCATTTATGCCTAAGGAGTTTGTGCATGAAATTCACATATGTTGCGTAGAAAAATATAAGGAACAAGAATTTGAAGAGAAAAAATGTATTACATTCCATTGTTGACTTATGTGGCGTTCCAAAATTGGAACACTAGGCAAATCCACTTCTTACATTATACATAACGTATAAAATTACCTGACTGTCGTTCCAATAATGGAATACGAGGCATTAATAGGTTAAGTATATTTGGGAGTATCAATGGCCTGACAACAGACACTTGTAGTACATAAGCAACTGTGTCAGTCGGAATGGGTGCCACCAGAACAGTGCATGACAGTGATAGCAGTCTTGACATTTTAAAACACGGTAAAACCTTACTGAGTTTAAAAGCTATATAAAATGTTTGCTGAAGGTTTATGCATATATGTAAATTTTTAAATTACCTGTTAATATTACAATAAGTCAATTAGGAAACAGATTTTTTTTTTTTCTTTTGCAATAATTTTTCCTTGGACTCAACTAAGATTTTCGGAGGTTATTTACTCCAGACAGTCTAATGGTAACTTTATTTGGCTATCATCTCCTCTTTGGAGCAATTATGAATTGTTTTACAGTTAATTTGTTTTCTAGCATCCATCACTGTTTTGAAGTTTAGTTGCTAGGACATAATGTCCTATTCCTGGAAGTCACACGATGTGAAAAAACAAAAGTCGTAGCGGTATCCAAAATGACAGATTGCTACCAAACCTTTTATGCGTCAAAAGCTATATAGCAGAATTGTAGGTACATCAAAGTTTTGCCATTGTCATTTCAGCTTTGAATTCTAGTTTATGATATGAAGAAAATTCCAGGTTTTCTCATCATTCTGGTTCTCTTACAATTTGTGTTTATCTTCTGGTTCCACATTCTTGTCCTAGTGGCTTACCACTATATGTTTTCTCATGGCAGAAAATAATCTGAAACAAACTACCGAGAAATGTAATTGAAGCAGAAACCTTTTTAACAAGTATCTGGGTGGGAGAATTGGGACGACTTAGCTATCAGTCAATCAAAAAAGCTTGATGAACTGAGTGGTCTCCCCTTGTTTGTTAAGTTTAAATTAGAATACAAGAACCTAAAAAATGTATAGTTATGTCAAATGAAAAGCTGACAAATTCAGTCACAGTGAATATGGCTCATGTGATTTATAAATTAGTAGCCTACTTATTCTAGATTTTGTTTAAATATCTTTTATATTTTTAAAAAAATCTTTTATGATAAACTCCAAGGATGTGAAAGTTTTTAGAAGCACTATACAGTTCATTACATTGATACATTCATAAAATTATTTCAAGAACACCTTCTCAACCACTGCTGTCACGATTTAGGTTTTACTGTCTGATCTGCTAAGTAAGGTTTCAATAAAAAGGCAAAAATCAGATTGTATGTTTAGTTTAACGCTGATACCCAAAACCGCTTTAGTTCCCATTGAGCAAATGTTTCTCAAATAGCATTTTAATCTGCAAAAATGTTGTTGAACTGATTTTTATTTGAATCTGCTTACTTGTATGGGCACCCCTGGTGGCAGGGCCAGCACTGTCATTTAGGTTAACTAGGCACCTAGTACAGACCCAGACTTAAAAAACTCAGACTCGGTACAAAATGCAGGGGATCTCCTCTAAATGTGTATATCAACAAGATTGTAATACCAAGGGAAAACAAAGCTCTTTGAGATAATAATGCATATAACAATAATAAAAAAAAAGGTTTGGAAGCACCATTTACAACTACGCCTAGAATAGCAAAAATGGTAGAGCCAGCACTGTCTGGCCTCGGAGGATCTGATTTGTTTTAATTCTGTGTGTCATTATGCTCTTTCTTGGTTGGCTATCCGCTGGTTTGGATTTTGCTTCATGAATCAAGTGTTGAGATGTCCCAGTAGTGTGATTTTAAAAGAATAACTGAAGAATAGTAGGTGGGGTATGAAACAGCCAGTGGTTAAGGACCTGAATGGTCTCTGGCCAGCTAGCCAAGATTGGCACCCAAATCCTGTGGACTCTGCTTATCACCTGGTGTATGCCATGTCTTTTTCTCCAACAATTGATATATGTGTTAATTTAACTGGACATTCTAAATTGGCCCCCAGTGAGTGAGTGAGTGAGTGTGTGCGCATTATTGTGTTATATAATGGATTGGTGCCTGATCCAGGAATGGTTTCTGCCTTATGCCTGATTCTGCAACCTACCTCTATGACTCTAAACTGCAATGAAAGTAACATTTCAGCTCTGTTACCATATTCACTAGATTGCTATTTTTTGGAGTGTGTCACTATCTCTTTTGTAAACTGATATTCCCAAGCTGTGAGCTGCTCCTTGTGTCTTACAGGTTTACGTCCTGGCCACTCAGGCTCACTACCAGGAAACTCGGTCATCAGCCGCTTATTGGTGAACGCAGAACCCTTTAACTATGATCCAGACAGCCTGTAAGTACTTCCAGAATCTGAAGACTGGCTTTTGCCATCTGGTGCATTAAATTGTGCTTTTATTCATTGTTACGTTTGCTGTTTCAAACATCCATAACCTGTGCCCTCGGGTGAGCAGAAGTTAGTCATACAGAAGATAAAACAGGACAGGCCTAACTCAGGCTCTACTTTGGTGCCAAGTAGAAGTTTCTATGTGGTGCTGCCAGAAGATTTCCAAAACCCAGACATAAGACTGTGTAACAGTCATAAAAAATTATACAGGTTGAGTTACCCTATTCTGAAATGCCAGAGACCAGAAGCATTTTAGATATTTTGGAATATTTGCATATACATAATGAAATATCGTGGGACATCCTTGATCATTTATTATTGTAACTTCATTTGCAGTTCCTGAGTTAGACAGTGCAGTTTAAAAAAAACAGTTTATTAGGGTGGGAGGTGAGGCTGGTGAGGAACACAACTGAAATAACAAACTGAACTCTGTACCATCTTCCTCACTGTTCTGGCCATGGGGAATGCCTTCAATGAGCTGCATTGGCATGGTTTGTTGGAAAGGCTGTTCTACAGGACAAACTAAAACCGAGACTCTCTCTCTCTGTCTCTCTCCATCCTCTCACACTCATGACGTTTACTCACCCATGCTATTACACTCCTAGTTTTCCTTTCACCACCCCCTCCTTCTGTGTCATTCCTCTCTTGGTGAGTCTCTGCATTCATTGCTTTGACTGCTGGCTGCTTAAACCCCACTAATTTCTCCCGCTGCCATTTCTATAGCCAGCTTGTGCCATCACATTCTTTATCCCATCTTGGTGCTGTTACGTATTATAGTAATAGCAGACTTGTCTGTTGACGTGACAAAACATCCCTTTTACAAAGACAATTGCACTCATCATTTTTGGTTATCTGTCAGTTTTCATCAGCTACTTATTGTCACTTCTCAGGGAACTGGCCGACAGGTCAAGAATATCTCAGTCAAATTTCACTCCTTAATGTCCGTTGTGCAGGGAGCCATTAACCACCTGACTGAGGCACTATGTTCAGTTTTTGTATGGTGTGGGTGTACACACGTAAAACGTAACATGTTTTGCCAACATACAAAGGCAGTTTTCAGCAGTGTAATTTTCCTGACTTAAATGGAGAAAATTACTGAAATGCTCTAGTAATAAGGGCACCTAACTGGAATGAAGCTGCTTTTGTTAACCATAAGCTGTGACATTCTATTAATTCTCAGAATGCATAGGAGAGGCACTACAGTCTATGCTTCTTCTAAGGTGTGCATCAATGCAGCAGTTTCAACAGTGCTGTGCTGCACTGTGCATTTGAACTGCAGTGACAGTGTTATCATTTTGCTTCATGGGGGACAAAGCTTGTCGAATGTATTTCAATACTTCATGGAGGGCGTTCTCTTGGTGATTCTTGATGCTTCACTGGATACCCCAACCCCCAGATCGCCAATCATGTGCCTACGCTTCACAGAAGACCTGTTTACAAGAGGATTGATATTAATAAAGGTAAATCATGCAGAAATGTAAATACGCCAAGTATTATAATTCAGATTTCTTTTTTTTTTTTTTTTGCTGTACATACTTTTCAGGGTCTTTGCCACACTCATTTTTGTTTTTGCTCACAAGCAAACTTTTATAAAAGAGACCCCAAGTAAAATTTTCCACTTGTGATGTCATGTCATAGTTGAAAAAGTTTGGAATTTTGAGATTATGGATACTCAACCGCTTTAATAACTTTTGGGTAAAATATTCTTATTGATGGCACTGTTGGCAGTGATTACTACTGTCACTTCATGGATCCAGTATCAGGTTCAGCTTCTATCCTTTATCCATGTGGAGTCTGCACTTTATTTCTGTGACTCTGTAGCTTTTCTTCTCACGCTCTCAAAGACCTGTGGTATGAGTGGGCCCTGTGATGTACTGGTTCCTATCTGGCACCCAGTACTGCCAGGATTGGGTCAGCCTCCCAAGATGCTAAAATTGCCCAAGCAGGTTTAAGAATAAGAATGTGTGCTTTATTGTTATTATATAATATGATGATAAACAATTCTCTGTTACTTAATTACTGTATTTTAATTATAGTTAAAGAACACTATGAATCTCAACAAAAAAGTGATTATCAGTGCTCAGATAAATATTACTTTCTCAAGTCTTGAATCTCTGCCCAGTCTCTTTTAGTGTGGTCCCTCCATGTTGTCCCCATGCCTTTGTGGATTTCCACCTACATCCCAAATACAGGTGATAGGTTACTTGTTGACTTTAAATTGACCTACTGAAATTAAAGTGAAAGTCCTACTTGCCTGTCCAATTAACGTGTAACATGTTGCCACTCTCAGGTGCCATGATAATGAAGAATGTATTAACATGATATAATTACGTATGTAGTTTAGTGACCTCCTTTTTAAATTCATTGCAGGTTGTATAAACTCAGTTTTATAACCAGTCAAAAGAAATGCACATTTCATATTAAAGGGAATACATAGGTCCCAATAAGTAAACATTTTCCAGCATTTCAGTCACTAAACAATAAATGGATAAGGTTATGGGGCATACTGGACATTATGGAGTTTGAAATTAACATTTTGCAGCTCATACTGCTCCTTTGACAAGTTGAATGTAAAGGAAACAGCATCTGGCATTCTTGTAGTAATTATTCTGTTATATCAAAATTTTATGCTTACTGAAATATAGCCATTCATTAGACTGCCATACCCAGCTTTGGGTCTTGCCATTATGCCCATTGCCTGGAATCCTCTGTGGGGCAGGTTCCCTCCTTGTACCCATTTCTGCCAGAGTAGACACCAAATCCCAATAATTCTAAACTTGAAAACTGGTTTAGGTGGTGTATGGATAGATGAACAGATACACAGTGCATAATGACTTTTATTCTTTTATTGTCTTTTTACTTTTGAAAAATAAGCCAAACATAGAGCAACTGGCAAAAGAAAGTCCCTGGTATAACCACAATTACAATGACAAACTAATCCTTCTTTGAAATGAAATAGATTAGAACAATATATTGTAAAAAAAAGGTTATCCTTATTGTTGCTGTGAAGCAGTTTGATGCAGAAAGTTCTTGGTGTCTTTGACAGTCCAGTCAACATGTCAAGTGAAATATGACAGAAAGTATCAGCTTCTACTGTTAAAGGAGATTCTACATGGTTTTCTAGTATGTGCTAAAAAGGAATGCAGAGTTCAGTTATAAAAGAAACCCCGATGATGTCTGGCTAGATGAGTAGATACACAAGTCTTGAAGTCAAAGATTTCAAAAAGGAAGAATATGAATTTGGTAAAAACATACACTGAGAGCTAATGGAGGATAGATAGAAGCAGTAGAGGGTTGTACTCTAATCTACAACTCTATTGTAAGTTTTAGTGGAGGGCTTCATGGCCTACAGTAATGTGTGGTCTGAGCAATTCATCCAAAGGTGAACTTTGGCTACTCTACATGTGGAAGTTGACATCATTGCAGCACATGCAGGACGTTATGTGGCATTGACTTATTCCTGCATTTTTCATTAGACAATTGTAGGTCTTTGCAGAAGTGTTGTATAAACACAGCAGGTCAGCCACAGCATGCATGTCATTTGTTTAATGTTACGTTGCCCAGTACCTAGGATCCAGTTGCTACCTCTGTGTTGTTGAACGTTGCACAGTTAAACTAAAGTCTTCTGACCCATTGCTGCATTGTTTTCCAGTGACTGTTATACTGAGAAGTGTGTCATGAACAACTATTTTGGCATCGGACTGGATGCAAAAATCTCTCTTGACTTCAACAACAAGCGAGATGAGCACCCAGAGAAGTGCAGGTAAGGGGATATGATCTGTGAATGTAAGTGCAATTGAGTTGAATTCAAGGTCCAACAAACCCTTTTCTGCTTGGTGTTTGTCTGTAGTGCTCCTGGGATGAGAAGCCATTACTGAGTCATCTGTCAATAAATGCCATTTCAGATTGCCTTTAAATACAAGGGTATGCAGAAATGCCAAGATCACAGTGAATTTTCTCAGTCTTGCTTTTTATCACTTCATGACCCACGCAGATTAGCAACTGTTGTTGAGCAGTTAATGATCCACCTTGAAGTCATTGTATGCAAGAGAAATCGGAAAAGACTAAAGTTAACATTTGACATAGGGTCTTACAAGTCACTATAAGCTCACAATTTGCACCACCCTGCTAGAAACTTGTTACTCACATATCTGGGGCATTTTAGATAAATGCTGGCCGCAAAATCGGCACCAGAGACTACCCCTCTCAGGTGCAGGCTTATAACGTTTTGATCACCTCTCATAGGTATTGAAGAGTAAAAAATATGAATATGCTTGAACATGCTCTTGACGTGATATTATTGACACTGTCACCGTTCTTCAGTGCTCCTACAGAAATTGCACCTTTAAAGATTTAAATATGTTCCTGCTCCCATGTAACCTACAGAGATATTCAAGATAGTTAGGACTTTAAAACAATTTTGAATAGAACAGGGGATTCAGCCCAAAAAGAGCTCACCAATCTTATTCAGAAAGTGTCTCCCATTACAACAGTTTTGACCAGAACATGCGTTAATGAGCCTCTTTAGAGGTGAAACCCTCATTAAGATATTTTAGAGATGATTTTTTTTCCCCCTAATTTCCTGTTCCCTTCAGAAGTCGCACAAAGAACATGATGTGGTACGGTGTGCTTGGAACCAAAGAGCTACTTCACAGGACGTACAAAAACCTGGAGCAGAAAGTGCTGCTAGAGGTGAGTGTTGATTTGTTTACCTAATAAAACCTTGCTGCCCTTATTGGCTATAATGAGCCATTAAAATTGCAGAAGTGTTTTCATAAATTTAGTTTTTCTGCCAGAAAGCTTTCTTAAATGCCACCTGCAAGCCTTGTATCGTGCTCTTGTATCATGCAACAGTTTCTGAAAGTGAAGGTCTTGTTCTAAGATACAGAGCCATCCACTGACCTGTTTTATAGACTTCAAGACTTGATCTAGGAGTTGAAATCAGAACTTAAGTTTTATGCTTCATTCCATTTGAAGTGGAAAGTCAAAATGTCCGCCAGCGTTTGTCCAAATTCAGCTCATGACGTTAATCCAAAATGGTGATGTGCACAGTAAACTTGAGTGAAAGCTGTAGCATTATACCGTTTATGAGCCCTTCTGTTTATTTGTTTCTCACACATACTACTGTCCAACTTCTATCAGTGGACATGTTGCTGCAGTGTTTGGATAAGCAAGATACTGTGTAATGCATTGTTATCAACTGCTATTTGTTCCAGTGTAGCAGGCACAAAAAAAGGTTTTCCTGGATGTGTCCATATTGGTTTTTACAAATTTTTACTGAAACGCAGTCAACTTTTGTGCAACATCACTCGACAACTTCAATACCAAACTTCTGAGATGGAACACAACATTACTTATATGGCCTTGGCCACAAACTTGCTCAGGATCTGGAGCCTTTCTGCAAACCCTTCTAAATAAGTGGTCACTTGTAGAGCCATGAGGTGCAATGCTCCCTTTATTCTGTCTATTTTAACGTGATCAGTCACCACTTAACTTTGGCCATTGAGGGTATTGTCACACGCTGTCCTTCTGTGCTTTGAACTATTGTTTGAGTTCATTAGTTCTGTTTTCTCTTTAATCTGTTAGGATTTTTCTCTGTTTATTTTCAGAAAATTGAATATAATTCTCTCCAAATTTTCAGACTTTTTTGTTCTTGGTTTTATTAAAACAGAGCTAAGGTTATGGTAGAGAGGTACTGTATTGGATCACTTCCTAACACACTGCATCAATGTGGCAGAAAGGATTTGCTGGTCTTCACATACAGTAAAATTTTCTTCCATTCAACTCGTGACCTCTTCTGTGTTCTGCCATTCTCCTCTGCCATGTCGGTAAAATGTACAGACTTGCTAGCAAAGAATACTCCTGCACATAAACTGAACTAAAGAGCCTGCCCTGCTCTTAAACAGATAAGTGAGTTAAACCTCTTTCATCTTGAGCAGGGGATCTAATTCAGGTTTCTTGACGGCATCACTACAGTTGAATTGTTTGAATTGCGTATGGAACAAGAACAAATTTGGAAACTAAGGGAAAATGTCTTCAAAACTAAATCCAGAAGATACTCGGAGTGAAGAAGACGAATAGTAAAACTAAAACATTTCCAATTCATCAAATTTATTTTGGCTCTTTTCCTTCTAGTGTGATGGCCGACTCATTCCCTTGCCCAGCCTGCAGGGCATTGCAGTACTGAATATCCCCAGCTATGCAGGAGGGACCAATTTCTGGGGAGGGACCAAGGAAGATGATGTGAGTTCCACTTGGAGAATACCTTTGTTTTAAATCTGTCCATTTGGTCTTTTTTTTTACTTGCAAGTACTGCTGGGTATGGTGGAGTAGTGAGCTCAGAGAAAGATGGTATAGACAGGTGAAAAGGAAAAAATGGTAACCAAGGTTCATGTATTTGTCTAGAACTTTACAGCACCCTCATTTGATGATAAGATTTTGGAGGTGGTAGCAGTCTTTGGCAGTATGCAGATGGCAGTGTCAAGGGTGATCAATCTTCAGCACCACCGCATTGCTCAGGTAAGGCAGACTTTTCTGGTCCAGAAGTGGCAGCTTTATTGGTACAACTGCAGATCCAAATAACTATAATTTAACCTAAATTAATTTCTCTGTTACAGTAGGGCTGTAGGATTAACAGAATTTATGTCAAGATCATGATTTGTCATCATGTTAATGTTTAAATTTAATTACCCTATACATTATAAAGAAGTTAAGCTCCATGTGTTCAGCTTTCCATTTTTGTTTGTTTTTACCCCCCTTTCAGATCTGCCCACTGTAGAACAAATACATTGTAGGGGAAAAAACAGCCAAACAGCAATTAGCATTGCCTATGGTTAAAAAGAAATAGGAGTAGCCAGAACAGCATATACGTATGCTGTATAAGAATTCTGACTTTTTTGATATACTGTATTTTTATAAATGTTTCAGACTGAACAAGGAATTTACACAAATAAAAGTATTAATTGTTCACAATGAGAGTACATTACCTATTTTATGAATATACATAAACCCTAATCACGACATAACTCCTGCTTCCACTGTACATGGCAATAAATGTATAATTATAACATTAACACAAAACCATTAGTGCTGAAATAATTATAATCCAGGATGAAAGTGGTTATTCTGAAGTTTGGCAAAAAATGTTATTAATGTTGCATAGGCTGTAAAATTTAAAAAACTATTGTTTTGTTCTATAGCGCATGCTCCCAACTCCTCCTTCTCCTCCTCCTATAAGTATATCTGCTATTAACATGGATTGAGGTACAAGGTGTTTCTAACTCCTACCGCCATTGCTGTAGACAGAACACAGGACCAAACTCTGCCTTTTCATGTCCTTTGCCACTGTTTCAAAGTGCCAACTTTAACACATACAATTATAAGATGCAACATGAAAATCAAACCTACACATTACATGTAATGGCATGGTGGTTAGCACTGCTCTTTATCTCATAGGCGTATTTTAATACATGGTGTAATAAAACGTCATAGGCATACTTAATAAAAGTACCAAACCAATCCAACACCTCACCTGTGATCTTAGGTCTGTTGCATAGCAAAAAAAAAATAAAAATAATTGTGATCTGCACCAGAGTGCTTTCTAAATTATTTTATCATGTCAGTATGTTGGTTAATGCAAGGGTTTTTTTTTTTTATTATTTTTATACTTTTGCTATTCCCTTTTCAATGATTCATTCAGTGTGCAGTTTATGAAGTTAAAGCAAAGCATGTTATTGATCTTGTTGTTAAGGACTTACACATACAGTGGACCCTTGACTTACAAACTCAATTCGTTCGCGAGGGCTGGTTGTAACTTAAGTTCCCATAGGAAATAATGGAAATACCCATAATGCGCTCCGAACCTTCCACAGCAACACTTACTTAACCTTTTCATAATAAAAAAGGGTTGTATGATGTGCATAATTTACCAAAACACCAATAATTTTCCTAATGTACTAACCAAAAAGTTATAAAAAGTGCCTAGCGTACCAGAAACAACAATTTCATACTGTACTCACCATTTAATTTGACATCTTTGGGCTGCAGGAAGTGAAGAGGAGGAGAATGAAACGGAAGGTGGTTATTGTTTAGAAGGAGCCTCCTTATGCAAATCTTTTCTTTATAAAATTGTCGAGATGGTGGATTTCGACATGCTGTACATATTAGGGAGATCGGTCATACGAACACCACTCTCATATTTCCGCACAATTTCCTTCTTCGTTTCGATTGTGATCACTGTTTCTCAAGTTAATAATGACAGTAGTCGAGCACTCAGTTCAAGGCTGGTCGTGTTGTGAACTGCTGTAATAATACACTCCAAAGCAAGCCGGTGCTGACTCGGCCTGATGACATCATCACGTGCCACGCCAGCCCACTAGCTAACATCCCTTAACAATCGCTTTCTTTACCTTTGTTACCGTCTCTTCCTTCCTTAGCAATTATGCGTCTTGCTTGCTATGGTCTTAGTGAATTATATATATAGATAAATCACTGCACTGACCGAAATTACGTCCACAAGCACATGTATCTGGGCTCTGACTGACGCTTATGAACGCTCTTGGCTGTTTGTTTACAATTGCACAAGTGGATACATGTGACCGCATTTGGGTTGTAACGCAAGGTGTTGGTTGTAAATCAAAACAAAAATTTTGGTCGTAAATCAAGTTGTTTGCATGTCAGGCCGGTCGTATATCAAGGGTCGATTGTATACCGATTTTAGAACCACCTGGAGTACTTCCAATGTAACAATATGCTCTCCCAGAAGTACTTTTGGGTCATGCAGAACCTCTTGGCAAAGGGGGAGCCTGTACCCAGCATTTTCCTCTAGAGGCACCTCAGGACTCCAACAAGGATGCCCACCAGAACTCCAGTTTCCATGTGGCCCTGCATGTGTCCAAAATGGGAGCCATGTCATAGGGATGCTGCCACCCAGTGTACTGGAGGAACACCTTGTCCCGGTAGGCAGTCTCCTTCTGCGCTTCTGCTATAGTCTCATATCTGAAAAAGGTGCTACCAACCACCCTTGATGAGGTGCCTGCCCCTCCACATCCTCCTTTACTAGTTGTGTTAACTGGCTTTGTCAAGTAAAGTTTTGTAAGTCAAATGGCCTCAGTAAACAGTACCATTTTTTTTATTCTGGTGTATCAGAATAATAACATCATTTATTTTTATAGCACATTTTAGTACAAAGAGTGTAGCTTTATGTGTTTTACAGGATGTTAATGAGACAGTTACAAGAAAAGAAAAATACAAATAGATTAGGGAAGAATATTATGAATAAATATCAAAGGGAAAAAATAAATAAATTTGATAATGATTTTATAAAACAGATATATACTAGTAGAAGGGTAGCATCCTTTTATACAATATCATAATGTCAGTCTCTAAAGATAAGTAATAAAGTCAGATGCCTGGCAGGACTGGAAAAAAAATCCAGTTAAGCTGGAGAAAAAAACAAAACCTATAGGAGTTCCAAGGCCAAAAGACCACCTAGCCCCCTCACTGGGCATTCTACCTAACATTAATGTGCTTAAGTCATTCGTCATTGTTTCCAAGCTTCGTCCCAGAGAATTTGATGCAATCGGTCTTGTGGACAGCTTGGGCACCTGCCTTCCATTCGAGCATCACAGGTGGCTGCACGTTGCCTCAGCCGGGTGGTGGTGGTGGCACAAAATACAGCATTTTTACTTTGTCTTTACAGTGTCGTACTGTGAAGATCACCATTCTAGGAGATGAAGGCGTTCCAGTGCAGGTGGATGGAGAGGCATGGGTCCAGCCTCCTGGGTACATCCGAATTATTCACAAAAACCGAATGCAGACGCTCACCAGAGACCGGGTGTGTAATCGCGTTTTCTTCCTCATTTTCTTGTTCAGCCATTCTACTAATGGTTTCAGTGCACATTTTCTTCAAAAAATTGAGAATTTAGATACAAAATGGCAAAGGTACTTCAAATGATGGCAAGACAGAATAACAACACCATTTTTTGTTCAGCCTCTTTTACCAAGACATCGGGGAGACTTCTGGTGTGAATCCTCATTGAGCTCCCATCCTTAGCCTAACTGTGGATGAATCTGAGCATGTTGTTCATGTTGAATATTTGTGCTGTCTTCTCCAGAATCTTACACTACCATCATCTTGGTAGATATGGCAATTTTTAGATCTGCCTAGGCACTCCTGTGAATAGAAAACATGAACCTCACGTTTGGCCTTTAGTAAAGATCCTCATGAGACTTTTCATTATAACCTATTTAACTTTTCTGTTGTCTTTTAAAAGCATAGAAAATAAAATCTGATTCTGTGTTGCTGTCTTAAATCAGGAATATTTGAAGCTGAATCCTGCTCACGTTTTGGTGCATTCTTGTTGTCTCTCTTTTGTGACTCTCATCACAGCACTCTAGTGGATTTGCCTCCTGGTGGTCCCAGACTCCACTGCAGCCCTGTTTTAAACTGATTCATTTAGTGGAGTGATGATCCAGTTCCCAGGAAGCTTTGTCTTCTTAAACCAGTGTGCATTTAAAATATATACTCCTTTCAGGATGCTTGTTGTTACTGGTCCAGCCTTCCCAGTTGCTCTGTGTTAGGTATGAAATAATGTCAAGTCATCTTTGGCAGAGTATAATTAACTACAATTATGTGCATTTGTGATTCAGCCTATTTTTGGTTACAAGTGTTGATAGTTGTCTCTGGGGATCCACATTTGTTTTCTAGGCCCTGAGATTGTACCTTTTGACTGAGAGCAGCCTGTATATAGTGCAACTAGGTATTGTTTTCTACTGACCATAGAAAATGTGTGCACATCTTTTTTCCAGTAATGTTCAACTGATCTGTACACAACTTCTCAGTATTGCTGCTGCAGTAAGGTTTGCATAGTCTGCCAGCATCTTGAGTGATCCTTTGTTTGCTTCACAGGCTTTTGAGAACACTTTGAAATCATGGGAGGACAAACAGAGATGTGAGTTTCCAAGACCTTCATCCCAGCATGCTCTGCTCCCACCAGAGATTGTCTCAGAGGAAGAGGCATTGCAGATCAATCGGTTTGGTCAGGCCGCTGGAGCACTCATACGCAGGTGAGGGATTGACCTTGCCTCAAGCAGACTGTCTTTGTGACAGACTAGTCTGACGCTGCTTAAGAGCTTGTAAGCATCGTAGTGCACCCTCCGCTGACATTATTAATTGTCCAGCACACCGTATTGTCTTTATCACACTGGTTCCAAATGAGTGATACAGACAAAAGACATCTCTTCTTGGTTCCCATTACATGACTTTTAGTTGAAAAGGATGTCAAACATGATTAACTGCTGCTCTTGTCAAAGGAGGATGTCAGATTACACAACTAGTAGTCTCTGGAAACAATTCCATGATAACGTTCTAACACAGTTTCATATTTCAAAGTGTCACATGCTCGTCTCTTTTTCCGACAGCGTACCGTATAACAGAGCTGGTGCTGATACAAAGGCGTTCGAGTAATGGTGGGTTCAGCCACAATCTCTGTCCTGTCAACATCCACCCCCCGCCCCCCAGTAACCATTGGAGGAGGAGTGAAGGTTTTAGATTTGTCAAAAATTTTGATCTCCATTTGTTGATGGATCTCAAAGTTTTAAAGTCCCCTGATACCAAAAACATTGACGTCTCGATAATGGGTGTGTGTGTTTGCGTGTCATGGTTTACTGGGGACAGTCTAGAGTTAAAATGGATGGATGAAAAAATCCCTCAGAACTTAAGCCTGTTATGAGATGATGACGTGCTGATTAGTTTTTTAACCAAATTGTGCAAGAGAAAGAGGCATTCTAGAGGAACCCTCAAATGCTGTAATTCTGCAATTAATTATGAATCCTTCTTATCAATTGCATTTGTAATGACCTATTTTATCATCAGAAAGATTAGCATCAGAGTGGTAAATTATTACTGAAATGTTATAGAATAGTTCAGGTAACTTGGTTCATAGGGAGCAAAGCCTACTGATGCCAGTCAGCCAGCCAGCCATTGTCTAACCCGCTATATTCTAACTACAGGGTCACGGTGGTCTGCTGGATCCAATCCCAGCCAGCACTGGGCACACGCACACACTAGGGCCAATTTAGGATCGCCAATGCACCTAACCTGCATATCTTTGGACTGTGGGAGGAAACCGGAGCACCCAGGGGAAATCCAAGCAGACATTGGGAGAACATGCAAACTCCATGCAGGGAGATCCCGGGAAACGGACCCAGGTCTCCTTACTGTGAGGCAGCAGTGCTACCACTGCGCCACCGTGCCGGCCCCTACCGATGCTCATGTCCAAAATTTTTTTTTTCTACTTCTACTCTTTCATGGTGCATAAAATATATGACATCAGACAGACATTGGTTTGCAAGGTCCATAACACATGTTTCTTATTCCTCATTGCCACATTACATGCACTGTACTTCCAGGTGAGTGCTCATTAATTCTCCGCCTTCACACACGCACAGAGCTCAACGCTTTGGCTTAAGACATAATCAAACCCGTCTGATTTAGTTGTTTTGCGAGTCATGGGGTATGTGTCACTATTCAACTGGTGCTCAAGGGAGCTAGCCATCAACTGCCTCTGACTCACTAACATTATGTAAATGAAGTCTGCGACTGAAAATCGATGCAAAAGTCGTGACGTGTCATGGCCTAATGCTGCTTTGTGACAAGCAGAAAAAAAGAGCAACAAAACAAATTTTTGCCTTTCAATTTTACATTTAAAATACATGATTCACAACAGCATCCCTGTGGGTGACTAAAAGAGTGTCCCCAGAGTTTCACACCTCCTTTATCCAGCAGTTTCTAAAAGTACATTAGACATTTTCAGTTGTAATTTTAGTGACAGGAACAAATGGAAAAGTTTAAATATAGTGAGATTTTTTTGTGGTAAAAATCAAACACAAATATTTGCCAACAAGTCATTAAAGAAAAAGGACACCTGTTGCTGTTTAGATTTTAGTGTTAAGTCCAGAATATAAAACCTTAAAGTCTAAATAAACTGGTTTTATTAAGTATTTTTTTTTTTTTTTAATCAAAAAACCTTTCCATATTCTAACGCCTTCCCTAGTCAGATAATTAATGCTGGCTGTTGTGGCTTCATACACAAGATGTGTGCATTTAGCAAAAGCCTGGGTGTATAAAGCAGCCATGATGGTATCACTAAGACACAACGATCAAACCCAAGTTCTAAATATTCACTACACAAAAATAATACCATAATAAAGATCACAGAGGCCTAGATGGAGCCAAACTGTGGTGAACATCAGGAATGAAAGACATCTGATCTTTTGTTTGTCATCAAGGCAGGCACCTCAAGTAGGAGATGTACACGGGGTGTGATGCCTTTGTGAAAATCTTGTTTACTACTTCTTCCTGTTGCTGTCTGTTTTGAAATTTTTCAACAAAGGAACTGGAATTGTTTGATCTTAAAAAGGATTGAGATGTTTCAAATTATGTTGATCATGACGGAAATCAAATGTAGAAAGAATTGTAGGTAGTGGATTATGCTTCTCCTCCATTGGTTTCCACATTCAGTAACTAGTAATTTAATAATAGATGGTGGTTTCCTCTTTTTTTATTACCATTGCTCACATTCAAGGACTGCCTTGAATTTGTTTTGTTTAGTTGTGTATTCAGCAAATCATTAACTGATATATTTTTTTTATTTTATTGATTTTATTGTAATCATTGCATACAAATAGATCAGTTTTTACAAAAAAAAAATAAAAATAGGACTGAATACAAATCAACCCACACCCCTGAGAAAGAGAGCTTGGCCAACAGACTAAAACTTAAAAATTGTAAAAAATTAATTCATTCATGAGTTTATTAGGCGGATACAGATACAAGGAGAAAAAAAAGAAATGGGGAGAGAATCTGCTTCCTCCGTGCTTTAAGAGCTTATTCTAAAATATTATTGATTAGATCCTGCCAGGTTTTGAAAAAGTTCTACACAGATCCTCTAAGTGAGAATTAGATTTTTTCCAATTTCAAATAGTATAAAACATCAGTTGCCCACTGACTTAAAAAGAGGAGAATTAGGATTCTTCCAGTTTAGCAAAATACGTCTGCGTGCTGATATTTTATTTGGTAATATGCTAACTCACATGTAAGCCGTCTTTGGACAAATATGGAATGCTCACAGATGTTCTGTGTGTGTCTTAAATACACAGTTTGGGACTCCGCTAGTAGTAATAGTGTCCTAGGCAGTCTCAAATGTATTCTTTTCTGGCAGAATCCCATGCCCCTTTTCCCCAGAGTCAATCATTTAGCGTGGTGCAAGACAGGAAAAGAAGCTCACTTTTTAAACACACTTTTACATTTTCCTGATCACATTTTTTCCTTTTGTGTGTTTAGCATTCGAGAAATCGCCCAGTCCCAACAGACCATTGAGCAAGAACTTGCACATGCTGTCAATGCCAGCTCCAAATCCATGGATGTGGTCTATGGCAACTCGAAAAACACAGAGGTATGCGTGATTTATTTGGGATGATTATTTTTGGTCTACCAGAATCTTAATTGAAAGATTGCCCTAAAATGTGAGGGGTTACAGGCTGGTAGGGGGCAATGTATAAAAAGTGTTGTGATTTCTACATGGTGTGACCAAAATTTATTTAATGTGTACCTTTAATCACATCTGAATTGTTTGATTTGTAATTTGAAACTGCGGAGCACAGGGGTAAATCATAGAATAACGTGTCTTTGTCCCACACATTATGGAGGACACTGGGTGTTCAGTACATTCAAGACATGACGTTCACTGTGGTGTGCATTGTGTTTGATTACAGAGTTTGGACTGTGGGTCAGTCATCGAGATGGTCAGCAATGTTAAGGCTCTACACAATGAGACAGAGCTGCTGCTGAGGGGAAAGATGAGTCTGGTAAGAATGTTTAGTCTGTTGGTTCATGGGAGTTGAAGTGGGTCAAATTGATATTTTGTAGGAAAGCTGCAGAGTTAAATATGTAAATTTAGGTGATTTGTTAGTATTATAATTGCAGACATTTTCCCCTTCATTTTAGCCTTAATATATTAATTCTTATTTCTCTATGTATTATGCAGGCTAAGGAAATTGAAATAAACATTGACTCAACAAAAGTGTGTCTTGAAAGCTCTTAAACATTAACAAGTATACATAGTACACAGGCTGCAAAATGTACAAATTTTCCTTGAATGTTTTGACTTTATGAAGTTAGAGTATGGATTTTTTATGTTTTTTGAGCATTAATCAACACAGTATTCTATCAGTCACATATTTATTTGATTCAGATTAATGGTTAATGGAGTTAATTTCAGGGAAAGTCAAATGCTGTTCGAGATCAAGCAGAAGTGGCTTCCTATTATTCTTGTGAAGTTTTTAATGCCACAACATGTAAGTGTCTAAAGATCAAATAAGCGAACAGTTGGTTCACAAGATGCATGGCAGTGGCTTTACTTAGAGGAAGCAACAACTTGTGCTTCAAAATCTCAGGTTCTGTTAGTAAAATGTTTAAAGTGGAATGCTCTGGGAGTTCATCACTGTGCTATTCAATTCATTTTAAATGATTTCACTTGCATACATTATTGTTTTGTTTTAGTAAATATGCCATCAGGGTTAATTCATTTGACATAAATTGACTGGAACCACTTGGTAAAGTTTAGTACCGTAGAAATATTTTTTGGGCAGCGCAATCATTATGAGTCCAGTAAAGATTCATCTATGAAACATGGCAAACGTGTAAAATCTGATATAATGGGAAAAATAACATGTTTGACCAGCTGGGTATATGATAGAGTAGAAAGTGGTCCGCATGAACTTGACAGCCATTATTCGGGTCAAAAGTTGTAAAAGTTCAGCACAGTAAACAATTCTTTAGTATGCCAGCATATCAGTAGCCATGAAGTAGTTGTACTGTTTCTCTGCATGTTTTCTCATTAGCCACATCTCTTATTTTTCCCAAAGCAGTTAGATGCCCCTCAGAAAGAGCAGTTGTCAAATGCTCTCGGAAATGTAGACCTACAGCTTCAAAAACTGTCTGAAATTTCTTGGTTGTGTCAGCTGTTTGAGCCTGTGGACGATGAGGTAGGTGGTCTTACTACTAAGCTTGGGAAGGTATAGCTCATAAACACATGCAGCTTTTCCTTTTAGTTTTTGTCATAAATAAAGTGAACTGCGTTATAAACAGTGTGAATTATTTAACATTTTTATTGTATAACCCGATTTATGTGCCTGTACATTGCCTAGACAATGGGAATGTTTTTTCAGTATGAACTCCTAAGACCTTTTTAGGGATTGTTTTTTCCCCTAGGTCAGTATTATGTTGTATTTATAATTTACAGTATGTTCCTTTTGAGTTAATGTAGTACAAATTTCAATTTGGTTTTTAAGATTACCCAGGTCTTTGTAAATTGTTTTGCTGTCCTCCTAATATTTTGCTGTTCCTCCTAATTTGGTGTCATTCACAGATTTAATACATTTACTCAATACATCATAGTCTTTTTTTTTTTTTGGGTAAGAAAAATTAGAAAGCAGGGTGGCATCATAGTGCAGTGGTAGTGCTGATGCCTCGAAATAAGGAGACCAGGGTTCACATCCTGGGTCCTTCCTGCATTGAGTTTGCATGTTCACCTTGTGTCTGTGTGGGCTTCCTCCGAGTACTCCAGTTTTTTCTCACTGTGTAATAGAAATGCAGGTTAGGTGAGTTGGTGACACTAAATTTGGTCTATTTTTTGGTGTGTGTGGAGTTGTGTGTGTGGTTGCACTATGCTGGACTGGCACCTAGTCCAGGGTTTGATCTTGCTTTGCGCCCTATGCAACCCTGGTTTGGATTAAGTGGGTTAGAAAACTACATAATTTGAAAGTAAATTTTATAAGTTGGATCATTCTAGCTTCAGAATCATCAATGTGGAGTGAAAATGAAAGTCTCCGTTCGTCATTTCTCTTCATTCTGCATGCTATTTAGAACATATTTGAATTCAAGTAGTATTTTAATTTTTGACCATCATTTCTATTATTTTATACACAGTAGAGCTAAGGTTCATTGCTCAGTATTTACTAGGATCCATGTTGTCTCTGAAGCCACATTTGTAACTTTACAGTTAAACAGGTACAACTTTCACCAATACAAAACAAATTGCCATAATCGACTGGCTTACAGCTAATCAATAATGCACCTTTTTGTTTTTAACACTACTAGAACAATCCCATCATGCTCTTGCTACTGGTCTTCATGACACCGCCTGTCTTGAAGCACATTTAACTTTCCTGTTTTAAAATTCTAAAACAGTAGCTTAACTTTACATCTTCATGAAGTATTTTATTTATTTCTTCAATGGTAAAAACTTGGGTGAAACATTTATTTAACTCATTTGTTATTTCCTGCTCCTTTTCAGTTGTGCCTTTGGTACCTTTTTTTTAAAGGTGGTAGTCCTGAAAGAATGTGTTACGGTATTTCTTATTCAGTTTTTTTAGTTTCCGTTTACAGTTGTGATTTCTGTTATTTGTATTTTATGGTTTTTCTTTGTGTAACGTACCTGTAGGTTGATCTTTTTCATTTGATGTTTTAATAATGTGTTTATTCATCTGTTATTCTTCCAAGGGTTTATGATTTTTTTTTTTTCATGTGAAAGTGAATTTTCCACAGTTTTATCTGCAAAGTTTCTTTCCCCAATTCAAAAGCTTATTTCAAACTAACATATTGAAATCAGTCACAGAGCTGGTTACTTCTCTTACTCTATCATTATATTTAGAAATGACCGAGTTTATACAGGCTTGAGACAATCTGCTAAAGAGGCAGTCGTTTGCCAGTATACGGATGAATGACTACCCTATTCTTGTGCCCTTCCAGCAGAAGGTTCTCAGTCAACCATAGTACAGCCTCTTGTGTAAAAAGTGCAATACATCTTGCATTTTCCTACCTTGGTAGTGTATGCGGGTTCACTTGCCATTGGGCAACCCTAACAGAGTTTATTGCGCTCTCAGAAAAATGGAAAAAAGAACATCAAGTTCAACCAATGCTCAACTTCAAGAATAAAGGTGATTTGTAAAACTAAAAAAGGTCAAAGAGATAAATAAGATGCTAGTACCATATTTTAGAGACTGTACTTGGACTTATTTCTTTGGCGCCTACATTTTGATATGTGCTTATAAAGATTGCTACGTGTCTGCCTCAAGCTGTCATATAGCTGTGCTGTTTAATTCAAACTGGAAACAGAGCCGTTTGGACCACCTTCTCTTAACCTGTGGTTCACCTCCCACAGAGTCACCTAATGGAATATACGAAGCGAAGCCGCAGTGGGAAGTTCCGTCTGGTGCCAAAGTTTAAGAAGGAGAAGAACAACAAGAACAAAGAAGCTGCAGGGAGCTGTCTCAGTCAGCCAGGTGGGTTTTTGAAGCTTTGATACCACAGTGGGACCACCTTAATATACATGTGTAGAAAAGGCAGACCGGTATAATCTCTCGGTGTATTGTAAATATTGAACGCTTTCACACTAATCTCTAAGAAGAACACAGCATTACTTAGTCGGATGAAGCATCCAAAAAGAACAATTTTAATATAGCACTGACATAAAGAATGATTTTGATATAGCACTGAAGAAATTCTGGAGGCCATTAAATTAGTTTATTTTTCATTTCTTTACTTTCGAACTGTTAGTGGAGTGGTATACTCTGTAAAATGATTAATTAAAAAATCCAGTGTTCAGCTTGACCAATAACCATATCCATTTATCCTACAGTGATGGAAATTCTAGATCATCACTTCTGATTATGGCCTAAATATTCACTTTCATATTAAATTTACATTTCTTTTGATTGGTTTTCAGTTCATAAAATCTATAACATGGCAAATTTAATTAGGATGTACTAAACTGTGTATATACCGAATTTCTAGTGAATAAAATGAAGTTCTATATTTATAGTTCAGTGCATGGTGTAGTTATAGTATATAGAATCTTCTATTCTGTATTCTGTATATAGTTCTGTATTCTTGTTTATCATGTCTCTGGAGTATGGCAAGACGTTGCATGTTGGTTGGACACTTTTCACAGTATAGTGTGGACATGCCAATACTACTAACTCAACTATTGCTACCAAGACTGATCCCATCTTCCGAATGACTGACTCTCAATATGAGCCCTGTAGGCCTCCTGTGGTTGCAGGTTTTTGGTCCAATCAGTTTCAGGGTCAGTGATTGATTTTATGTCTAGCTGGTCTCCTAGTTTAGTTAGCTGTCTAATCTACCATTCTGTATTCAGAAAAGTGCATTGATATGAAACTCTAACATGACGCTTTTCTACAAAATCACTCTTTTAAGATGGGGAGTTGGCTCCTGTAATTGAAAGTTAATGGCAAGGGGAGCAGACTGAGGGCAAATGACGGTGAATGCTAAAAAGCTTCAGTGTCAGACCCACTAATCATGGTCACTAGTAAATAATGCCTTAAATAACCAGAAGGCCTGATCAAAGGGAGATGGAAATATTAATTATGATAATGATCATTACCAAGATAACAAAAAAATGACCTGGTCAAAGGAGAATGTAAATAGTATTTACAGTAATAGTCATTAAATACCAAAAAAAATACCATATTACCAAGCTAACAAAAAAATGAAATCATCCCAATGCAACTTACAGTGCTTGTATAATTCCAATTAAAAAAATTTAACAAACCTTGTTAAATTTGTGGATTGTCACCAAAACATAGAAACTGTAAACAATAGCTTGCTCAATTAAGATAGTAATCACATTTTTAAATAGTCATAGGTTGTGATGAAAGCATGCAGGACTAATTTTCTATCGATTACTATGCAAAGCACACCTCTGACATCTACTGGCAGGTGGTTGTAATGACCATACAAATATAGTGAGATGATAGAGAGATGTTCAGGTTCAGATTATATGTCAAAGCTTTGAAAATGGAAGAAACATTTTAGTACAATTTATCACTTTTGCTACAAGTGTATTTTCTGATCTGTCTTTGCAACCCACACAGACAGATACAAGTATAATACATTGTTTTAATATGAAACAAAAATGTTTACTAGACCTTTTATTTTGATCAAAAAGAAAGCAACCCCACATTTTGTGTGCATTAGTCAGCACCTACATTTTATTTTCTACTTTTTTGTACATTAAAAGGTTTGTTTATCCCATGAACTGCTTATGGTTTCTTCCATTACCCAGAACCAGACTGCGGTATGTGGTCAGGCGTGCCTCATTACCAGCTCACTCCACCAAGCATTTAACTATTCAATTTTCAAGAATTTCTTTATGGGCTGCTGCCAAATAAAAGATGACTGTTTTCTGGCTTTTGCACACCCATGAAAGGAAAAGAAAACTTCCATAAAATGCATCAAATTCTCCAGAGCTCCTACACAGAAAAAAGCCCACCCATGGACTGGTCACTGTATTCTTAGGGTCCTCTGAAAGTGACCCTACATTATCAAATTACTGCTTTTACTATTTTCTCAAGTGGATTTCAATCACATGCTAAATGATGGAAGGGTGGAATCATTTATGTCTTTTTATGTTAATCATTGCTATTATCTCTTGTTCACTGTTGTGATTTTTTTTTCCTAATTCTAATCACAGTATAGCGGTGTTTGATTGAAATGATTTTATTTTTCCCCTTTTGCTTTTAGATTGTGAAACCATGCCACCCAGTCCTCTTCACTTACTCTGTAGTTTACATTTGGCTGGGAAGGTGCAAATGACGCAAATCATAGATGGAGGCTGGGCTGGCCATTTTCTGTCTCTTTTCTCTCTTTGTTTCTCTATCTGGTGTTGGGTACTCAAGGGTTCACTCACTCTCTAACAGTGCACCTCTGGGGTACGGAAGACGTGGCAGTGTGGCTGGAGGTGCTCAGCCTCTGCGAGTACAAGGACACTTTCATTGGCCATGACATCCGCGGAGCCGAGCTCCTGCACCTGGAGCGGCGTGACCTCAAGGTACATTCTGATGCTTGAATTCCCCCTTCCCTAAGTGCCGCCGTCATCCTTGCAACTAACCTGTCTAACTATGCTTTTCCCTAAAAGCAAATGACATACCGCCACATAGTAGATCAAGAAGGTAAGGAGTCACACTGCAGTGACTTGTGGAACATTTTTCACAGAAGCAGTGCATAACCCTTAATAACTGCATTTTAGTTATCTATTTGTGTGATGGGCTGCTTGGTGGTGTGCTGGGTAGTGCTGCAACCTCACAGATTCAATTTTTCAGGGTTAAATTCAGTATCCAGTTATACAAAGTTTCTCCCATGCCTTAATGAGTTTTCTCTCACGCGTAGCCAAAGATATGCTGGTAAGTTTATTTGGCAATTTTGAATTAGCTCTGGGTGAGTGTATGTGTTTGTCTGTATGTGTGTGTATGTGTGAGTGGGGCGGACACCCTGTTGAGGACTGTTTCTCGCAGAGAAAATACTCTTTGGGAGAAGCCCAAATATAGCAAAAGGCACTTTCTCAACAAAAGAACTTTGTTTTCAGGACCCCCCAAAACCCTCCGCCCCCTACTAGAAAAAACCTCAGATCTCTTTATTGCTTCAATGCGGTGTATGGTTGCTGCTGTGAAGACTGATATAGTGCAAAGTGTGTCCCAATCAAGAGTTCATGGTTACCACAACCCAACCCCTTTATTGCAATCGCAAATTATTGGGGGAGATTATTCCTTAGTTGCAATGCATGGTGCAGATCACCAATGAAGCTGCTATGAAAAGTGATGCAGTGCGAAGTGTGGCGCTCCATCTTCAATAATAAATCTTAGACTACAAACAGATTTGAAAGATGGCACCAATACTTGTGGTAAACCAATCAGCACAATTCATCACCTGAGCCCCACCCATGATATTTCCTGGTTAAACAAAAAGTACATACTATGGAGTAGGAGCCAAAAAAAAAGAACTAGGAACTACCTAACAAAAACTACAAATGGCACAGTTCCTGCGGTGGGAATGCTATAATACTTCCTGAGTTCCTAAAAAGTTCCCACGGTGGGAAAGTGCCTAATGATGCATGCATCCACTCAAGCCAACCACCTCATCCCACACACTTTAACAGACACACTGTCAACCTCTCGTCCACTCATTCACATCACACACATGCAAACTTAGTCACAACCTGTCTTAATTCTATCTGCGCAAGATAAGCAATCATCAAGAATATATTGCACAAAATTCATTGTGGGATTGTTATCATTTCAAGCTGAAATATTTAAAATCAATTGGTTTTTTTTATGAACAGTGTATCCAATCATGTGGCATTTACTAATTAGCCAGGAAGTAATATTCAAAATTGAGGTTGCAAGTTAGCTATCAAAAGAAGTAGCGAAAATGTCTTAAGATGAAAATTCATTCGCTTTAACAGACCAAAAAGCATGTCTTTGGAATGCCCTCATTCCAAGATGCTCTCACAGCCTGTCTGATCTACCATGAAATGGCCTCTAAGGGTACAATTTGAGGTGCCACTATCTTCAGAAGCATAGCCGTTTCAATGGCTCTGATACTGCACAACCTCATGAAAACTGAGGCTTTAAAAACCAAGCTGTGATCAATGCAGGAAATGTGGTGCTTCCATAATTTTGGGACAAAGATGTTATTTCTTGATTTACCCCTCTGCTCCACAATTTAAAATTATGTAGAACAAGTGTCATATCTACAGGTTGTGACTGAAATGTATGCAGATACCTTTAAATTAAAGTCTGCAATGTGCACTTTAGTCACGTCTAAATTATTTGATTTGTATTTTTAAACTGTGGAGCAGAGGGGTAAATCAAGGAAATATGTGGCTTTGTCCCAAACATCATTGAGGGCATCTAACCTGCTCATAAACACAAAAGGAAAAAAAATACAAGTACTTCCCTCCAAGATACATTAAAGCTTTTACTGATGCAAACGTATAAAGAGTACATTTATGGGCATTTATCAGAGCTTGCTAGTGATAAATCAATGAATAAAGCTATTGAATTGTTAGCTGCCCCTGCTGCATGTTGTGTCAATACCTTGGTAGGAAATATCCAAAGTCAAACGACATCAGTCAGGCTGATCATATGTCCCTGTCCATGGATGAATCGACAGACAACACAGACATGGAGCATCTGTGCATTTATATCCATATTTTGATGGATCAGAAAGGAACGGTGGGAGCTAAGGGTGCCTGAGGACCTGGGCACACTTTCCAGCCAATTGTGCCCCATTGCTTTTGAATAGGAGCCCTCCCATTGACTTCATTTGTAGATATTGACAATGTAATTGAAGTAGCAAATAAGCAGTAATTATTTAATTATTTTCATTGTGAGGACTCTGAAATTCAACATGTAGACATGGAGTGAATCATTTAATTTAGTGATGAATTCTCTCCCGTGGCCTTGTGTGCCTTGTCACCTTGAGCTCAATACTTGCCCGCTGTTCTAGGTGCCTCACATTTATAGATTCCACATAATTTTAATAACTGAAAGTAATTAAAAACTAATTGATGATCTGGGACATAGCTCTTGGCTTTTAGTGCTCACTTTCATTGACTCGTCTAGATGCTGTTACCACTGTTTTCAGTTAGGTAATAGACCCTATTCACATGTGCGCATATATGTATTTTTGTTTTTTTCTAGAAGGTGAGGTGAAAGTTTTTAATGCTCCTTGGGTTACGCAGAACAATGACAAAATAGTGGAACGAGCTTTAGGAGTGTCTGTCTAACTTCAAATTCTAAAAAACAAAATTATCCGCACCTTAGTCACGACAGCATTCCCACTGATTGAATTAAGCCAGTAAAAGAGGATTTGTTTTGTTATACGTCGTGACAATAAATGTTTGTAGTTGCCACTTCAATGTTGATGACTACAGATAGTCTACATGCTACATTAAGATTGATGCCATGCCTTCATAACTTGAACAACTTAGTTGTCCTACCAACACTCGAATCAGCTTTTGAAAGGACAAAAATGCTCATCTCAGACTTAATGTATGGGAGTCTGCGCTGATGGAAAGCAGCACAACATGTCATTTCATAACTGGCTTAACACTATGAACCATAAGTTTAAAACCATATCTAACCCTTTTATGTTCATGTGCTTCATGGCAGGAATATAACAACTCATATAAAATAAAATATGGAAAAACATTTTGAGATGATACAAAGACAAACGGTTGCGAGGATCCATAGATGAAATGCAGTGAATTTATAAAGTCACATCTAATACGTCTTATTAATTCTAAATGTCAACAAACTGAGGCTGTAGGTTAGCTGAAACTGTCGGCATACTGGCATGTGCCTTGGTAATTATAAATTCATTGCCCTACAAAAAAAGTGTTTGCCAAGTTTTGAAAGCTTTCATTGTGGAGTGCTTTTTAATGATGCTTTCTGCATTGCTAAAATCGATCTTTGAAAGTGAAAAGAGAGAAGTGTAATAAACACTATCCTTTGTTAGCTAACAGGAACTGGATTTACTCCTTGGTCTGTCATTTCCAAATTTTGCCAAAAAAAAAAGACTAAACCGTAATTACTTTGATCTGCTAGGAGCTGTTAACCAATTGTTCAGTTTAAACTGTTTTGAATAATGGCAGAATAACCTCCCTCTATCTTCTAACAAGGTAATTTAATAGTGAGTACCTCTCAAATAGCCAAACAGTTACTTCATTAGCAAGGTACTTATGTATTATATTTTAAACTGGACATTTTCTGGGCCTTATGTGAGGGATGATTTTTATTTTTACCCACAAATACCTGATAAAAACAAATTCCCTCAGTACAAATTCACAGCATTATAGAAGTGTATTATTTTTCCAGCACTCTTCTTCTGTATAAAACACAAGGCAGCCAATTTGAGCTAGTCACAATCCCAGTGTGCTTCAGTGTTTAAAAGATGTACATAAATAGCTTATTGTTACAGATCCTGTTGTCGTAATTCTCCTTTTTGTGAAGACATCTACCACTTAAGCAATTAAAAAAAGATGATGTCTCCACAGAGGTGGCCTGTCTGATATCATTTTCTTTATTCCAGGATTTGGGAGTGACGAAAGTGGGCCACATGAAGAGGATTTTGCACGGAATCAAGGAACTGAGCCGGAACAGTCCTGCCACCGAGGCATAGCCTCAGCGTTCACCTCCTGTATTTTCAAAGCGCATTAATGAAGGAACTATTTGGTTTTCTACCAGTTTTGCTGTCCACAAGCGTGCCTGGGCAAATCTTGAAACTGAAACCTCTTACAAGCCATGTGATCCGATCCATCTTAGTTGGGTGGTTATTTTTATTTATTTATTGATTTTTTTTTTTTTTTATTGGAATAGTCTAATCTAGTCTGCTTTTGCAGTTTCCTACACAGCTGACCCCCAAATGCTTGGAGCAAAAAAAAAAAAAAGTGCATACAACTAAGGTCTGGTCCCAAATGTGCCTGGTTATTGCTGCTGCTGAAGAGCCAATGAAAACGGAGTGGGTTCCACAGCATTCGTGCCTTAACTGATCCACTTTCAATCTAGATTGTGTTGAATCAGGAGAGCGTCTTGGGAACTTTAAAGCTGGTTTGCCGTGGAGCCAAATCTTGAAGGAGAAGGAGACCGTGTCATCTGGGCAAGCTGGTTGCACCATCTGGCGCATGCTCAATGCTCTGACTCAAGAAGCTCTACTGCAATTGCCTTAAACAAATGCCATATCCTGCTACAATCAGGGTCATAATGAATGAACTACCCAGTCCTGCTCTTGAACATTTTTATTCTTTTAATTGAATTTTGTATGTTGAACAAAAATCCTATGAGCTCACTTTTTGAAGTCTTGGGTTCATCATGTTGAAATTTCTCTCATCACAGTACCCGTGCATTTGGAAGGCACCAGCAAAACATTGTGATTTATTTCATTCCAGGGGTAGGGCTGTTTTTTTTTTTTTTGTTTTGTTTTTTGTTTCATTATTTTTTTTTTTTATATTCCAATGGATCACCTTTTTGCCGAATTTCTTGATTTATGTTGAATTTGGACTTTACTTCACAACCTTCTCCATACTTGGTACCGTTACATTCATTTGGAAGCTTGCTTTTTCCAAAGCACACTGGACCACCGCTTTCTACCCAGTGCCTCTCAAAACTAAAAGGGCCACAATTTCTTGTAGAAATTTTTTTTTATATAAATATAACGGTCATCTGTCCTGCAAGGTACAATCCACATGGCATTATGTCAAGACCCGCCAGTCTGTCAGGGTTTTCTCCCAGGCAAGGATAACCGATCACAACTACTCAACCTCCATGTTGATAACTGAAGCGACTGCCCTTGGGCATGACCCCACTCAGTACCAGATTGCACAATTCTTCTCGAATGTGTAGGTCCAAGCAAAGGAGCCCTATTCATGCCTGCTGCTACTAATGGCACCAAAAGACTTGGAAATTCATTCCAGAATCACTTTCTCAAAATTGGTACTTTGTTTTTATTATTTATTATTATTGTCGTGTAACTGTGAAAAACATCAGGAATGTAATTTACTGAAAGCCAGCCTTCTTGTCTAAGGGACAGAAACAAAAGAGACAAAATCAAAAATGAAACTTATTAAGTCCCCATGGAAGTGTTTCAGCTTCGCTCCGCAAACCCATGGGCTGACAGTTGGAGTGTTCCATTGGGAACGTCTTCCCAGGGATTCAGAGAGACAGCATGAGCCTGCTAATCTGACTTCAGGGACCAGCGGGCCTGAAAACAAAAATGGATAAGACGATGGCAGGCTTCAGCTGAAAAAAAAAAAAACACAAACTGGGGACCCCCTCAGCTTAAAAGCAAGTCATTTTGCTTTCAGGGTACAAAAGAAATCCTCAATGGGGGTGTTGAGGGTTAGTGGATGTGCTTGTACAAGAAAAGAATTATGCAAAATAAAACAAAAAGGGTTTTGAAAGCAGGGGTAGGTGAACTATTCTGCTTTAATTAGTTTATGGACAACACTTAGCCTTGATCATGGAATGGATGTGTGACTTTTAACCACCCCGTGTCTTTCTCATCTTTTCTTGTTCATGGTCGCCATCATCTTCAACAGCTAAGCCCCACCTGGCACACTGATGCTTTCAATTTAGCATGTTACCATCTTGGGTGGGTTTTTTTTTTCTCTTTTATTTACTTGATAGCTTGGCTTCCAGGTTTACTGTCTGGGGACTTTTAGGGACCAGCCATATCATGTCTGCCTTGCTCTGTCCCCCTTGCTTTTGACACAGTTGGAAACCACAGACACTGAGGCCATCGGGGAAGACAATGACGGCAAGAATGTTGTTAAATTCCACTTTAATTCTTTCATTCTGTTGCTGTCCTGGTGTACTGGTGATGCAAATCTTAACAATGTGGAGCTCTGAAGTTCTTGGATTTTAACAATTTAGTGTGTTTGGATGTAAGTGTGTGTTTTGGAATTTAAAGATATTTATATAAGTCCAACAAAAAAAAAAATAAAACACAACAAATCTTGAGAAAATGGGGGTTGAAAAACAGCCAACCACTCTTTAAAGAAGAGCTGTGTATGATTTCAGCACTGGCAGTTTTAAATTGTGTATAAAATATAAATATTGAAAGAGCTACTGCTAAGTGGACAGCTTATGGATTTTGTTACATGTAGAGAGCCTGAATGCTGTGATGTGCCCCATTTTCACCTCTGTTTTTACAGTGGTGGACAAGAGTACAAGTTAGCCAAATTTGACATTTATGATGGGATTGTAACTCCAGCCAAGATTCTAAAATTTCCACAAAGTGATTAATTACAGAGTTTGAGTCAGTGATGGTGTGCCAGAAAAAGCGTCAAGTGAAAACATTGCCATATCTGCTGGCACAGGTGTCATTCTCTCCTGTTTTGTGACCCAGTTATAAAAAGTCAGCCCCGTGGCATATGTGATGATATGCAAAGATGATAACAGCCCGAATGCGCTTATCAGTTCAACGGAGAAATTTGTCAAATGTACCCCTCAGGACTAAATTAAAGCAGCCATCTTACTAATCGTGACTAGAAGCCGTATCCTCAACTAAGACACAGTGCAGCGTTTGAAGGAGAATTTTCCATTATTTGGTAAGTGGAATGTTGCGCCTTAATTAAAGAAAACTTTCTCCTCATCGTTACAATGACACAGGGTGTTCCCCTTAATGTCTGTATCTCTTTAATAAGCCTTGCAGCCTGTGGCGGTGATGTGTTTTTGATATTTTAGTGAGCTTTGTGCACAGAATTGGGAAAAATGCCAGGATGCCTCTTAGGTTTGCTCAGATGGCTGAAGCCATGCCCACCTAATGTGTTTTTTTTTTTCCTGTCCTGGGTAATTTTTTTAGCTTAGGGGGGAAGATTGTCCCATATGGGTTGGCAGTTAATGTGTTTTTGTGGATGAGTGATGTTGGAATGGAGGCTTCATTTTATGATCGACAGTAAAGCCTCTGTTGGCGATACTGAGGCGGTTTCGGTTTTCCAGCATTCTACAGGTAACAGGGTTTCTGCTGCATGTGTTTTTATTAGCCTTCGGCTAAGCCATGTTTTTCATTTTATCTCTTGAGCCCCACAGCTTTTCATCGTGGGTTGTAAATTTGGGGATGTTGGCTGTCGCCATTTTCTGCCAGTCTTTCAAAAGTTCGGCCTATGTGCTACATACCTCTCTTTTGTGCTGACATTTATGTGGCTATTGGTTCTTAGAAGAACCAGCTCTCACTTTTCTACATGCGTAAAGTAAAGAGACTTAGATGGCAAGATACAAACAACAAATGACAATCACAGATGCAGGCAGAAAACAGCTATTTCCAATTTTTGCTTCCCAGTGCTGGGCACTGGAAGGCAAAAGTGATCCCAATATACGTCTGCCAACTAAACTTCCTCACGTGGAGGTGAAAGTAATGGAGGGGGTGAATTTTTCTATGGTACTGAAGCAGCGTAGAACCTCTTGGGATTGCATTTTCTTTAAACTGGCATGAACTCTGCTACATTGGGTTTCCAGACAGCTTATTGCCTTCAGGTCAGAATGAAATCCTGATCTGAAAGCTTTTTTTTGTTTTTCTTTTGAAGGAAACAGAAATATTGGCAAGTCTCTGTTGTGGTTGTTTTGGTAAGTCACTACATGAAGACTAGAATTGTGCTTTGCTTACAGAGACAATTTCACAAGAAACCAGCCATTCTACATATCAGTTCATGAAGCTTGGGGATACATCTCATGGGTCCTCCCGTGAAAGTGTCTTGAGTATATTTAATGTTTAATTTATAGAACGTCAAGTATTCAAGTTAAGTATTGCTGTTTGTTCACTCATGTACATAACCCCAGCAGCAGGGGTGTAAATATCTTTGTTCTTGTACAGAAAGCACCAATCTTCCAGTAAAATGCGGTTATTGTTTTAACTTGTTTCTTGTCTTGTATTTATTCCTTCTGAAAAGTTTGCAAAACTTCTGATTGGGAATCTAATCCTGTATCCTACTGGTAATAACATTTTCAAAGAAAGAAAAAAAAAATATATATCAGGCGTGGTTTCCCCTAGACTTTCTCATATACCCCATATACAGTCACATGAAAAAGTTTGGGAACCCCAAACCCCCCCAGCCTGCATAATAATTTAATCTACTTTCAACAAAAAACATAACAGTGGTATGTCTTTCATTTCCTAGGAACATCAGAGTACTGGGGTGTTTTCCAAACAAAGATTTTTAGTGAAGCAGTATTTAGTTGTATGAAATTAAATCAAATGTGAAAAACTGGCTGTGAAAAAATTTGGGTACCCTTGTAATTGTGCTGATTTGAATGCATATAACTGCTCAATACTGACTACAGTGAAACCTTGGATTGCAAGTAACTTGGTGTGCAAGCGTTTTGCAAGACAGGCTAAAATTTTTAATAATGTTTGACTTGATAAACGGTCTTGCAATACGAGTAGGCCGTATATGCTTTGTCAGCCGAGTGTCACATGAGCACAACTGAGCTAATGGTTCTTCTCTCTCTCGCTGCTGGATTGTGGGTAATTGTCTCCCATTCTCGGGCTCAGTCGGCGTGCCTTACTCATCAACATCAGTCAACATCCATATGAGCATATACTGTTTAGTATAGCATTGTGACCACGTGTGTGTGTGTGTTGTAACGTGCGAGTCCCTGTCTTGCACCCCAAAACACGAAGCTGAGTCACCGTACTTTAGCAACACCAGCTTTACTCCGCTTGAAATGGGAACAGCACAGTTATTTATTGTAGCGGGATCTGCCGCTCTCCTATAAACAGAGAGTTTACACACAGCACTCAGGCAGGGTCGGGGCCAGGTTAGTGGCCAAGTAATACTGTGCTCTGCATTTATAATTTTCCTTGTACTGTATCAACCATCAATGGCAGGTGCTTATAGCATGTCCGCGATCTTTTCAGATTCGATTTTACGGCAAACTGCTACACCACTGGGAGCCTGCGGTTGCTTCGGGACGCTCTTCCGCGTGTCGTCCCGTTGGGTAGAATCCCAAAAGAGTTTCAAAACTCACTCACACCAGCCATGATTCTTTTCAAAGGTAAAGTGCAGGTTCATTTGTTTTATGTATTTTTACTTTATATTTTGTATTAATCATTTTTATATGAATAGTTTTGGGTTGTGGAATGAATCATCTGAGTTTCCATTATTTCTTAGGGGGAAATTCTCTTTGATATACGAGTGCGTTGGATTACATGCACATTTCCGGAATGAATTATGCTCGCAAACCGAGGTTCCACTGTATTTGCAACACCAAATTGGTTGGATTGGCCCGTTAAGCCTTGAACTTCATAGACAGGTGTGTCCAATCATGAGAAATGGTATCTAAGGAGGTCAATTGCAAGTTGTGCTTCCCTTTGACTCTCCTCTGAAGAGTGACAGCATGGGATCCTCAAAGCAACTCTCAAAAGATCTGAAAACAAAGATTGTTGAGTCTCCTGGTTTAGTGAAGGCTACAAAAAGCTATCTCAGAGGTTTAAACTGTCAGTTTCAACTGTAAGGAATGTAATCAAGAATTGGAAGGCCACAGGCACAGTTGCTGTTAAACCCAGGTCAGGCAGGCCAAGAAAAATACAGGAGTGGCATATGCGCAGGATTGTGAGAATGGTTACATACAACCCACAGGTCACCTCCAAAGACCTGCAAGAACATCTTGCAGCAGATGGTGTATCTGTACATCGTTCTACAATTCAGCACAATTTGCACAAAGAACATCTGTATGGCAGGGTGAGGAGAAAGAAGCCCTTTCTGCACTCACACCACAAACAGAGTCGCTTGTTGTATGCAAATACTCATTTAGACAAGTCATATTCATTTTGGAATGAAGTGCTTTGGACTGATGAGACAAAAATTGAGTTATTTGGTCATAACAAAAAGCTCTTTGCATGGTGGAATAAGAACACCGCATTCCAAAAAAAAAAAACACCTGCTACCTACTGTCAAATTTGGTGGGGGTTCCATCACGCGGTGTGGCTAGTTCAGGGACTGGTTTCCTTGTTAAAGTTGAGGGTCAGATGAATTCAACCCAATATCAACAAATTCTTCAGGATAATGTTCAAGCATCAGTCACAAAGTTGAAATTATGCAGGGGTTGGATATTTCAACAAGACAATGACCCAAAACACAGTTCGAAATTTACAAAGGCATTCATGCAGAGGGAGAAGTACAATGTTCTGGAATGGCCGTCACAATCCCCTGACTTGAATATCATCGAAAATCTATGGGATGATTTGAAGCAGGCTGTCCATCCTTGGCAGCCATCAAATTTAACTGAACTGGAGAGATTTCGTATGTAAGAATGGTCAAAAATACCTCCATCCAGAATCTTGACACTCATCAAAGGCTATAGGAGGCGTCTAGAGGCTGTTATATTTGCAAAAGGAGGCTTAACTTTAACTTTAAAGTATTGATGTAATAGCTCTGTTGGGTTGCCCAACTTTATGCACCTGTCTAAGTTTATGATGCATATTGCATATTATCTGTTAATCCAATAAACTTAATGTCACTGCTGAAATACTACTGTTTCCATAAGGCATGTCATATATTAAAAGGAAGTTGCTACTTTGAAAGCTCAGCCAATGATAAACAAAAATCCAAAGAATTAAGAGGGGTTCACCAAACTTTTTTTATATGATATCGGGATTGATACTTGAGGAGTAAACCACAAGACAATGATTGTATTTTTATATAATATACATTAAAGAACCATCAACATCAAATTAAATTAATAACATACTGAACGATTATTATAAAAGTAAAGTTCAATAAATCAGACTCAGCAGCTGCATGAATAAAAGGTAAAGTACCATTTACGGTTAACGGAAATAGCCCAAAAGTTGATAGAAATCTACATTTTGTACCTTATTCTAGGATGCAAAATTTGGTTGACCTAAGTGAAATCTTACTCAAGATGTCGTGTTTTCATACACACACACACACACACACACACACACACACACACACACACACACACACAGACAGACAGACAGACACACATAATTCCAGAAATGTTATTTTAGGACTTTTAGGTCACAAAAAACATTGAGATTCATCAAAATCTGGAAATGGAATTTTTGGAGGAGTCCAATACTTTCCCTTTACTTTGTATAGGAGAAAGTCAGGGAGGTATAAAACGTCGAAATTCATCAAAATCTTGAAATTGAATCTTAAGTAAAAAGGTAATCTTATGAACAGTTAACTATAGTTTATAAGGCCAACATACAAGTTTCCACCCCTTTTCCAGTTCTAATGAAATTTTAGCATTCTAACACAGTGTAAACTTGTTTGCATTTACTCACAGCGCATTACAAAATATAAGACATATACTGCATAAAGGTTGTAATTAGCAATACAGGGTTCCCTAGAGATGCTTTGCATACTATAACACTTTGTATTGTAACTAGGAGTTCCATCATTCATCTCATACTCAAGTTAAGAATGATTCAGTTTATAGAAATTATTTTCAAGGACTTGGCATTTGAACAAGTCGTAGCAATTTACTTGTGGATATGGAGATACCTGCATGGGCGCTAGCAGAGAGAAGATTACAAAATATATTGTTAACAACTTTTTCTCCTAGTTGTTGGAATGCTATGCCATCAAAGAAGTCAACTTTCCTCCCATCAGTGCAACCACCGACAAACCGCTGCAATGGACTTCAAGCACAGGGAGATCTTCTGACTTCTAGATTGGTGGCCATAATGCATTGATGGGGATTAGGATTAGCAAACAAAGGTATGTAGATCTGATTGTAATTTCATATTCAAATGTTTTTTTTTAATTGTAAGTCTAATATATGTGCATTATGTTTGATACAACTCTGCTTTTCTCCTACTTTGAATCATATTTTGCTCATTTCCTTTGCGGCTTTCCGGATTGGCAGCCTTTTTACAAGAGCTACTCTCAAACTAAGTTTATGACTTCAAGATGCTGGTTACTTGTAACTGTGCCCCAGTATTGAAAGTCAATCTCAACAACAGTAATAAAGACCCCTGGACTTCTTTCAATAATGGGAAGGTTTTAACAAAACCAAAAAACATTTTTTGTGAAAACACTTAACAATTTAACACTAGTATACATATAAAATTAAGCCATAAATCAATAAGACAACTTTGAAGCTGGGTTATTTGGTAAATTTGAAGGATTGTTGTTTCACGATTGGGCTGCTTCTTTAGGAGACCTTTTTTTTTTTTATTTTCTTCATCAAGGCTGCAAGCTGAATTTTTACAGTCTGATGTTTGTTTTCCTTACACATGTATTACACAGAAAAGCAAGAAGATTGTATTAAGGTCACACATGAATACAGTATACATGTGACACAGTATGGGCCAAACCAAATGGATGAAACAGGTTTTATTGCTAAAAGCATGACATGACTTAATATTACATGAAGAAAGATGTGAATACTGTTTGAGGTAAGTTTGTATACAATGGTACAATACATAGTTCTTAACAGTTTGGATTTGACTGCTAAATATACAGTATATTTATACTGGAACAATATGGTTTAATCAAGTTTAAAAATTGTTCTCATCAGTTTTGACTTGACTGCAAAAAATATGATTATCATAGCTAAAATATGTTTTAATCAAATTTAAAAATTACAATCTAAGAACTGAATTACATCTGCTTACCAGATGGGCTGTTTCTGCCCAGAGCTGGTTGCTGTTGTGTGCCCTGCTGTACTTCATCATGACAGGATTTGGCTTTCTGCAGTCCTGATCTGGACCTGAGCTAACTTCAGTAATGAATACACGAGTCTGTTCTTAATGTGTATGTCAGGCATTATGCTGATGCAGTTACTTTGCAGGACTGGGGGGTATTTTTCATACGTGGATTACTCGTTTAGCCGGATGTAATTGTTGACGATTTGGCATGATCCTGGATCTGTTGATTTTTCGAAACTTTTGCTGAATGGCTTCGCTGTTCATGAATGAGTGACCAATTGATATCGGTGTGCAAATTATAAGAAAAGAATTTCATAGAGGGTTTTGCATGATCGGCAAGATCCTCTATTGCTCCCGGAGAAAATTCTAAAGATACCGCTTTAGTTGGGGGTCAGATAGGGATATTGTACCTCGAAGATTTATTAGCACCTTATATTCGAAGTCAAACTAGGCGAAGTTGGGCTCTCACAACCACACCAACAGTATGCATTGCTTTGAGGTTTTTTGCAAGCACCACTTTTTTTTATATACTGTAGGCAATGCGGAAAATCTATCTAAAAGTGCAGTCTGCCAGGCAATTCGTAAAGTCTGTTTGGCTCTGAAATATTTCCTTCGGGTTTTCATAGTGTTTCCTGGACACCTGCATGTGCAGACAATAAAAGAGGCGTTTCATGCCATTGCAGGTAGGTAATAAACAGGCAAAAACACCCACAGTTCCGTAAAGAATCTCACAATCTGCCTAACATTCTCATTACCCAGGATTTCCAAATGTGATTGGGGCACATGGGACTGATCAGAGTGGAGTTTGATCAAACATTATTTGGAAAATGTATCTCTCCTCCTGATGAATAATCAGACACAGTGTCTTCATCAAATATTTGACCTTCGTCAATATCTCGTTGGTCAGACACAAGTTCTAGGGATATGACATTCCCTGCAACTGACCCAACAAAAAAAAAGAGGGCTATATGGAACATACCTATGGCACACACTGAGGACAAATACATGCAATGACCATCCTTTACCTGAAATGAAGTGACCACTGCATCCTGCCACTGGTTCTGAGGAGAAACAGGGTGATGGGCATTTTGCTGGACAGCCAACTCTTCTGCAGGGGTTAGGTCTGGACCGAGTGGACCTCAACCTGTTTTTTGGCTTGTCTGCCGCTTTAGAATTAATGGTTTTTATATTATACAGTTATTAGCTTTAGAATTAATGGTTTTTCATATTAAAGTATATGATTATGTCAACAATTCTTTAAATAGTTATATACCAATTTACCAGTTAAAAGTACATTCTTGTACTTCACTTTAACCTGTTCCCATGTTCTCCTTGTGCTCATGTTTGATCTGGAATTATGACATATTAAATAATAATTAATCTGACACATAGGAAATGAAACGCTGGATTCAGTAAGTACAATGCACACTACTTAGCGTTTAATTTGTCGGCCACTTTTTGCCAGCTGCCTTTTCTGGTCTGGGCTGCTTTTGCAGTGTTACCCCTTGTGCATATTAAATCTTGAAATTCTTCATATCCTTCGAGTAAAAGGTCCTGGTCCGCTTGTGTGTGGGATTATGTCAACAATTCTTTAAATAGTTATATACCAATTTACCAGTTAAAACCTGTTCCCATGCACCCGTCTATCAAAGACTTGCTGATCATGTTTTCTAGACTCAATATATATGGGCTTTTCAATCAGCATGGGCGCGCGCATTCATCTCAGCTGATTAGATCCAGCTAGACCAGGGATCCTCAATCACGGTCCTGGAGAGCCACAGTGGCTGCAGGTTTTTGCGCCAACCCAGTTGCTTAATAAAAAGCACTCATTGCTAAAGTAACACTTCTGCTTCACTTTAGTGATTTTGAGCCCTTATTGCTTAATTTTGTCTTAAACAGCTATTTTAATTGCTCCTTATTATCAATAACATGCAAATGACAAGAGAGAGCAGCATTTCTCCATTTAGCTTATTTACATTTACACCTGTGTGTATTTATCTGCACTATTGGGTTTAATTAAATACTTGGAAGAAAAATGAAGAGAAAAAAGTGAAGGACTGAGAATTACTTGTCCATTTTAGCCTTCAAATCATTTGCATGATAGAAAGGGAAAGAAAATCTAGGATATGAGAATGACCTGACATAGCAGAGTTAATTTAATTTCATAGCTTGTTAGTGCTTTATTGGCAAGAATTGCTTTCTAATTAAGCAACCAGGTCAGAACAAAAACCTGCAGCCACTGCGGCCCTCCAGGACTGGGATTGAGGACCCCTGAGCTAGACTCATCTACTACACGGCTGCGTTTGAAAAACCCACTTATCCTGGATGAGTTTCACCGGCATTAACTCGTCCAAGATGAGGCATCTGATCTTGGATGATTTAAGCGACATACAGAAAATACCCCCCAGGTTACACATTCTTTCAAATCTATTTTCTTATTTCAGACAGCATTGCTTTCAAATAACAACCCTCCTTAACCTTCCACTTTCCAAGCTTTTATAGGTTCTGACAGCTCCTGTAGAAGACAACAGCCAAAGCTTCCCCATCAGATTTTCCCATCAGAGCCTCATTGTGGATTTGGATGCTGATTAATGAATGATTCTTTAATACAAGCTTAATATAAAACTATTATTTTATTGGTTTGGTGGAGATATTGCATTTCCTAGAACTGAACCTTGTCTATTCATGGAGCTTCTTGCTCCCCGCTGGGCACACAACATGAGAGTCTGCACCTACTATTAGCCCCTGAGCACTGTGTATATTAGTCAGAATATACTGAGTAAAGGAGAGGGTTGTCCATTTTCTTTGACTACAGCAAGTGCCCAAGAAGCCATCATTACAGTGTTGTTTTAAAAATGAAAAATCTTTGCTCCAGTTCTTTGTTTAAATAACATTTATTGAACGATCCACAGTCTATTACCTAATCAGACCCAGGGGATGCTATAAATTTGACAAGATTCAGATTCTATATTTTACACACACTCAAAGTACCCTTTGGTGAGTGAAACACGGATCACAAGGTACAATGTGTTCAGAAAAATTTTCTTCCCTTCTTCACTTTAAGAGCAAATTTGTCCATAGATTACTTGATGTTCTTTCTACTACTCCACCTGCCACAGCTTAGTATGAATTCTGTGAGACAATTTTAATCAGAGATACTACAGAATCAACAAGTAATTTATATTTAGTTTAGATTTAGAATGTGAAAAGCAGCTATATGACAAACTGCACAATTCAGATGAAGTAGATAGTGTGCCATGTGTCACTAGCATGTTCACCTTGTGTTCCTGTGACTTTTCACTAGGGGATTGTTTCCTCTGCCAATCCAAAGGCATTCTGTTAAGCCAACCAGTGACTTCAAACCAGCCAACTACAATTGTTGGGTATGTTTGAGTGTGACTTGGTGCCAAGATTTGCTTCAGATGTGCAAGAGAAAAGAGGCCCAACAAAAAAAGAGAGGTTTTGGAACAGTTTAAGTATTGGTTAACCAATCAAAAACTAAGAGCTAGGATACATCCACACTACTATGTTTTCATTTAAAAGCTATTATTTTAATTGAAAATGTCTTCCACCCTTACTGTACATTTATGAAAGCATCTCTATACACACTTAAATGACTAAGAACACACACGTTCACCTACACTGGGCATGCACGCATCAGCTCAAAAATGGTATCACCACTGGCCACAAGATTTGAAAAAGTGCAACATGCAGCATTTAAACTGTACAAAACCCAATTTAGATGTATACAGGCAAACAACAAAACAAGTTTTATGGAAATCAACTTTTCTGTGTCTGCTGTGTTGGATTGTTTTTCTTCTGTAAAGGGTGACCAATCAGGGAATGAGCAGAATCCAATGACGAAAGGGCTAATTAAGCACGAACAGGACTGAATGCAATTTGAGTCTGCATTTTCAAATATTACGATGCGGAAGCTGTGTTTTCAGAAATCTGCGACACTAGAGATTGTTTTCAAAAGCCTCTGCTTTCAGAGGCTGAAAACGGCAGATTAGTGTGGACAAGGGAAAAAAATGAAGACTAATGCCTGCATTTTTAACAAGAACCATAGTAGTGTGGACGTGCCCTAAGTCAATAGCTTCCTCTTCTTGAGACTTTCTCATGTTGTATCTGGTTGGTTCATTTTTTTTATGGTTGAAAGTGGTGGCGTAATACAAGTATTACCTTTAATGTGGTAATAGATAAAGCCTAGGAGTGGATCCTTTCTATGATTAATGTTCACACAGTTAAGATTTATATTTTTTTCCTGACAAGAGGATAATGCTGCCCCATCACAAAAGCAAGGGACTTTGCATGTGTGTTTGTGTCCTATACCTATGTTTAATACATTTATTAAGGTGGCTTTGTTTAGCTGTCAATTGTGACCCACACTATAGCGAATGCTGAAGTATTAACTGCCCTCATTCAGCAGGAGAAGCATTCCCATCATCATCATCTTCTTCCTTCTCTTCATCAACAAATCCTCTCAAATATGAGCGTTTGAATTCTTCGAACACCATTTCCTCTTCTTGTTCACTGTGAGGAGAGAGACTGCAGTGAGGCTGTGTTGCCAGTACTGGAATGGAGAATGAGAATTTCCTAGCTGACTAACAGTCAGATCCTCCTTTTCTTTAAACAGATTGTGAAATACTTGTACTTCAGTTTGAAGAGCCCACCAGTCACATAATCTAATGCAAGACAGTGAGGGGTCGGGTAGACATACAGTATCTTCCCCAAGTTAGTTCACTTTCTTTCCATATTCTTATTCACATCTTATTTTCTTTCCTTAGCTAACATGTAACCCCTAATTGACTTCCAGACTACAGAACAGTAAATGAGACCGTCACACAATGCCATAATGCTAGTGTAAGTTAAGTGAAACCCAAGCATCTTCCAGCTAGTGCTTTCCTGAACTTACCTTTCCTTCACTGTGATGAAGATAGCATGGAAGGGAGAAATAATGAACAGCGTTAAACGGGGGACAAGTGTGGAAAATTAATCAATAAAATAAACCACATAACCCAATCCTTACTCACGTGAAACTTTATAAAGCTTTTTAGGTTTTTAACTTGAGCATCAGATATTCATTTGTTAAAAAGGGAACTTGTATTTTAGTCAGTGAAATCCTATGCCATTTAACATTTAGTCAGTGCTGCTTACCCCTTGCATTCTGCCCTAATGACCTTACAGATCTGTATCACCCAGTTTTTAAATGATATACCAGCTTTAACAACTGTGGCATCTTGAGCTGAAAATACCTTTATAATGCGTTGCCAAATTTTAAAAAGTAGGATGAACACAAATAGAACTAAGAATGCAGTTTCAACGCGGACGCACAGAATGTACTGATGGTGCAGGGTGACAGAGGTTTTGAGAGGGAATGGAATCAAAAGATGGCATGGAGAAGTTATAATTCATACATGAGTTGTACTTAAGAAAATAATATTTAAACATCAAAGCTTGGGACATGTAGCTAGTATCATAAGTCAAAGAACTGAGCAGTAAATTGTAAGCACGCAACCAGAGGCATTAAACATGTAATGTACATTGTAATATGAGAGGAGAAAAAACTGTTGTAACTAATGAATTCAAAACTAAGAATATGAAATGATTCCATTTTTTTTTTTTCTGACTTGGATGATTAGGCACATGTGGTGCTGGCTTTTAAAATGTCACCCTAATGATATCATGACATGCCACCTTTGAGATGTTGTGCCCTAGCGGCCAGTCATCTTTATGTCAGCTTCTGCATGGAAAACAAGAAGGCACCATGGGAAAATGTGACTTGGCTTCAGCATTGTTAATGAAAATGAATGTAACCACTAGATCCCTTGCTTTAAAAACCCCAAAAACAATACACAAATCATTTTTAGAGGCCAAGAAACATTTGCAAAAAATTTAATTTATAAGCACAATCATGACCCACAAAAGGAGGCATGGATACGTCTTCAATACAGAACATTGCACTGTGGAAATGGACAAATAAATTGAACGCTGACAAACTGTCGTGCAGTAAAATGTGGTGCAGGCCATTTAAAGTGTAAATGTCAGAAGATCAGTTCCAGTAAGCAAAAGTGAAGCAGTAGGAATTTCGTTTTTACTGAAATTAAATCAAGTGGAAATAAAATATAGGGTGGTTCAGATCGAATTATGCAATTAAGAAAAGGCGAACACATCGCACCCGCTGTTGGACTGAGAAACGCCTCCCCGCCATTTTGAAATGCAGGGCAGGTGCTGCCATCTATCGGCAACAAAAAGAATTTTTTGTGAATTCTCTATGTAATAAACGTAATAAGTTATAGCGTAATGAAAATTGCATAATTAGATCTTGGACCACCCTATACATCTCAGTCTTCTGACTAATCTGGAATTTTTTTCCCTGTTAATATGTAATGTACACCTAAACATTCTTTTCGATGGCCAAGGAATGCCAGTGGTGATCCCGACTAACGGTTGGGTTTACGGTTAGCATAGTTCTGCTTTCTACATTTGTCTATAGTGTAGTTTTATACTTTTAAATGCAATTTTAATTGTGTGTTAGAAATATAAAAGGGTGCCAAGCACATGAAGTTTCACCTTTTCAGCCCTTCATATCAATTGTTGAAGTACAAGTGTGTTTTCAATCTTGGTCATCATGCTCTTTTCTTTGGGAAGCAGCAATGTATACATTTGAGCAGGTATAATATACCCCAATATCCGAAGGATCACTAGAAGCTTAAAAACACTTTCAAAGGAATTGGGAAAAAATAAATATAACCAGAGCGAGTGGTTTTGGGTCTTACTTACCTGAATCTGGTTTCGGGTGCATTAAGCCAAAGGGGATCTCCACTCCAACCTCACTGGAAAAACAGATACATTTTAATGGGTGTAGCATTTCTTTAAAAAAAGCAGCTGTTTCAGAGATAATATACCTGAACCTGAAATCCAAGGTTTTGGTTTTCTCCAGCTTTTTACTGGACAGCTTGATCTCTACCTCTTTGAAAATTACACAGAAGCACTCTGCTACATATCAGCCTTTCTATTGCTCACTGCTGCCATCCTCATCTTCTCAAACCTGGCTTGACGTATCATGCTGTTCACATTTTATTAATCATTCTCTTACTGCTTTTCCAGAGATAATTTTCAAACTTGGTTTAGATATCAAAGAATGAGACCAATAGACAATGGAGTCAGTTAAGATGAATCCCATGTTTAGAAGCTCAGCTGCTTTCATATGGTGTTTATCTAACAATACAGATAATCTTCCAATCTGTGTGTGGCTAGGAGTAAATGGACTTAAAGCCGTCTCTTTATCATGGGCCAGTGTCCTGGGAAACTTGATCTGGATGTTCTTGTGTAAGTATTTATAATATACTGTATTAGCATGTGCACTCTACATTTAAGCAGTTTTCAACTTTTCCATTTAGTGATATAACGTTCTTGGAAATGGTCAACACCCAATCAGCAGAGAAAACCAAAACACTGATGTCTGAGATCAGTGTTAATTTGAATTAAGACAAAAACTTCACAAACAAAAAATCTCACCTAGCAGCAATGTCACCCAAAATCCTGCAATGGAAAGACAAAGCATGTGAAGGACAGAATGCTACAAGTGCCTATCAAACAATCAGAGTTACTGAAAATCTACCAAAATTACACATTTAAAGGAAGGCTCTAAGATATTAAAAAATGGAAGTTCTCACTGTAGACCTGTTATAACTCCATAAATATGCTTTGCCATCCTTAGCCTGCCAGCCAACTGCACTGGCGTTAACCCTACTTTACATCAGTTGGCTTCTCATCAATCAAATTGATTGCTCAAATATGGCAATTCAAGCAACAAGACCTTTATCTAAGAGAGCCCCAGCAAAGCATTTCAATATCACCATGCTATAGACAAATTACCGTGTACTTTTTTGTTGTTTAGGCATATACATAGCATGTATGAGTGAGCAGTAATTTCCATCATTAATTTATTTTCAGACGCCAAGCTAGAATCTGTGCTATTAGGAAGGTAAACTGTTATCTCCTATGTCTTGAGATGCTGTCTCCTACTAGCAGGACATCAGTGCTATTGAGCAAAATAGCTAAAACATTTAGGATTTGCTAAATAAAAAAGAGATGGACTCTACTCACCCTCCTACTACCAGCTTCACAATTATCCGATAAGAAACCAAAATGCCCAGGACCTCTTTTTCAACTCCTTCCTTCACACTAGAAAAAAAGCACAAGAAAGTAAGAAGCAAGACCTTAGGCCTAAAAAAGAAATGGTGGCATATCCTCCAAGGGTAGATGAGCTCAGATATTTGTCAAGATACATTTCACATCACAAAGCTCAGCTATTTTCTCTTCTGACCAGTCCTCTGATGAGTGATAAGTGATTGATCTATAAAGTTACAGGAGGTGGAAATAAATTAATGATATTGTTAAGAGGGTTGGATCCCCCCCAGCTTCAATCAGACTTATCCTTTCCACAAGGATCACAAAAGCAGTACTGCTGCATACTGAATACCAATACCAACTATCAAGGCATCACAACAAACATCTAACATAATAAACTCTTGTAAAGTTTGGCAATTTGTCCCATACATCTATGGTGAAATGTTGCACTGGGCTCAAGGAAAATAAAGATAACATCTTCAAACACCCATATCCATTTTCCACCCAAAATATTAAAAACTAGGCTGACCCGCCTTTTAAGTTGACCACTTCTTAAGGCAATTCAATGTGTGATCAATTTGATATTTTATACAAACTCATTAATTTGGTTATATTGCATTTGAGCGGTATTACTTTAATACTCGTAGTTTCTGTTATTTTTGTGATGAAATTTAAACTTTTTTTCTATATCGAGGTCACCCTATTGAACCCCCTGATATTTACTACACGGTGAGGCATTTGTACTCCATCAACATTAATTATTTTCAGAGACATAATTTTGTCTATTTTTCCAGCGCATCGCGCAGAAAAGCAAGGTAACGATGGGAGCACCAGAACTCTACTCACATCATGTCGCTTCGTACCGCAAGCTGCAAGTAGTAAGTTTGTGATAAGCGGAATACCGCTATGCTTTCCACTCACGGGACAGAAGGAGAATCCCGACCGCTTTTATATAGTAAGAAAGAAGAAGAAGATATCGCACAGTCTGGAGTAGAAAATCATCTTTTACCTGGAAAAACGAAACTAAAATCCCATCGTGCATTGCAAAATGGACGGGCGTGTGTGAAACTCCGCGCCTGCGTAGCACTCACGGGACGGAAGGACAATCCCGACAGCTTTTAGACAGAAGGATGCAATGCTCAATACTAACACAAACCTCTAGAGCTCCTGGAAGTGATATACTGTTATTATTGAAGTGGTTAAAAATAAATGCACATACATACATACATATACAGTATACACACACACATATCTCCACCTTAATAAAAAGATAAGTGTTTGTGTGACTGTCTGTGTCCATTAGGTTGCTATGTCTCTGCTAGCCAACAGATGGCACATCACAAACATTACCACTGCCTTTATGAATACAGAAAGAGAGAAATAGATGGGGAAGGATGAGCTAACAATACACAGATACATTCACACACACACTCAGAAATATATACATGTATATATAAATGTACATAGCTCAAAATCAGTTGGTTTTCTTTGCCCGTATTCCTTTTCCTGTTATCAATAAAACCTGAACCAAAAAAAAATTATATATATGTATATATTATGGGTAAAGCCATAACTTGGATAAACCTAGCATTACCCGGGTAAAGCTTGCATTATTCAAAGAGATTACCTGGGTTAAGTTAGAAACTCGTATTGTATTCCAGCTTTACCTAGGTTCTGCTAGGTTTATCCAATTTTCAGGCTTTACCCATTTTTATATATATAGTCGGGACACCTGGAGGGTGGGAGGTCCAGCAGAGAGATGATACCTCTCCTGGAGCACGAGAGGGCAGTCTCCCTGGTTTACATTGGGAGCAAAGGACTGGACCTTAGCAGCTCAATCCTTTTGGGGCCTGTGGCCACACCAGGAAATACTGCAGGAAGGTCATCAACGAGCACCTGGAGCATATCTGGGTATAAAATAAAAGGGACCACCTCACTCCATTCAGGGAGCCAGAGTCGGGAGGTAGAAGATAGGGCTTGTGTGGTGGAAATTTGTGTGACAGAAGAAAAAGTAGAGAAGAAGAGAGAAAGAAAGAAGGGACTAAACAATAGTGCAGCTGGGGATTTTGGGCACGGTGCTGTGAAAAGGGCAAAGAAAATAAAATAAAAAGTGCGTTGATATACAGTATATAATGTAATAATTCTTTACAGCACCTCATACCACACATTTTTAGTTATCATTTACAGTATATTTTATTCATTGACTTAGAAGCACAACCCAAATTGCTCAGTAATAAATGAATGTTCAGGAAAGTGCCACTGATCTATCTATGGAGCTGGTCCTAAAATATACTTATACTGGTTCTAGTGTTCTCAATCCTTAAACAGGATAAAAAGAGTTTGGAAAATGGATGAAATGGTTAAGAAGCTACAGGGAAGCAACAAAGCCCTATTCTAACAATGATTCACCACTTTAATAAGGGTGGTGTCACCTGAGCCCCCTGATGAGGAATAGAAACTAGAAGATGTGGCAGTCGGTCAGCTCTTACATTGTGGTTGAAGCCAAATTGGTGTCTTCATGCTTGAGTTTGCCATCCAGGGCCAGGCCTCGTCTCTCCCGATTGTTAGCCAGCAAAGGCAGGAGTTTATAAACCTTTTTAAAGCTGGATTTAGGTGGTACTTTATCTCTACAAAATAAATAAATAAAAAGTTATGCTAAATAAAACATTTTGTTTGGAAAAGGATCCTGTTGTGGTAGGCTTCTGCAAATGCAATCAGGAAATACAACCAAAACAAGTATAAAAAATGGTACTTTAGAAGCATTTTTCAATTCCAAGTTATTTTTTACAATTATGTTTTTTTTTGCCATGGGAAATTGTGTCCTAAAATGAAGCACTGTTTATAAATTAAAAAAAGAATACAGTGCCTGTGTTAAAAGTTCAAAATGGGGTCCATAAGTACAAGTCTAAACATAAAACAAAAGCCTTAAAATTTGTGGAATAATATGTTTTTTCAAGCAAAGAATTTCTTGAGTACCGGACAATGTCTTGTGATTGCACACATACTGTAAAACAGCACACCTGTTCAAAGAAATCTAAAATGTTATGATATTCTGTCATTTTTAAAGAAGTCTTACTTGCTAGTCTCATCATAAGTAGCATAAGTACATCACAGTAGTATGATTTCAACAAAAGATTAACTCAAAAAACCAGCATTCATAGAAGGCAACATACAACCTAACTGATCAAATTATGAGGAATACCTCTACACCTACTTATGCATGCAATCATCTAATCAGCCAATCATGTGGCAGCAGTGAATTGCAAAAAAAAAACAAAAAAACATGTAGATACAGATCATGAGTTTCAGTTAATGTTCACCACATACACCAGAAATGGGAAAAATCTGATCTCAGTGATTTAGACTGTAGCATGATTGTTAGTTCAGAATGGCTCGTCTAAGTATTTCTGCTCCCTGCTGGGGTTTTCACACACAGCAATCCCTATAGAGTTTACTCAGAATTGTGTGAAAAACAAACAATATCTTATGAATGGCAGTTCTATGAAAAGAAATGTCTTGCTGATGAGAGGGGTTATAAGGAGCTGACAGTAACTTACTAAGACAATCACTCTGTTGAAAAGAGAAGCATGTCAAACTTCGAGGCAGATGAGCTACACCAGCAGAAGACCATGTCTGGTTTCACTCCTGTCATCCATGAACAGAAAGATGAGACTGCAGTGGGCACAGGCCCACCAAAATGGACAGTTAAAGACTGGAAATCCGAAACCTTGTCTGATGTATCTCGATTTCTGTTGAGGCAGTAGAATCAGAATTTAGCACCAACGATATGAATCAATGTACCCAACCTGCTTTGTATTAACAGTCCAGGCTGGTGGTGGCAAAGCAATGGTGTGAGGAATGTGTTCTTGGCACAGTTTGGACCTGTTAAAACCAACCAATCGTCACTTGAATGCCACAGCCTATTTGAGCATTGTTGCTGATCATATTTATCCCTTCATGGCCATACTTTACCCATTTTATAATGGCTACTCCTAGCTACTTTTAGAATGAGAACAATGGTCCTATAACTTTGTCAAAAGAAATAAAAGAGAAAAGACACTATGTGAAATGGCTGATGCCTTTAAAAGTCCCGTGCATGTGTTATAGATGCCATGAAAAGAAGGCTGCCTGGTGTCATTAATGCTCTGTGGTGTCTGTGATATTACAATTTTGAGCTACGCTGGTGCCATATATGAGGATTTTATGCGCCAGTAAGGATGGTCTCCACTGCACACTCATAAATGTTAGTGAGAACAAAAGACATCTCAGGAAGTAAAAATGTTGGTGAGCCTTCTTAACAAAAGCTGAACTGTGTTGTGTAGTTAGTCTAAACCAATAATATATCTAATTATGAATATGTGGATACATTTAGCCTCCCTATAACACCATATTGTTCTAAGCTGAGTTATGGTATGTCCATTAATTATTTTTGCATTTTTAGTAGATTTATTATTATGTTTATTCACTCCTCAAAATATTATATAATTATGATGATCACATCACTACAGTGCTAAATGCTTGTTATTTCTTGGGGGCACAACTACTTTGTTCATGTTCTTTATCCCAATGACATTTGTTGCTAATCTTATGGTTATGTATGACTTCATGAAGTAATCCTTATTCAGAATTGTGGCCCACAGATTCATAAAATACCACAAATTTCCTTTGTAATTTAGTTGAGGTAACAAACTGTATATACTGACGTACAAGTTGGAAGTTGTCTTGAAGCCCAAAAAATCAATTATAAAATCAGAACCCGACTTATACGTCAGGACCCAGGACACTTTTCTTTCTTTTTTTTATTTTTACATCTTCTTGCCTCCTCCAATCTCTCATCAGTTTCTTAGACACATCGAATTTTGTTGCAGCAGCGCAGTTACCTTTTTCTTTTGCTGCTTCAAAGACATTTAATTTAAAACCAGCTTCATATTTTCTTCTGATCGAACGCTCCATTGTAGGTAAGGAATGCTCTTATGATAAAGGTGTATGAGGGTGTGAGATACAAAAAACACAAATCAGTGCAAACATTGCTTCGGAATAGTTTGGATATTACCGTGTGGTCACGTAGGCATAATACATAGCAATAAAAGGACAATATACTCCATGGTTACTCTCTCAGGTGAGCAATATCATAATCTCTTGGATCAATAGCATGAGTTTTCCGCATTTGATTTATACAGCCGACATTATAAAATACCAGAAATTATATAGTAAAATCAAGTCCCGACTTATCCGCAGGAGAAATTATCCGCGAGTATATATGGTAAATGTAGATAGTGCAAGGATATTACTTGTGCTCAAGCCCTATACTTTTTTAAAATATATGAAAAATGCTTCATTTCAGAACACAGTTCCCCATGGAAAATAAATAAATACCATGATTATGAAAAAATGACTAACCCAAACCCTCATTCATTTTTATGAGCGCTGACAAAAAAACACAAAGGTAAGGTCACATCAGTGGACAGAAATTCAGAAAGCCTCTTATTTGTAATGGAGAATGGACAGGAATGCACTCCAAGAGGTGACATGATGGACAAAGTAATGGTCAGCCAGAGGGTAACATGACTGAAATAGAAGCCAAGACAGTAAATGAAGGTTTACACTGCTGAGAGACAATATGCCATCCACAAATTTTGACCAAATGTTTTAATGTGTAATTACGTTCATCTTAATATAAACCCAAGCTAATTGTGAATCTGGTGCAGCGCTATTTAATAACTTGGCATGCAATGTGGTTTTGAAAAAATGTCTACAGTGAGACCTAGTTTGTTTTTAGCAGTGCAAAACTGTCTGCTATTTAATGAGAATGCTCACTTACCCAGCCTCTTCCATGGCCACGGGTTTAACATATTTGTCGTTAGAGTAGAGGACCACTGTAGCCACCTGCTCAGCTGTTTGAAAGGGAAGGGAAGAGAGGCAAAGGAAATTTTGAGTAAAGACAGAGATGGCAACATGCATTTTAAAAATACAGTTACTGCTTTATCTCCTAAACAATATATTTTTCTTATTTTCCTGTTTCTTCTAGTCAAATCTTCTCTTCATTAATCGTAAAAGAAGTATGTAAAGCACAAATAAATATGTATTTGTGAGGGGAGTTTGTATCTGATATGCTTTGAGTAAGACAGACTACTGAACTGCATGTCTTACTGATTTGTAACTTATTCATTTTAATGAAAACTTTAAAATCAGCCTTATGTATATTATAATTACTTCCAAAAGAGAATTGTCTAAACATCTTGCCCAACACATAACTTTCAGTGTTTAAATTAAAATAAGAAAATATAAATCTGCAAAATTCTAAATTTCAAAATATAAATAATTTGTTCCACAATTTTTTTTGTTGAAAGTTGCACATATTGCTGTCAATTTTGGATGGCAATATGCTACAAAGGATCTGAGATGACTTAAGACTGAATGATTGATTCTGCTGTGGGCCACTAGGGGCACATATTGAGCATTTGTAAGATTGTGAGAGCTCCTTTACAAATTGATTTAGGCTATCTGTTCCTATGATATGTAGTTAGTGAGTAATGCATTTTAAAAAATATTTAGTTTTTTTTTTAAATAACATATACACACAAATTTGCTTTAATGCACATGTAAACACGTTTGCTTGTTCAATATGCTCCCAGTCAAGGACAATGTCTTTTTTTGCTGAGAGTCAGCTTGATGCTATTGCACATAGCCTTCCTTATGTTGTGAATGGCTTCCAAAACCTCTTTGAGGTCACCAACAAGTGATTGTCTACGGTCTTATCAAACACTTCCTACATCCAGCTTTCCACTTTAACACCTGCTAAAAGTAACGTTTCCTTAGTCCTTTCATTGAAAATGCATGAAAGACTCTTCCTTAAGCTTGATGGATTCCCTCACCGTGGTGTTCTCCAACAGTGCACAGGGTTGCCACACCTTTCAGCTTTTGCTTCTTGTATCCACCTTTACTAGTTAGCACTTGCATAGGGTTCATTCAGAATGCGAGAAGAAAATATTTAGAAAGAAAGGGCTGATCCCATCCCAAACAGAAGCGTCCCACAGTGTACCTCTTGAACCAAGCATCCAGAATATGACTCTGAAAATATGACAAAGCTACTGGGCAAAACCAATCATGAACCTCAGGCCAAAGGCTCATCACACATTAAATTACCTGACATAACTTCTAGCTGGAGAGCCTATCAAATTTAACAACTGAATTTATTAAATGTCATTAACTCAAAAGGGTTGCAAGACTGCAGGAATCACAGAGGATGACATTCTCATGACTTTTTAGCACAGTTCAAAATCTCATATTTCAATACAACACTACACACTTGACAGTACCACTTATGCACTGTGACTGTCTGCTACTCACTTTGATTTTCTTAAGATTATGTAAATAAAGACTGCAACAGAAGAAAGCAGAAGTGATTATGTAATGTGATGTTGGCTGAGGGTGCTGTGGTACAACATGCACTTGTTACCACACTTCCATTAGAATATGGTGTTTTTATATGTAATATTAATCTTCACCCATCTTCAGATCACGCAAACTGGTCCTCTATAAAATACTCCTCAAGGTGATTATATCCTGTTCCATGTAAGTGCTGAAAATTCTCAGCATGGACAGAGACTGCAGGTGGGACATTTTTAAACATTAAACCAATCTTAAGAAAGTCCAGTATTATGAGCAGCCTTGAGATACATATTGTCACAAAACATTTTTTTTTTCTTTCTGCAACTCTGCACAAAGTCTAGGACCACGGACTTCCTGATCTCCATTCCCACTCTTAAGAGTGGAAAACACACCACATTGTTGTGTGTAGAAGATAGTCAGCCTTTAGTCAAATTGTAGTTTTGAACCCCTCACTCTGTTCTACATTTCAAGAACCAGTTTCCTTTACTCCATTTGGATCTATCCCATACATGTCTCAAATCCACCCAGAATGTCATGTGACTGATTTGCATTGTGAGAGATTCTTCTCACTTACTTTACAAAACATATCTAGTAACGGCAGTTCTCTGCTTACCTGTGAGAGTAATGTTCTTGACCGTTTTCGAGGAATTGTTGCTGATGTTGACTTGCACATTTATTGGTTCTCCATGGTAGTAGGTCTGTAGGCATAAATCCTCATATGTTTAGTTCTGTATGCGGGCAAACAGCCATAAAACTGCTTAGCCTGCCCCCTTTTCATTGACTCACCTGCTTTTCTAGGCTGACCTCAAGGTGCAGTGGTCCATCAGACATGAGGAATTCCCGGGTTGTCTCAACAGTAGGTGGAGGGCCACTTTTCTCTGGTGCATACTGTACTTTACGGATCATCAGCCGCACAGAATTTCTACAAATTTGGGGAAAAATTGACATGAGGATTCCTTTAACAGGATTTACTGGGAAAGGAAGGGAACTCAAAGTTGATTAAAGCCAATTTAAAGCTTGAATGGTGTAACAGTTAATTCTTAATAAACTTCTTCACAAATGTTATATCACAAAAGCAACAAAGTAAGAGTTTCACTATCTAACCGTAAAACATGAAACATCCTGAAACATTCTCCATTATTTTTCTAAACAAGCGGTCATAAAATTAAGATAAGCGATGCCTTTGTAAGTAATGCCCCATAAAAATATTTGAGATTTTATATTGGTCGCTTTGTTTGTAGCTTACAGAACACTTATTACTAGTAAGCTTTGTGAGAGAGCTGATCGCTCTGTGTATGTTATGTCTGCAGCACACAACTTTTAAAGGGTTACATGTCCATTGCAAATCCCATGAGACACTGCGACATGTTTAACAGAATTGCTATACTGTTTATGTGACTTAGTAACTAAGGTGTGTTATAGACTGGAGAATTTACTTGCCCCTTTCTAACTTGCATGTCACTGTTTAAAAAGAACAATCCCATGAACAGATACTCTGCATTCACTTACTACACTTTACTGAACTTCAGCACAGACGGGTAACTACTGGGGTGTGATGCTAGAATATTCATAAGCATGTCTGGGCCACTTTTTCAATGGAATCCACCAGTCAACTAGCCTGTTTCTTTAAGTGCGGCCACAAAATGCTTTACAAAGTATGGAAGAGAAGGTCTGTAATACGATTTGCATATTTGCAGCTGGAGATCCACAAAGGGAGAAAATGAATCACATATCAAAAGTAGTTTTTTATTCCTGAGGATCGGAGGATAATGCTTAGACTTACAAGAATCAAAGGCAATATATAGCAAAAAATTAGGTTTGGGGGGAGGTGTCTAAGTCAGTGTGGTTGGGAGGGGGTATTGGGTGTAAAGTCTTGTTTATTATGAATATGTTCTTCTTTGTCATTGATACGGGTCTATCAGACCATTTTCTTTTACTTTTTAGTATAGAAATAATGATTGAAAAAACTCATGAGAAGCATATTGTTAAAAAACGCTTCTTTGACTCATCAGTAGCTTTAAAACTTACAAACATTCTAAGCAATCAGTCCGTTTATAGTGCCAACTTTAATAGCGAGGATAATGTAAATAATGGGGTGGAAAGATTTAATACTAAAGTGAGAGCTGCTGTTGACATAGTTGCACCTGAAAAGACAGTTAAAAAATCTTCTAGCATTGGTATACCATGGAAGACCCAAAGAGTGTCTGATTTAAAGAGAATATGCCGTAGAGCTGAGCGTCAATGGAAGAAGACTAAACTTACTATCCACCATGAAATATTAAAAGTCAAAATAACAGAATACAATAACACTGTCCATCTTGAGAGGCGCTGCTATTTCTCTAAGATTATAAATAACAATGCTAGTAATCCCAGAGTCTTATTTTCAACAATTGATCACCTACTAAACCCAGGTAGCTCAAAGGAATTCCCCCATAAGTACTTCCAGTAAAACCTGTAAAGCTATGGCTGTATTTTTCAATCAAAAAATTAATGATATTAGAAATAACATAGTATATCCCTCCAACACTAAGGATCCTCCTAAACCCCAGTACTCCGTTATAAACAAATTAAACTCTTTCACTAGGATAGATTTACCTGATTTACCTAAAATAATTTCTGAACTGAAACCATCCACCTGCGTCCTTGACCCAAAACCTACAAATTTTTTCAAAGAAGTATCGGGCGTGCTAATTGATAATATTCTTGACATAGTAAATTCGTCATTAGATACGGGGGTCTTCCCAGACTGTCTTAAGACTGCTGTAGTTAAACCCCTACTTAGGAAAAATAATCTTGACCACTCTGCTTTTGAAAATTTAGACCCATCTCTAACCTGCCTTTCTTCTAGAGAAGGCAGTCATTATGCAGTTAAATGACCACCTAAATAAACATGCTATTCTTGATAAATTTCAGTCGGGTTTTAGAACAAATCACAGCACAGAAACTGCACTCGTTAAAGTAGTAAATGACTTGCGGGTAAATGCAGACAGAGGCCATTTATCTGTTCTCATCCTCTTAGATCTGAGTGCTGCATTTGACACCATTGATCATAATATTCTTAGAAATCGCCTTAGTCAATGGGTGGGCCTCTCTGGCACGGTCTTAAATTGGTTTGAATCCTACCTGGCAGGGAGAAAATTCTTTGTTAGTTGTGGGAATTGCAACTCGAAGACGCATGATATCCGATATGGTGTTCCACAAGGCTCTATCCTGGGTCCGGTGCTATTCTCAATCTACATGCTTCCGTTAGGTCAGATTATCTCAGGGCACAACGTGAGCTACCACAGCTATGCTGATGACACACAGCTGTACTTATCAATAGCACCTGATGACCTCGATTCTCTTGATTCACTAACACAATGTCTTACTGGTATTTCTGAATGGATGAATAGTAACTTTCTCAAGCTAAATAAAGAGAAAACTGAAATCTTAGTGATTGGCAATAACGGATACAATGAGGCTATTAGAAATAAATTGGATACATTACGATTAAAAGTCAAGACGGAGGTAAAAAGTTTAGGGGTAACTTTTGACTGTAATCTAAATTTTAAATCGCATATTAATCAGATCACTAGGACAGCATTTTTTCACTTAAGAAACATAGCAAAAGTTAGACCTCTTATATCACTGAAAGATGCTGAGAAATTAGTTCCTCACAGGAATACCCAAAAAAGACATAAATCTTTTGCAACAAATGCAGAATGCAGCTGCTAGAATCCTAACTAGGAAAAGAAAATCCGAACACATTTCTCCAGTTTTAATGTCACTACATTGGTTACCTGTGTCATTCAGAATTGACTTTAAAATTCTGCTTATGGTTTATAAAGCCTTAAATAATCTCGCTCCATCTTATATATCAGAATGCCTGACACATTATATTCCAAATCGTAACCTCAGATCCTCAAATGAGTGTCTCCTTAGAATTCCAAGAGCAAAACTTAAAAGAAGTGGTGAGGCAGCCTTCTGCTGTTATGTACCTAAAACCTGGAATAGCCTGCCAATAGGAATTTGCCAGGCCAATACAGTGGAGCACTTCAAAAAAACTGCTGAAAACACATTATTTTAACATGGCCTTCTCATAACTTCATTTTAATTTAATCCTGATACTCTGTATATCTAACTCATTATAATAACTATTCATGGTGGCTCCAAAATCTGTACTAACCCTACTCTCTCTTTTGTTTCTTTTTCCGGTGTCCTTTTGGTGGTGGCTTGTGCCACCACCATCTACTCAAAGAACTGTAATGTTCCAACAGTGATGGATTAAAAGCCAGAAGTCTACATGACCATCATCAACAAGTCCATCTGTGAGAACCTTAAATACAAAGAGGACTGTTTTCATTTATGTTAGGTAGAATGCCCAGAGGGGACTGGGCGGTCTCGTGGCATGGAACCCCTGCAGATTTTATTTTCTTCTCCAGCCGTCTGGAGTCTTTTTTGTTTTTTCTGTCCTCCCTGGCCATCGGACCTTACTCTTTTTCTATGTTAACTAATGTTGTCTTATTTTAATTTGTTTTGTCTTTTATTTTTCTTCATTATGTAAAGCATTTTGAGCTACTTTTTTTGTATGAAAATGTGCTATATAAATAAATGTTGTTGTTGTTGTTCTTAAGTTTGCATATGCTGAATTTATGTCCAAGTGTCTGTTGATGGCGTTCTCATTTGCTAACTAGGATTCAGCCAGCTCTCTGGCACTTTTTGTACAGGCCTTGAATTTTACTTGTATATTGTCCCAGTTTAACGTATGTCCTGATAATTTAGTGTGCGTATAGATCATTGATCGTGAGTCCTTTTTTCTGACGGCCTTGCAGTGTTCCTGTATACGTGTTGCGATTCTTTTTGAAGTTTGTCCTATGTATACTGCTGAGCACGAACTGCATGGAATGCTGTACACTGCGTTTCATGTTTCTGCTCTCGGTTTATTGTTTTTAGCATTAAAGAGGATCGTGTGTGGATTGTTCGTGGGTTTGTGTGCTATTCTGATGCCTAACTTGGCCAGGATGCACGCTGCACCTTCAGACACCTTGTGGTGATAAGGGTGTGACTGCCTGGTGGGGTGGGGGTTCTGATTCAAGTCAATTGTTTGCTGAGTTTTTTGGCGTCTTATGTGTAGGCTTCGATTAATGAATGTTTTTGAGTACCGTTTGAAGTGAAAAGATGGAAGAGATAGCGTCTCTCATTCATTTTTGTTTCTTTTGTATTACAATGGGTGTGGACTCTTCTGAATAGAGTTTTAACTCAGCTCCATTTATGAGACACCAGGTGGTTGCTGGTGAAGTGTAATATCTTGTCTGCATGGCATTCTTTACGGTAAAAACTAGTGGTCAGGGTGGCGTCATTATTTCTTTCGATGTAGATGTACAGGAAGCTGATGTGTCGGTTAATATCTTTTTCCATCAATGGCCACAACGACTTAGCCACCTCAAACCCTGCCCCCACCCCCCTCCATGTAATTTTTTGCTATATATTGCCTTTGATTCTTGTAAGTCTAAGTAATATCCTATGATAAGAAACCCCTGGCAGGGATTGAAAGCTCAGGAATAAAAAACTACTTTTGATATGTGATTCATTTTCTCCCTTTGTGGATCTCCAGCTGCAAATATGTATACACATACATACAGTATCTAATTACCGTTTATGAATCTTGTCATCCTGGTTATCAGCACAGAAGGCTTTGACTTCAAAGTCAACAGCACAGTACTGAAAAATAAAACAAGGGAAGTTAAAACCACACCATCATGTTTTGTATCACTTATTTGTTTTTGCATGACTAAATAAAATCTTGGAGAAGAAGAATAGGATCAAAGGATCACCTTACCTTTCCCACATCTGTAGGAGATGGCTGCAGACCTACAGAGCTGGGCAGATTATCTGGAAGCTGAAATTCATGGACAAGGTCACATACTGTACATGAATAGGGGAATTTCAGTTTATGTAAGTATTAATCCAGACTTCTTTTTCAGTTTACTTAGATTGATAGAATTCAGAAACATTACGCTGAGTTAAAAATGGCGTCAATATTTCTAAACATTTAATTTTGGAAAGTGTACATCAGTGTGAGAATTGTATTTGAATAATGTGATGGACAGCACACATGAGCTGGCATCCCTGTCAGGTTGGGTACCAATTCCTGCCATGGCTGGGACTATAACAATGAATGGGCAAGACAAAACGCATAATGTTCCTTGCCCTTGTCAAAACGTTGACAAAAATGCCAATATGCAGGTGGGCATATGTTAGAATCCCGGCAGGGATGAACTACAAGATAGCAACCAAAGGTGATGTTACTTCTACAGACACTAGCAAGGTATGCTGGGAACTATAGTCCCAAGGGCTGCCGTGTCAAGGTTCATGGGTGCTGCAGGAATCTGTGATCCCTAATTTGTGAGACCTGAAAGTGCTTCCAATAGGCTATGCTGCACCACTCCCTAGTAGATTAAACTAGGATTTGATTGAAAGCATGGGTCAATCTCTGTTCCATTATGCATTGCAACTAGTGTACAGTAGAGCTTTGGAACACAAACATCTCCAGACTCAGAAAATGCAGAACATGAACATGTTGTGTGATTATTTTTTTGCCTCGAACAAAAACTCAGAAGTGAATATCCTGCTAAAACTTGTACAGATCAAGATGCAACCGTGAGGAGCAGTGACAAAGCCAAACAGACCTAAATACGTTATATAGGCCTGCTGAAGCTATGTTTTCTGTGAACATGTTATTTTTCTGCTTTTTTTGTTTTTTTTTTCCTCCGAAGTTATCAGTGAGAGTAGTAAAGCAAAGAGGAAGCTTGTATATGTTACAATTGAACTAAAAGAGGAAATAATAACGAAATATGAAAGTGGTTGATGTGTGTCGACGTTGGGGAAGAGTAACCTCTCCATCCCTCCTTCTCTCCTACCACTTCCAGTATGACATCAGCTTGCATCATCACAGGTAAAGTGCAGTTAAAGTATGTAAATGGTCATTTCTATTTATTTTATGTTTTTGATTTTAATGCGTGTACTACTGTATTGATTTCAATGGCTTTATTTAAACAATTTTTATCATAGGTAGGTAGGTAGAGAAGGCTAAATAGGTTTGCGTAAATGTAGGCTGTGCTCAATACACAACTCAATGCAGTTAAATTGCCATTTCGATTTATTTCATGGGTTTACCTCTTCTGTGCATGGATTTCAATGGTTTTAAAATTATTGTTATCTTTAGTTATGTACATATATAGGTATAAATAAGCAATCATTTGGGGGTCTGGAATGGATCAACCCTATTTACATTATTTCTTATGGGGAAATTCGATTTGAAACTCAACCCAATGATAACTTGACCAGCCTTCTAGTTTGTGTTTCGAGGTACTACTGTATAAGGAAGCAACCCCTAAACAGGGTATCAATTAACAACCATACAGCAATTGTAACAGAACATTCTCAAACCTGCCAAAACTGATACAGTCCCAATCTTTGCACTATTGGGTGCAAGAAAGAAAGCAGTCCTAGATGGGATGCCAAAATCATTCATGGCCTACTCACACACACCCTAAAGCATTTAAATTGGACCAGTTTAGAATTGCCAGTTATTCTTATATTCCTTTTTTACGGATTTGGGAGAAAAGCCATATAATGTTCCCAATGGGAAATATTTTAGAACAAAACAGGTTGCTCCGCTGTAAAATATGTGCAAAATTTAGAGGAGATACTATAGGTTCAACAGTGTGGAATGGCAATACAGACAAACAAATATTTAGCTTTATATATGTAAGAAGATTGAAATCAGTCTTTGAAGCCATCTTTATAAGGCAAACTTGATATCAAGGGCCTCTTGAGCATTGAAACTTTCCAGTGTTTGCCATTTTTCAAGCATTTGCAAAGAAGTGATTTGTAGGAGAAAATAGTATTTTCTTTTACACATCTTTGGGTTGAGAGATGATTATCGTGCCTGCAGAATGTCTATGAATTTAGACTTTTTTAATCCTGGAGATCACAGTATTGAAGTGGAAGTGGCATCAGAATCACGAGCACAGACATTGGGTTCACCCTGTTCTGCAGCAAAGGGAGCCAAGAGGACAATTCTGAACTGTACAAACTTGGACAGCATCCTGGAAAATTCTAGATTTACACACGGGTGTCGATAAGCAAACAAGAACAGTGATATTTGATAGTGTCTTTGTGATATTCACAGAATCATAAACCACCATAAACTTTAGAGGTGTACATTCAATTCTGCATGTGTTGAGGGGTACATTTAATCTGTTCAGTTTAGGGTTATAGAGAGTCAGTGATTATCGCAGCAGCAAGGCCTCAATCACAGAGCTAATCGTTAAAGAGTGTGCTGTGTGCAATACAGTAAAAGAAATCTATAAAGAAAGTGTTCTCTTTTGGTTTTAATTGTTATTTAATATAGGTATTTTAAAACAGTGTGATTTGGTTGGTATAGCAGCCAATATTCATACCCAGGGGCTCAGGGTGGGTCTGGAAAAAGGAGATGGATGTTATTTACTTCACAGCACATCAATGACTAAACATACTGCATTTTCTTAAATAAGAAGTATTACTGACATATTTCTAATTTTGTGTGAAAACAGGTAGTCATCCACAGTAAAGCACACTCACTACTGCAGGTTCATCGGGAAATGCACAAGTAGAAAATGCGGTACAACTTTGCCTACATGTTAAAACATCTGTATTAAACTTGATCAATTTCAACATGATTAAAACTAAATGTGTACTTCTAACTTTTGTTCAGTTATTGTCACTTGATTGGAAAGTACATGTGTAACTTAATCAGCTCTTCAATAGCTGTCACCGAAGTAAGTATGTGCACGATACCAGGATTATTTTTTTTTCTAGGTTTGATAAGCTGCTTCACTCCTGGTTCATCCAGGAAAAAGCTGTGACTTCCTATAAAAATGCTCTGTTTTTTTCTACCACTGATTTCAATGGAACAAGCGTTTCACTGGAAAAGCTCGAAAACTGCTATATGTAGGAGTTTTCTAACCCCTTGCTGCTGAAACGCTTAGGTGTGAATAGTGTCATTGGAAATAACTATACAAGTTGTGTGGAGTGTTCTGGCCTAGCACCAAAATACTAGAAAAACACTTAGGTATAACTAGGCTATAAAAGAAAATGACACTTCAGCCAATTCTTCAGACTTTCTTCCAGGTTTAGACTCTTTGGTCTTTTAAGCAGCATGATGTTTTGTCAGTTTAACTGGTATACATTATTCCAGAAAGACAAAAAAACAAAAAAATCCAGATTACTACTACTTTGTGCCACCCAAAAATATGCAGTATATATACTTATACTGTATATTAGAACTGCAAAGTGCTGACTATTATCATGGTATGGAAAAGCAAGAAGGAGTAAGACCTGGTTGATTACAGTGCTTGAAAACACAGTACCATGTAGATTGGCTGAGCTACTCTTCTATGTTTTGCTCATGCCGTTTCTCCTACCTGAAGCCTGCAGTTAATAAAAGGTACGCTACTTCTTTAGTGCTACTCAACTCAAAACACAAATGGTGTAATGGACATACCTCAAAGAAGAAAGGATAGGCGTTGTCTCCCAGTTTACGCAGGAGACGTTCTTGCATCTTGGTGTGGGCCCTGCGGTCCTGCAATGGAGGGTAGAGCTGACGGGTGCTCACATAGATATCACGCCGGAATGCCAGCCCAAGGACATCCATATCATCACGACCATATCGGAAAATGCAGGATAGCATTACATAGACTGTAGACAATAAAACGGAACTTGCTTTGTACTAATAGAATAGAACAGGTGGGTGGGTGAATAGAAAAGGTAACAATTCTACAAATGAATAACTTGGAAAGAGCAGTAAGTTGGCAGATGTGGTCTTTGAATATATTCCAGTAAACCCTTTCTTTTTTACCAACCTTCCACTTCATTTTAATATTCCACTCACCACTGGGAAAAAAATGTGTGGTCAGCTAAGATGGACAATGATTAAATGCAATGGACCTAAACTTAAAAAATTCTTTCACCCAGCCTCATGCATACTGAGGCATGGGACAAAATTTACTAGGATGAGGGGGACTACTCCAGATCTGCTTTTAACTTTATATATTATTCAAGTAAAATTATAAATTATGTAAATAATGTAAATTGTTATTTTATTGTAGAGCACTTTGAGCTACATCACATGTAAGAAATGTCCAATGTTATTATTATTATTATCATTAACCCTACAGATCACTCATTTTGAATTGATACTTGCAGAGGTAACAAACCCCAGAGACTCATCCTACTTGTTAAAAAGTTGTGGTGAGAAAGTCTTTTGCCATCAAAAAGGGTCATCAGAATGAAGATTTGAACAGAAGCAACATTTAATTCCCACCTTTCTTTCCTTTCAGGAGCTCTGGATCCACCAGAACTACACCATCTGTAAATGAGAAGCAATAAACTGTCAGGGAAGACGGGCGTTACATTTATTTCATAATGCAATAAATTTGTACTTTTATAAGGTGCCCTCTGGAGGATATGGCAGATCGAACAATCTAAAAAGAGGTAACTACCAAAAATCTAAACATTGTTAAGGGCTTGGAAGGGATGGTTGTGATCTTAGTCTTTTACCACCTGTTTATGCCAAGCCAAAACCACACAGAAGGAAAAGCACATAAAGGATCAGGAAATGGATGAGGAAAAAATGTTTTTCTGGAATGTACATGTTCCAAACAAAGTAGGAAACAAAACCAGAATGTAAACTTAATTGAAATCAAAGAGGAGCAAGCTAGAGTCTAAAAATATATAGTCTTTTTGTTCCTTATAAAAAACTTGCTTTTCACAATTGGTCTCTGCGGGGGCCATGACTTGGGTGTGGGACAGCATTGAAATCTGGTAAACATTTAGAGCCACAATAATACATTGCATTTGGGTTAAAGATAGTAGAAAACTGTTCATGTGTTAGCTTCTTTCCCAGTTAACACAGAAGGACTAAAGCTTTTCTCCCAGCTAAAAGACATGTGATCAAGCTGATTGTAATTTAACCCAATGTGGCACCTGAACAAATGTTTGACTCTACTCTATGCGGATATGTGGGAAGAGCAAAATGTGAGGATTCACTCCCAGCTCTCATGACACTTAACCATCAATAGTGTTGACAGGTAAACTTTGATCAAGTATTTTTCCTTACGAATTCTGCTCTGAAAATTTTCTATTCAGCCAGTTTAGACCAGCTTATTTTTGCACTGCCTCATGATGTTTTTCAAGGCCAATGAGACATCACAGTGCTGTAGCAGCCAAAGTTGTATGAGGATGACACTACCCAATCTGTGCAAAACTTCCACACGTGTACCTTTCACCTCACATTTTATAGTGCTGCCCGATCTGCTTCATGCATGTGCGAGTAATTTACAGTGTCTACTAGCAGAGATGATTTCGCCACCTGGTCTGTAATCTAGCTGGATTTGCACCCCGCATGCATTTAAAAAAAACAAAAAAAAAAAAAAAAATTTTATTTGAGGGGTACATTAGCTGCCCATAGGTAGAATATTATGAAAATAATTAATTGTTCCATAAAGATTCATTGTTGTGTCTTAACTTTTTGATTAAGCATCGTATGTGCTTCACTATGTAGCACAGTTTGGGTAGTGATACCGATTCTTTACCTCACCGGTTCTGTTGGTGTGTGTTTGTCGCAGTGATAGGAGCTCAGGAAATGCAAAGAGAGATATAAAGAACTCACAGTTCAGATTGCATTATTAGTCCAGAATGGTTGGTAGTCACTTCCCTAGGCATCAGGCATATGTAAAAGACCACTGAACCATTTTTACTCTACATAAAACTAGTTGTTTTTTTTCTTTCCTCGTTGACTTCAATGCATTTTTTACAGTTTGCTGAAATTTCAGAACTTTTCGCATTTTCAACAAACTCAGCGAGTTCAGTGGGGTTCATTCATCACTATAAAACCAAGCTCATCGCAAGACAAGCACTGTATTTATGTAAGGCTGAAGATGAAACATGAGGCTGTTTAAATGCTTGTAATAACATATTTCATCTTGAGTAATTCAGAAAGTCAAGTTTGCCTATTAGAAATCACAAAAATCCAGCAGAACATACAACCAATGCCATTAAAATTTTGACATCAAGTCAAGTTAAATTTGTTGCAATGTGTGCATAGTACAATGAAATTCATACTTGCATATCTACTCAGAACAGACATCAAAAATTTGGAGGGAAAGAAAAAATACTTTATAACCCCCTCTCATTTTAAACAATTAAAAAGGTAACAAAGCCCATCTACTTTTAACTTATAAAATCATAAAACAGCCTAAATAGACAAAGGTTGCTCATAAAAATGGAGTTGAATGTTTTACTCAATTGTTTTTTTTTTCTTTTACTTACCCACAGGATCCACATAATCAACATGATCTACAAAATCTCTCTTGCCCATATAGACCCCCACCTGTTGAGATAAATAAGTGGCAAAGATTAGAAAAGATCAAAATGCAATGTATAAACTGCACCTCTCAAACCCACATGGGCGTACATACTAAGATCGTATCGCACTAACTGACAGAAGTGCCAAACCAATAAAGCACAGCTGTAAATGAAATTCATTTTAAGTCCAGTGGCACTGGAGTGTCCTTCAGTCTACCCCTCTGTCCCCATTCGGAAATTCTTCTGCTATTAAGAGCCTTCTGTTTACAGTATAATGCCTTCCATTGTGAAAGCTGTCCAACGTTCGGTCTGGCCTGCTAATTAGAGACTGTGGTGTATCTTTAAACTTTTAAAAAGCAAGTTGTTGTTCATACAGTTTGTTTTCTGTGATGCTCCAAAGTTGCTCATTTTAGCTTATAGTGCTTTAATTGTGTATGTGTATTTTTGAGAGTTTTTTTGGATGTCAGGTGCAATAAGTGGGGTGCCAAATACTGCCAACTTACAACATTACAAAAACAAAGGTTTATTTATTAACTCACTTTGAACTGAAAATCATCAAGACACATGGCTAGTCCCCTACCATCTTAAAGTTAACAACATCTGCAGAGCTGTTTGACTGACACACACACACACACACACCCTCAATTCATTGTCAATAAAGGGGATATCCCTGTGACACCCTGTGTAGTGGGAATTGGGAGACACCAGCCTAAACTCTAGGTGTCTAGTATGTGGGACTGTGCGTGACCAGGATGATGGTGTAAGACAGGGAGATACGGACACAAAAAGGTTGGGTATTTACAAAATAAAGTGAGATTTTATTTATAGGTGCACTTAAAGATAAAAACCAAAATAACATCCTACAGAAAATATATATCGATACACAGTCCATTACCACAAAGGACATACAAAACAGTTAGAAAAGAGCACCCAAAAATGATGACTATTTAAAGTATTTACAGTGCTGACTGAAAGTCCCAAATGAAAAAGAAAAATGTACAAAAATTAATGAAGCCCATATATACACAAAAAACAAAAATAAAGTGGTCTTCCTCCACTGTAGTCCAAGTCAAGAAGCGGCTCCTCTAAACAGTGTATAATACAGAGTTTACCAAAAGAAGAAAATACAGAATAAAATAAAAGTGTATATACAAAAATAAACACTGCACTGCTAACCACAACCCAATAAATACCTCCACCAAAGCTAATCCAGAGATATTTACATAAGAAGAAAAAATATTTACAAAAATCATTGCATAAGCGGTAGTGCTTGGTAAATTCAAGACTGTGTTCTACCAAGTACTTCTTTCTCAGCAAGACCTAGCCAGGAGACCACCCTCTACAGGCCATAAATTCTCTTTTGTATTCGGCGCCCCCACACCGACCAATTAAGCTACTAAACGTCATCCCTCTACGGACATGTGATGACGTGGATGCGTCTACGAAGAGTGGAGTCTCCGGCACAGCAAAATTCCTATAAGGGTCATTCCGACCGGACAACGGTGGAGCTTTCTTTCCATTCCTACACTAGACCTGGTGCAACGCTCCCCAGAAGCCGCTCATATCGTCAGCAAAGACGTCCCACTGCACTTTGTAAATGGACAAAAAGGCAAGCTTTTATTCCTTTATACTTTTTGTCCTCCCCATTAACGCTGCAGAGGACACTACACTAAATGTATTTAATGGCTGGTAATGCTAGTGAGGCACATTACCACAATCCCACACAAACATGATAAAATCAACAATTAAGGATCCCAAAGCATCACCACCATTGTAGCAAGGCTACAAGGCATGTATAGGGGAGAAGAGGGGCCAAGGACCCAATATTTACATTGTCCACTTGCCTCTCGGGTGGTGAAGTGTAGTAATTGCATCCCATATCGAGCGATTGTTACGCCATTTTCCCCGTACCCGTGAGTTTTCTATTTATCCAAAAAATAAAGAAATGATACTGCACACAAACATCCAACATCTGTAGACAAAATTCATCATCCTGCATTACCGTACATTTAATGAAAAGTTACATAAAATTTTCTTCCCTCAATTACAGTAAAATAGAACCGATATGATGTTCATTTTAAAAACATTATTATTCTCCTTTTAATTTCTGCATATTTGAATTAAATGACAAAAGTATACTTATTTTCTTTTTTTGTATTTAAAAAAATATATAATTTGATATTTTTTGACACTATACTAAAATGTGAAAACATACTGTTGAAATGAATAGTTAAAAGCATCTCCATTTTGTAAATAAGCCTTTTATTTGCTAAATGAGATTTACTTTCTAAAAGTTTCCATGTCTGGCTAATAAGATTAAATTAAGACGGATATAGTGAATCTAATCTCAGAATACAGTTGTAATCGGCTAACCACCAGTTAAAACATCCAATGAGCAGATCGTTAAACTTTTTAAGTTTGTTACAGTATATTTATGAAGAGTTGTAGGTCATGTAGAAGTTATAAAGTTGGACAATGGACCACAGAATTTCAGGTTCAATCCATGTGTTCATCTCACCCCACAACTCCAAGCGAATCACATGACATATTAATGGATACTGATGTTGTAAGTCCCCTTAGTGAATAAAGAGCAATATCATCCACCGAATTGCAGGCCTGCTCAATCCAGTTCAGAATTATAGGAGACCAGAGCCTATCTCACATATTAAACGTGTGTCTAACTGGTGACTTGAAAATTGTCCCCTGTGAACAAGAGTCAATAAATAGGACTGAAGTCCCAAGTTTAAATGAGAGTTATTCATGTTCTTTAAGAAAAGAGAGAGAATGTCCAGCTGGACCAAGTTTGGGACTGCAGAGCCATAAACAAGTTGATGTACAAGACAAGGAGGCAATCTTTAAATTCATGTGTTCTTAAGCAATGACACATATTATCAATTGTTTTTTCATAATTAAGCAGTTTGCTTAGTTATTTATTACTTTCACACAGGATAAGTCCCTGCAGCTTTGTAATGCGTTTTATTTTTACCATCTAATTACATACTTTGAAGTTCTGTGAAGTTCACAAGATCTCCTTCACCCAACCAGGGTTGGTCCCTTGCACTTAGTGCTACTGAGACAGCAATAATATTATAGACCCGGGCTCTTTAAATCAGCATTGCCCACTACCAAAAACTATTCATTGAATAACTAGTGGATAGCTTATGTCATAACACATCTGTGAGTCTAGTGCAAATTTTAACATTTCTCTAACACACCATGAAAATCAATTTTGTCCATAAACTGTTTAAAACTTATCTCTAGCAGGGTGGATCTAAAGGACGACAAATTGGAAACCCTAAATGCGTGTGCACTTTTATTAGTTATCCATTCCAGGCAAAGCCGCTCTGTATGAAAATCCCTTGGAAGGATGTTTTGAAACTTTCTGAGCAATTCTTCAAATTAAGGGAATTAATTACTGTATGTACCAATGGATCAGCCGAATGTTTCTAAATAGCCGTCACAAATTCAACTTGCTTTCGTTTTTTCCCAGCCCACATATTCTAAAATAAGGTCAGATGAAGCTGAAGCCTGTCCTGGCAACACTGGGTTCAAGACACTTAAGGGTACGGATATAGATCTCAAGAAGCTTCAGCTAGAGGGTCCTGTAACATCATTCACTAGAGGTGAGAAGCAGCGAGTGCTAACACAGAGCTATTGTGAAAATGTGCCATTCCAGTGGGTCCCAAGAACTAAAACATTTAGGAATAAATGACTGATAAGGTGTATTTTGTGAACACCACAACAGCAACCTGTATGTTCTTCTCATTTCATTCTCCAAAGCTGAAATTCCTGTTACATTGAGTTTATCCTACAAAATCAATTAACGGATACTGTAACTTTATAGTAATAATATAATTGAATAAATCCAGCTAAAAGCAACAGTTTGAATCTATTTGTTATATTTATACACACTGGGTAGTCAGTATGTGGCACTTCAAAAAGCATTCACCAACTGTCCACACGGGATTCATTTAGCGTAAGGTTGCTGGGGGCCTGAGCCTTTTCTGGCAACAAGGGAACATGGTGATGCAAACCTGGATGATACCCCAGTCCAATGCGAGAAGCAGACACAATACACACATCAACTCATTGTGGATGAGTCTAAACAATGAGAAGAAAGGTGCATAGCAAACAGGGTCCCTATAGCAACTGAATCCTGTGTAAAGCTCTGTAAGGCCCCGGAAATATATCACAGTGCTTAATGACTGTGCCAGACCCTTTATAAACATCGCCACCATTTTCAACTCAAATACTTAACAAAATTACGTAAATTAGAAGAGTGAAAAAAAACTTTAACTTGGTCACAATATTGTGGAGCCTAAAATAAAAATAATAAATAAATCTGACTGCTGGCAAAACTAGACCGGCATGGATGATGATGCTGAAGATATATCTGCAAGCAAAAATTCCAATACTATGGGTAGGGGGTCCCATCTAAATGTAAAACAAAACCTGACATTGGCCCTCCAGTAAAAGTGTACAAGACCCCAAAATCTGAAAAAAAGATGTCTCCTTCACGTACACAGCTATAGGTTAATCCTCTTTCAAACGTTTCCAGTCCCCCCACCGCAGAATACAATTCTTGTTTTTGTACTTACCGACTTGTCCCTGGAGACCTTCTTAAAAACAATATGCTTTTTTGTGCTCATTGTGGACACCGGGATACAGTCACTGTACTTCTCAATTTACCTGTTGTAGAGAAGCAATAAGAGGGTTATTTATTTTATTGTTTGTCCCAGCACTACAGTTTTGAACCTGAATGCCATACACATTTTCAGTGCCAATACCAGCTGTATAGTCAACCCAATAACTACAAGTTCAGCAGAAGTCAGAATATGACACAGCCCTTCATCCAAAACCTGGCCTTGCACCTTCTTACTGTAGCTTGGTAATGAACATCTCACGTTATGGAAATCCAGTGATGCGTATCACCTTAGATGGAAAATGTCATGAATGATTTCTCCAATTCCCTCCACTAAAGCAGCCTACAGTTGCTGTTACATTTACATATACGTACTCTGACACGTAAAGGACTAAAGCAGAAGCTTCAAGCGATGTGTCTCACAGGCTCACGTAAGCACAGCAGGGAAGAAGAGTCCTTCTAGCATTATAAGACTAGTAGAAGGATAATATGAACCTAAAATAAGGATAACTTTCACGTCACAGGAACCAATTGGGTGCTTCCCAAAATGTCTGCAGGTTAAAGTGGATTGGGATCACAGAGAATTCCTCGTGTCAGCAGAAGAAAGGTTGAGCCGCTTTACCAGAGATTTGTTTTTCCAGATGGACTAATCCTATCAATCAGTGCCCTTAAGCAGTCAGTGTCCTGCATTAGTGCAAACCTAAAGCTCGGTGCTGACTCGAGTAATATGGTGTAAGTTTGAGGCCAATAGACAGCATAGGGTCACATAAAGGACCCATAAAAGAGGGCACAGATGGACATCCTCCATTTCTTTCGGAGTCAACAGGGTGTCTCATCTTCTGTGTTGTTGGAGGAATGGACTGAATGAGCTTGTTTCCCTTCAAATAGCACATAAATTAAATCTAATACAGTGTCTTCATTAAGACTCAACCCTCTTGCCTGATAAACTGCTTGGTAAATTTCAGTATTCGTCATGGTGCCCCAATACTGGTCACCCAACCACTGTCTACAGCGTATCTGAAGATTTTTTTTTTTGCAAATTCCATATCATCTATGAAGAAGTTCACCCAGGAGAAGAAAAAAAAAAAAAGCAAAATCTGCTGCTTAGTCTCATCACAAGGCAATACACATTTTAGGGGGAACACCACAAACATCTACCACGATTATTGATCTTGTAATTCCTATATAAACTGTTCAAAAAAATTAAAGGAACGCTTTGAAAACACATCAGGTCCCAACGGGGAAAAAAGTCATTGTGGATATCTATACTTAAATGGACTGGGTAATGTGTTAGGAACGAAAGGATGCCACATCGTTTGATGGAAATGAAAATTATCAACTTAGAGGACTGAATTCAAACGCACCCCAAAAATCAAAGTGAAAAATGTTTCAGCAGGCTAGTCCATTTTGTGTAAAATTTCATTGCAGCAACTCAAAATCATACTTAGTAGTTTGTATGGCCCCCACATGCTTGTATGCATGCTTGACAACGTCGGGGGGGCATGCTCCTAATGAGACGACGGATGGTGTCCTGGGGGATCTCATACCAGATCTGGACAAGGGCATTATTGAGCTCCTGGACAGTCTGAGATGCAACCTAGCGTCGTCAGATGGACCAAAACAATGTCCCAGAGGTGTTCTATTGGATTTAGGTCAGGCAAGTGTGGGGGCCAGTCAATGGTATCAATTTCTTCATCCTTCAGGAACCGCCTACATACTCTCGCATCATGAGGGCGGGCATTGTTGAGCACCAGCAGGAACCCAGGACCCACTGCACCAGCATAGTGTCTGACAATGGGTCTAAGGATTTCATCCCGTTACCTAATGGCAGTCAAGGTGCCATTGTCTAGCCTGTAGAGGTCTGTGCATGCCTCCATGGATATGTGTGGAAGACCATTACTGACCCACCACCAAACCGGTCATGCTGAACGATGTTACAGACAGCATAATGTTCTCCATGGCTTCTTCAGACCCCTTCATGTCTGTCACATGTGCTCAGGGTGAACCTGCTCTCATCTGTGAAAAGAGGGTGCCAGTGGTGGACCTGCCAATTCTGGTATTCTATGGCAAATGTCAATCGAGGTCCATGGCGCCGGGCAGTGACTACAGGGTCCACTAGAGGATGTCCGGCCCTCCGGCTACCCTCATGAAGTCTGTTTCTGATTGTTTGATCAGAGACATTCATACCAGTGGCCTGCTGGAAGTTTGTAGGGCTCTAGCAGTGCTCATCCTGTTCCTGTTTGCCCAAGGGAGCAGATACCAGTTCTGCTGATGGGTTAAGAACCTTCTATGGCCCTGTCCAGCTCTCATAGAGTAACTGCCTGACTCCTGAAATGTCCTCCATGCCCTTGAAACTGTTCTGGGAGACACAGCAAATCTTCTGTCAATGGCACGTACTTCCTGGAGAAGTTGGACTATCTGCGCAACCTCTGTAGGGTCCAGGTATCGGCTGATACTACCAATAGCGACACAAACCATAGCCAAATGAAAAACTAGCCCAAAAAAAAAAAAAAACACAAAAACCAGTCAGAAAAGATGAGGAGGGAAAAATGTCAGTGGCCTCCTCCTGTTAATCCATTTCTGTTTTGGGGGTCATCTCATTGTTGCCCCTCTAGTGCACCTATTGTTAAATTCATTAACACCAAAGCAGCTGAAACTGATTAACAATTAGCTACTTAACTGACCAGATCAAAATCCCAGCAGTTTCACTGACTTGATGCTATACTCTAATTAAAAAGTGTTCCTTTAACTTTTTTGAGCAGTTTAATGAAATGCTTCTTTAACAGTTTAAATGAAAGCAAATCCAAAATAACTAACAGTCAGAAAAGGATCAAAAGCAGGGAAGGTTGGGCTCCAAGACTTCCTATCCAGCAAAAGAGCTACAATTGTATGGGCAAGGTTCTTATCAACTTGTACCATGGGTCACTTAGAAAGGGAGTTTATGATTTCTGTCTCTTGGCACACTAGACACTAGGTGTCCCATTATCTACAATAAGTTGCTGTTACTACAATGATGTTCAAAGCAGTTTGGGTGTCAATTTAATTAGTTGTTCTTGTTATCAATTGCACCCTTAAAAGCCAATCATGCCTTATCGCTTCACTGAATTGTCCATCTCCAACCCATATAACACAGCTGGTCTCACTACCGTCTTGTAGACCTCCCCTTTCACTCTTGCTGATAACCGTCTGTCACAAATTACTCCTGACACTCTTTTTCATGGTATGAAACCATACTGCTGCTCACTAATCATCATCTCACTTCTTAGCCTAGCTTCCACTACTCTTTCCCATAACTTCATGCTGTGGCTCATCAATTTTATTCCCCTGTAGTTACTGCAGTCCTGCACATCTCTCTTATTCTTGAATATCGGCACCAGTACACTTCTACTCCACTCCTCAGGCATCCTTTCACTTTCCAAGATTCCATTAAACAATCTAGTTAAAAACTCCACTGCCATCTCTCCTAAAAACCTCCATACTTCTACAGGTATGTCATCTGGACCAACGGCCTTTCCATTTTTCATCCTCTTCATAGCTGTCCTTCCTTCCTCCTTGCTAGTCCGTTTCACTTCCTCATTCATTATGTCAACATCCAAACTTCTCTCTCGTTCTCTTCATTCATCAGCCTCTCGAAGTACTCTTTCCATCTGCTTAACACACTCTCCTCGCTTGTGAGTATGTTTCCATCTTTATCCTTTATCACCCTAGCCTGCTGCACATCTTTCCCAGCTAGGTCCCTCTGTCTAGCCAATCAGTACAGGTCCTTTTCTCCTTCCTTAGTGTCCAATTTGATACAACTCATCATATGCCTTTTCTTTAGCCTTTGCCACCTCTCTCTTCACCTTGCACCTTATCTACTTGTACACTTGTCTACTTTCTGCATCTCTCTGACTATCCCACTTCTTTGCCATCCACTTCCTCTGTATACTCTCCTGTACTTCCTCATTCCACTACCAGGTTTCCTTTTGATCCTTCCTCTGTCCAGATGTTCACATCAAGCACCCTTCTTGCTGTCACCCCTACTACATCTGCTGTAGTTGCCCAACTGTCTGGTAATTCTTCACTACCACCCAGTGCCTGCCTCACCGCCTCCCTAAACTCAATCTTGCAGTCTTTCTTTTTCAACTTCCACCATTTGATCCTTGGCTCTACCCTCACTCTCTTCCTCTTCTACACCATCCTACAGACCACCATCCTATTCATCCTTAACTACACTTTCCTCTGCCACCACTTTGCAGTCTTCAATCTCCTTCAGATTGACTCTTCTGCATAGAATGTAATCTACCTGCGTGCATCTTCCTCCCTCTTCTTAAAATACGTATTCACCACAGTCATGTCCATCATTTTCACTAAAATCCACTATCATCTGACCTTCTTCATTACTCTCCATGACATCATACCTACCCATCACCTCCTCGTCTCCTGTGTTCCCTTCATCAACATGTCCATTAAAATCCGCTCCAATCACCAGTTTCTGTCCCTTGGGTACTCTGTTCATCACACTTCAAAAATCTTCTTTCTCTTCCATCGCACACCCAACCTGCGGGGCATCCTATTCATCCTTAACTACACTTTCCTCTGCCACCACTTTGCAGTCTTCAATCTCCTTCAGATTGACTCTTCTGCATAGAATGTAATCTACCTGCGTGCATCTTCCTCCCTCTTCTTAAAATACGTATTCACCACAGTCATGTCCATCATTTTCACTAAAATCCACTATCATCTGACCTTCTTCATTACTCTCCATGACATCATACCTACCCATCACCTCCTCGTCTCCTGTGTTCCCTTCATCAACATGTCCATTAAAATCCGCTCCAATCACCAGTTTCTGTCCCTTGGGTACTCTGTTCATCACACTTCAAAAATCTTCTTTCTCTTCCATCGCACACCCAACCTGCGGGGCATATGCACTAACAGCATTCATCATCACACCTCCAATTTCCAACTTCATAATCATTACTCCGTCCGACACTCTTTTCACTTCCAAAATACTTTTGACATACTCTGTGTGGACTTTGGCAACAACCAGCCAAAATTCTACACCACTCAGGGACAGCATTGTGCTGAAGGACATGACAGCCTGATTGGCGACCTGGGAAACTTTAGCAATGCCTGCCCTCTGATTAAACAAGAACTTCAGTAAGAATGATTTTCATGAGCACTGGGAGAGTAGGGTTCCCTTGCCAGGACTGGAACATCCGAGAACAGCAGGATGTGTCACACCTTTCCAACGAGGTATGGACTGAAAACTGGTTGTTATGATGGAACAATGTCCTAGGAGGCACACTGGAGAAGTTTCCAGGCCAATGAATGGGAATTGGAAGAGCAGGCAATGTATTTGGTAGTGGCTCAAGACGAAGAGCCTATAAATGTATTGGAAGACTTAACCAGACAGAGGACAGAACTAGACATGGTGCTGGCTGTAATTGAATGCTGCTACAGCCATGTAGAGGCACCCTGGGCCTACAGCAACATTAACACCCTGGATTATGTTTACTGGGGAAGGGGTGGAGAATATTTGCAGCCAAGATCCATATCTTAGTAAGCTGGCACGGGATGCATTCTTATGGGAACTAGTACCAGAAAAGCTGTAGCATGAAGTCCACCTCGCTTGACTCACCAGCTTCAGTTAAGCGTTAAGAGAGGCAGTGAAATACAAATTTATACAGGGAGGGGAACACCCTTACCTGGGACGCCAGCCCACCGAGATTGTCCACCGATCTTAACCAGACACTATCTGTGATGGAAAGATGCAAATCCGTCTGAGCTGCATAGAGGAAGCAGAATACCCAAAGATCAAGCACATCTGGGACACAAGGATGAAGAAGTAGTGGTGGTGAGGAATCTCTTTTCAGTTTTCACGCAGGCAACATCATGCTGACATCCACTGCCATCTTCCCTTAACGAATTACACCTCCAATATGTAGGTGCTGTGGCCATGTGGGCAACATGCAGACAGGCTGACATGGTAACCGAGGGTACACGATTGTCCGCAACCCAGGCACATTTTTTTTCACAGCTACCGGGGAAGTGGCTGCCATGCAAGGAGAAGCAAAGATAAATCTCCACATCTGGGAGTAAAATACTATTTTTAGAAATCCACATTTACACTCATCCACCCGAAATGCTGACACGGCATTTTCAGAAGTATACAGCTTTGGAGAGCATTTAAAAAAAGAAAAAAAAAAAGTCTGTTTTTAGGAGTTGAAAATGACACTTAAGTGTGGACAAAGGGAGAAAAAAAGTAGACAAAATGTATGTGTTTTTAAATGAAAGGACAAGGCCAGAATATAAATTCATTTAGCTAACACTGGCCAAAATATCAGAGCCCTTTGCACATACTCTATTATTTTACTGAAGGAAAAAAACAGATTTGGAAGAGGATATGGATTTTAAATGCAACGCGCAGTTCACATTACTATAGTCCAGTATTTGGGCTTCTCAAACTTGGTACTGAGGACTCCTGTGGCAACACATTTTGTTCCAGCCTATTTTTAATTTTTATTGGACACCTAGTCTAAATAACCAAGCTGTTATTTTCCTGTTTTTTATTTTTTGGGGTCAATGTAGAAATAGTAATAATGAGGTTGGTATTTTTTTTTTATTTGAATTTGTGATATTGGGGTCATTTAGTTTTGTTTTTTTTTTCCTTTTTTTACACTTTTAATTCTTTATTAGTTCCTAATTAGCATTATACTGGACTGACACTGAAGAAGCTGCAACCTTTATGCCAGGGATCCCCAACACCTTTCCTGGAGGGCCACAATGGCAGCAGGTTTTCATTCTAATCCTTAATTAGTGACACATTTTTGCTAATTAACTTCTTTTGAATTAATTTTAATTGATACTTTATAAAAAGATTTGTTTTCCTAAATTCCTTCATCGTTACTCTGCATTGCTTCATTTTTTTTCTTTAAATGGCACCCAAACAGAATTGAAATGTGAAGCGATTGAGGCAACTGAAGATCAACGAAGTCAAGGTCTCAAACTCCAACCAATTACTTTTTTAGGTACCAAATCTTATTGTTATTAAACCCATTCTTTAATTCCATGGCTTGTTGCTGCTCTCATTGTGCAACAGCATATATTTCCAAAACTGTTGATTTTCTAAGAGCACCTGAACAGATCATCATTCCTGAGACTTTCATCTTTCTTTATTTTCAGATACTGGACACAGTTTGCTGGTTATGTTTTGGCTCATTTTATACCTCATTTTTGTCTGCCGATTACGGAAAAAGAAAAAATTAAGGGGTCCAAGACTTCAAGAGCAAGTCAATTAACATTAATTCAAAAGAAGTTAATTAACAGAAAAAACAATTCACTAATTAAGAGCAGGGTTAGAAAAAAAACCTGCAGCCACTGGGGCCCTCCAGGACTGGAGTTGGGGACCCCTGCTTTAAACAATCAGTGTTGTTCACCCAGGTGTCTGATTGTTCATTGTTAAAATGTCTTAAGACACAATTAAGGGAGCAAACTGCACAGAAAGAGTCAAAATTATTAGGAAAACCACAAAGGAGAGTTAAGCATTTAAAGATATGAAATATATCTAAATTCCTTAGTAATTTACAAAAAAACAAAACAAAAAAAAAAAACTGCTGTGTTTTTCTGAATGCAAAATAATAGAAAGTCAAAAAATGTCAGCTAATTAAATGAGATCATTTAGAGGTGAAATGACTAATTGTGAAACTGGTTGGGAAAAACTGCCACATTAAGGTCTGTGTTTGAGAGCCACTGCCACAGTAAAGAGATGACCCATAATTTAATAGTGGATTAGCAGGCATTTGGGCTCCCAACTATTCAACTAACTAACATACATAGACCACTGTACTGTTTTTATCAGTAAATGAATATAGTTAAAATAAAAATTACAATTCTATCATTATTACTGGTGAACTACATCAACTGGTTGAACTAAATCAATCAGGAACCCGTATTTGGCTGAACTGCTCATATTGCCTTAGTAGCCAATACTTTAACTGTGAAATATTAAACAATATTTAACAGTATTCTGTGGCAGCTATATGTCTCCTTCTTGAGACAGAGACATCATTAGCATCCTGCTCAAACATTAAAATTCTTTACAGCAGCAAGGTATTCACCTTATTTTCACTTTTCTACTTGGGTCATTATAAACAGTCAATGTCCATTGTAATTACAGGTTAGTTAAAAGGGTGTGCTGAGCTGCACAAATAAATGCAAGTGGACACTGGAGACCTACATACAGTATTTAATGTCTGGTGTACATGTAATCTGATTAAATATGTAGCTACAACTAATATATGAAACAAATGTTAAAGGGCATCTTTATGAAATGTGTGTAAAATGGTTTGAATTTTGCTGAGGTAGGTAATTTACAAAAGGGTCAAGGACCAGATATGGCCCATGGGGAGTTTGGCATTTCTTGTCTATGGGAATGCAGTGCCACAAGGCAAGAACGGAGTGTATTAAAAGAGAACCATTTACCTGAAACAAAAGAATACATATTAAAGAATATAATGCCTTGGGGTAGCAAAGGCTTGGTGTTTTTTATTTAAAAAAAACCAACTTTGCAAAAGAGAATGTATGGAACACTCACACAAACCTTTCAGTTAATAGTATATTCTGATGAATGCTACAGAAGAAATAGACCATTATGAAAAATGTGATATCCTTTTAACAATAGCTAGATACTATCAGCTAACTATCAAACAAGTGGAATACATATGGTTTAAAATTGGGTGGAAGAACAAAAAACTACATTTTTCAAAAAGACACAAAAGATAAATGAGTTATAAGCAGACTGCGCATTTCTGTGAATAGCAAATTCACTTCTCCCACCTTTTGCCCAGATTTACAGTGTTCAGGACAGGGGAAAAAAACAAACTTAAGTCCAAAACAGGATACTTCAAACTTGAACTCCGTTCAATCTATTATATTAGCTGTGAAAGCTCAATGTAGCTTGTTTTGAAATGGTATTTAATTTGTTACACAGAAGTGAGCAATTTGGAAAATCTCAACACTGAAAACAAATGTTAACACCTTGGGGAAAAAAAGTATTTTTTTGAAATATTTTATTTATTACATCAATTTTTATATAAAAAACAAATTAAAATATACACATATGTACATATTATACTTTGTTGTTACACAGTGACAGAGAGGCAAGACAGCTAAACCTAGTTTTATCCACAATGCAACACCAGTACCAACTCCCACCACGTTTATGTAATATTTAAGCAACTGACTGCTTAATGGAGAACATGCAACCTTCCATCTCGCACTCTTAACAAGGTCGTATAAAGCACTAAGAAGAATATTTAAGTTGTGTTTTAGTTTGCACTTAGTACACAAAACTTAAAATACTGGTGTATTTTGTGATTTTATTTGTGGAAACACCATCATTTAAGATTGTGACAGACTCCCCCCAACCAAATACAAATCACAAGGCTTGATTTTCTAACAAAAGTAGCTAAAAGATGTTTAATCCATTTAACTGAACAGCAAATTATAGATTTCTATGGGTGAACTACAGCAGGGTTGTGACAGGTTTGAAACAGTTACACATGAATTGAAATTGTATGTGAAGAATTCAGTTATGGTCACACAAACCTTTTCTGCGATTATACACTTGTGTATAAAGGTTTATACATTCGCAGTCAAAGCATTGACTTTAATGATTCTCCATTAGAAAAGCTGCTAACTCTACCTGTATACAGTACAATTCTAACATCCATTCATTTTTAAAACTGGTATGTTCCAGTTTCAGGGTGCAAAGGCAAGAGTCTATCCCAGCAGCACTGAACATAAGGGGAGAGGCAGCCTAGTGTTGAGTACACTCAACCACTGGTAAAGAGTGACATTTTAGTGAATTTTAACATGAAATCTGCACATTTCAATGACACATTTTTACAGACTCAAAATAATTATTAAAAAACAAACAAAAAAAACCCCATCTAAATATAAAAAAAAAAAAACAAAATAGGCATCTGGTTCATTAGCACTTTGTAACACATTTGACAGAAGTAGCAGCTTTCATACATTCTCTTTTAAAAAATGCAATTCTGTTCTTGCTTTTGGAATTACTTCCTGTATATTACAGGATTGTCCTAGCTTGAAAATACTGGACGTTTTTCTTTAAACACTTTTTTGTTAAATATACATTTTTCAGTTCTGATACAATATTGAAATTTATGATTCCAAAGTCCAAACTACTCAAGCTTTCAGCTTATCAATGTTTACAATGAGTTCAAAGAAGGAATTTCCATTTGGCGGCTCTGCCTTGAAAATTATTGCTAGGTAATTCACATTGCATTGTGAAATTCTGTTCAACTAAATATGTAACATTTCTGTTATCTCAAGTTTTCAAATAGATTCTTCTAAGAGTTTCAAATGTTGTTTGCAATTCAACTCATTAAACTTCTGTTTCTTGATCATTTTTATAATTTTATCCAGTTTTGTAAAAAAACAATTACTATTTTCAAATCCTCAAACAAGTGCTCTTCTAAGCTTTGGATAGAAATAGTCCAATTTCAACTTTTCAAATGGTTTAACTATGAAAATCTCTTTCCAATTACTCAAAGTCCATAAATGTGAACTAAAGTGTAACCATCACCTTAATAGGGCTCGTTAGAAAGTGAGCATAAGCTTCAATAAATTCCATATTATATTTCCTTTCATTATTTTGAGTCTGAAAAAGGACAATTTATTAAAATGTGTAAGTGTAATTAATGTCTATAATAAAAAGGCTGTGCCCATTTACGTTTACTAACGATAGTGATTCTTAAAGCTTCTCCAAGGACCTACTGTGGCTGCTTGTGTGCATCCAAATCAATGGATTTATTAGATGCCAGTCTCTGTTAATTGTCTTGATTCAGTACTAAACTGCTTGATCTAATCACTCTGTTGGCAATCTTCAATATTTTTGACTTTATTTTTTTCAAACAGCTATATTTCTAATGGACAGGGGTCAACTCACTGATCCCTATCCCCTTTACTTCATTTACAAGTTATGATTGAGCATACTAACTGCTAACCACAGGGTACCTAACAATGACATGCACACAACAAGGTAACCTGCAATGGAATAGTTACTTTGGAAGATCTTTAATCTTAATGTATCCTACATTATAAAAGAAAAATTTTAAAACCCTGTCTGAATAAAAAATAAACACCACCACACACCTTAACAGGCAAAGTTGAGCAGTCCATGTATTTCACTTCCTCTCAGGGGTAAAAATAAACACTGGTTAAAATCTGACAGAGCAGGAACATCATGTCTAACCCAATAGGTTAATGCCTTGCATTGCTCTCTATTTAACAAATTAGATGGAGTGATAGTCAGCAACCACAGTGGACCCTTGGGACTAGTTTTTTGAATTTAACAAATGAATTAAAACATACACTTTGACCAGTTATGGCCAAAATCTCTCCCAAAGCTGTAAATGACACTGCTTATGAAACATAATCTTTTAAATAAAGAACTGAATACTTAATTTCTCAGAGTGGGACTAGACAGGATAAAAACTTACTGAATGTCTGAAAAAGACAGGAGGGGTCATTATTGTAGTGATAAGTCTGAAATTATTCAAGTTATATGAAGATGACCTCTCTTTATTGCACTTTATAGCTAACCATTTAACAATTTCCACTCATTCAAGACCACCTAGACATTTTGCTAAACACACAGAGTTCCTGCCTCTCGGATTTTTTTACGCACGCACGCACAACTATTGTCAACGCAGTACCCATTCAAAACATTACACCACTCATTCTCAAATTATATTATCTTCTGAAAATTAAAAAAAAAAAATTATATATATTTATATATAAACATTGGAAAGATTTCCATAGTCAGCAGCTTGCTGGGAGAGGAGATCCTTCAAGGATATTTTCTAGGGAGTAAAGCAGGCAGTCCCCATATCTTTAAGGCTATCAAAGTGCATGCAGGGGAGCAACTTCATCTTTTATCCTTTGTAAACCTGGTTGCTGTATACAATGTTGCTCAATTTCAAACAGTTTTTGGAAGTGACTTGGCCACAGTTAAAGATCTGACCACAGTACTGCTTTATTACCCTTTTCCACACTGACTACGTACGCCCCTGATGGAGACCAGGCTACAGCATTGACACATGAGCTGAAATGGACAAAGAAAAGAAGTTAGTTTAAGTTGACCACGTGGTAAAAAAGAGTGTACATCTGATTTTGACAGGTTCAAGAGAAGAAATTCACCTTTAATCTGTTAACCATTTCTGATCTAAACTGTATACACACCTACATAGAATATCTTACTTGTCATCAAGGACTGACGTAACGGAACATGTCAGTCTTCATCGGGCATTGCAATGCGGCAATTTCCTATGTCAAATTTAATGGTGCGTTCAATAACATTATATAGTTTAAACTATAATGCAAATTAACCATGAAAATTTGTAAATGAACTCCTTAAAAAACATACTTAATTATATACTGTACTTGCTGCAGTTTTAGAATGCAATAAAATTCTAACTTTGATTAAAACACAACATCCCATCCCCTACTCCAGGGGTGGGCAAAGTCATTACTGGAGGTGCCGCAGTGGCTGCAGGTTTTTGTTCCAACCCAGTTGCTTAATAAGAAGCATGTATTGCTCAAGTAACACTTCTGCTTCATTTTAGGTGTTTCGCTCGTTAAGATTTATTTTGGTCTTAAACAGCTGTATTCTTAGTTTTTAATTGCTCCCTATTAGCAATAAAATACAAATGGCAAAAGAAACCAGCATTTCTCCATTTAGCTTGTTTCCATTTACAGCTGTGTGTATTTATCATGCATTATTGGGTTTCATTAAATACTTAGAAGAAAAGTGAAGAAAAAAAAGAGAAGCACTGACAATTACTTATCTGTTTTAGATTTCAAATTATTTGGATGATATCCTTAGAAAGGGGAAGAAAATCTAGGATATGAGAATGACTTGACATGGCAGAGTTAAAGCACTAACAAGTCATAAAATTAAATTATTGGCAAGGATAGTTTTTTAATTAAGCAACTGGGTTGGAACAAAAACCTGCAGCCACTACGGCCCTCCTGGATCGACTTTGCCCACACGTGCCCTACTCGAATGATATGAACAACAAAAATGGATGCATTCACACCTCTGGCTTTCATATTTCATTCAAATACAATATTAAGTATGAGATTGGGATGGTTTTGCTACTGAAGTATATCAAATAAAAATTAAGAGACATGCAAAATTTCAACTTTTAATATTGAAAAAACTGGTTATTGTACTGTTTCTTAGGCTTTTAGGGGCACACTAGGTCTTCACTGGAGTGGAGGAAGACTAACAGAGATGCAAAAAGTTTGTTGCTCCAAAACTGGTTTAACTAGTGTGAAGTCCAATTCAATTTATTTTCAGTCAAACCCAGAATAATGAATGACATGCAAAAACATACAGCACTGGACATCATCCTTAAAGGTTCTGTATAGTAAAAGTAATTCCCTGCTTTATGCTTAACCTAGACACACCCCACAAGACTATTGCGCATGAACAGCGTTTTGTTCCTGAATTGCAACATGCTGACAGTCTCTGCCTGCTTGTTTGCGTTTTTCAAGTTATAGTTTGCGGTTACCTTTTGTTACTGTGTGTTGTGCGTTACTGACAAAGTGGTTTTATTTTTTGCAGTATTCAATGTAGCTTAATATCTCAGCTAATAATGCAACTTATATTAATTTCCGGTGCAAATATACAAAAGCGCTATTATGGCTATGTGTGCTGTTTACGAATGAACATATTGTTAAATTTGTGCACTGTTGACCTTTAAGGAATGATACACTGTACTTTGCTCCAAGATGTTAAAATGTTGATTTTTGCCGTATTAAACAGTTTTTTTTTTTTTTGTAAACAAATGCCTGGCCATTATGCTGTACCTAGTTTTATCCACAATGCAACACCAGTACCAACTCCCACTACGTTTCTTTATGTAATATGTAAGCAAATAGTGTAAATAGTGGTAAATAGTGCCACCTACTGGTTTGATTAAACAATAGGAAAAGTTAAGGAACTGATGTTTAACATTGCTCTTACTGAATACAGTACTATGTAATGTTCGAGTTTGACATGAAATAAATTAGTTATGTTCATATATATGTATTCCATTTCTAGTTGTGTATTTATTGTATTAATTTATTTGTTTAAATACCACAAATGCAGTTACATATAAATATCCATTAAAGTACTTGAAGCAAGCTGGAAAAGGATGCTATCTACTCTCTGGTGTAGCTGCCGGTTCTTTCTAGCCAAAGAATTAGGCCAGCAAGTGTACAATGAGGACAGTAATGTACAGCATTAACATTAATCAGTTAGTAAACTGGACCTGCTTTTTCATGAACAACAGTGTCAGGTAAACTTCTAGCTTTTATACATTTTTAATTTAATTGGAGACAACCAGCCCTGGGCTGCCTTATAGTAGTTTAACCAACTTTTACCTAGAGTTGTGCATTTCAGCAAGAGGGGAGCATATTGAAATCACACAAACTCCAAAAGAGAAACTAAAAACACATCTGTTGTAAGTAAAGAAAACCTGCAAATACATCTAAACTAACAGGTGAGCAAGCCTCCTCTTTGTTAGACCTGACACATCAATCTTGATTTCCTTCTTTTATGTGGAGATATAAGCCATTATCATATGTATAATGCTCATGGTAATCAATAAATAGTACTATTCGTTTCTTAAAAGAAATGTGGTTCAGCTACTTTGATATACTGTACATCTAAATGGTCAGGAATACCCTTCCACAGAAAAAGGTCAGGAAATAAGACTTAGGGGCCTTACTGAATTGTGTACTTAACTTGGACAGCCACATCTAATATTTTGGCCGCATTTTAAAAATACCAGACTCTGACATAGCAAAATCACAGTTAAATAGACAAAAAAAAACCAAGTAGGTATTTCAATTCAAGTATTTTATCTGCTTATCTGTATATTTCAAATGCATTACCTGTGGTGTTTTCCTAATACCTTCTCCACTTTTCCTGTCAGAACATTCCATACATACAACGTCCCATCAGCAGAACCTGCTGCTACATAACCACCATCAGGGCTGGAGGAAGAACATGAAAGCCAATGAAAAGAGGCACACAATTAGCATTCCAAATTGAAAAATCATGTTAAATTTTCTTTTTTAAAGAATGTTAGTGTGCAGGACATATGAGGGACGTTCAAAAAGTTTCCGCATTTTTACATTTTCATTGGAAACGGTGAAGGCTGTAGGAGTAGTAATTGGTCGTGTCCGAGAGTGTCACGTGACTAGTTCTGTCTGGCCAGGTGGCTGCCCTTGCAGTTTAGTATAAGATAGATAGATAGATACTTTATTAATCCCAAGACAGCGCTTCCCGATTGGGGGTGCCAGAATCCATCGAGGAAGAAAAATGAAAACCGATCACAAGGTCACGGGGGTCTGCTGGAGCCAATCCCAGCCAACACAGGGCACAAGGCAGGAACCAATCCTGGGCAGGGTGCCAACCCACCGCAGGACACACAAACACACCCGCACACCAAGGCCAATTTAGAATCACCAGTCCACCTAACCGGCATGTCTTTGGACTGTGGGAGGAAACCGGAGCGCCCGGAGGAAACCCACACCGACACAGGGAGAACATGCAAACTCCACGCAGGGAGGACCTGGGAAGCGAACTCGGGTCTCCTAACTGCGAGGCAGCAGCCCTACCACTGCGCCACCGTGCCGCCATGAAAAACTTTATTTGTACAAAATCTTAATTTATCTATCCATTCCTAAATAATTAAATGGGCAGGCTATTTCATATCAGTGCAATAAGCTGCTTGTTAAAATGGATGACTTCCGCTCTTACGCGCACTTGCTGCTGCGTGGGTATTATGAACTACCGTATCTGTTCAAGTTCTATTTAAAATTTTAAATATACAGGTGCCGGTCATAAAATTAGAATATCATGACAAAGTTGATTTATTTCACTAATTCCATTCAAAAAGTGAAACTTGTATATTAGATTTATTCATTACACACAGACTGATGTATTTCAAATGTTTATTTCTTTTAATTTTCTTTTTCAGATTATAACTGACAATTAATGAAAGTCCCAAATTCAGTATCTCGGAAAATTAGAATATTGTGAAAAGGTTCAATATTGAAGACACCTAGTGCCACACTCTAATCAGCTAATTAACTCAAAACACCTGCAAAAGCCTTTAAATGGTCTCTCAGTCTAGTTCTGTAGGCTACATAATCATGGGGAAGACTGCTGACTTGACAGTTGTCCAAAAGACGACCATTGACACCTTGCACAAGGAGGGCAAGACACAAAAGGTCATTGCTAAAGAGGCTGGCTGTTCACAGAGCTCTGTGTCCAAGCACATTAATAGAGAGGCGAAGGGAAGGACAAGATGTGGTAGAAAAAAGTGTACAAACAATAGGGATAACTACACCCTGGAGAGGATTGTGAAACAAAACCCATTCAAAACTGTGGGGGAGATTCACAAAGAGTGGACTGCAGCTGGAGTCAGTGCGTCAAGAACCACCACGCACAGACGTATGCAAGACATGGGTTTCAGCTGTCGCATTCCTTGTGTCAAGCCACTCTTGAACAAGAGACAGCGTCAGAAGCATCTCGACTGGACTGCTGCTGTGTTGTCCAAAGTTACAGTATGTTCTCTGATGAAAGTAAATGTTGCATTTTCTTTGGAAATCAAGGTCCCAGAGTCTGGAGGAAGAGAGGAGAGGTACAGAATCCACATGGTTTGAGGTCCAGGGTAAAGTTTCCACAGTCAGTGATGGTTTGGGGTGCCATGTCATCTGCTGGTGTTGGTCCATTGTGTTTTCTGAGGTCCATGGTCAACGCAGCTGTCTACCAGGAAGTTTTAGAGCACCTCATGCTTCCTGCTGCTGACAAACTTTATGGAGATGCAGATTTCATTTTCCAACAGGACCTGGCACCTGCACAAAGTGCCAAAACTACCAGTACCTGGTTTAAGGACCACGGTATCCCTGTTCTTGATTGGCCAACAAACTCGCCTGACCATAACCCCATAGACAATCTATGGGGTACTGTGAAGAGGAAGATGCAATACACCATACCCAACAATTCAGAAGAGCTGAAGGCCACTATCAGAGCAACATGGGCTCTCATAACACCTGAGCAGTGCCACAGACTGATCGACTCCATGCCACGCCGCATTGCTGCAGTAATCCAGGCCAAAGGAGCACCAACTAAATATTGAGTGCTGTACATGCTCATACTTTTCATGTTCATACCTTTCAGTTGGCCAACATTTCTAAAACTCCTTTTTTTGCATTGGTCTTAAATTTATATTCTAATTTTCCCAGATACTAAATTTGGGACTTTCATTAGTTGTCAGTTATCATCAAAATTAAAAGAAATAAACATTTGAAATACATCAGTCTGTGTGTAATGAATGAATCTAACATACAAGTTTCACTTTTTGAATGGAATTACTGAAATAAATCAACTTTCTCATGATATTCTAATTTTACGACCGGCACCTGTAAGTTTTATTTAGTCGGCAGAAATATCTTTGGTAGGAATGAAAGTTAAATTTAATCATTGCATAAATTTTTCTTCACCATAGAAATTTATGCAATGATTAAATTCAACTTACATTCCTACCAAAGATATTTCTGTCGACTAAACAGAACCTACTTATATCCAAATAGAACTTGAAGATATATTTTTTCGAATCTGACTGCACATTTTAGATCAACTTGACGCGCACTACATCGAGCCCATGTGATATTGTGCTCTCGCCTGCCTGCCTCAATAAGTCACCATCTCTTCGCTCTTACTTTTTTACCGTTCATTTAATCATGGCTAGTCGCGAAAAAATTTGAAAATGGAAGGAGGATTATACCAAGTATGGCTTTACCAAAACAATTATTGATGGAGAATAAAGTATCCATTATTCATAAAGCTTCAATTGGTGATCTGTTTTTCTGCGTTAAACTCATATTTTTTCATACTTCTTCTCAAACCAAGGGGGTGCGAAATCGGCCTCACCCGTCACAGGGGGTGCGAGGGTAAAATGAATCGGGAAGCGCTGGTATAAGAGTTGTCACCCTATGGTAAAGATGGATGCAAAACTTTGCAACAAAGAGGAACAGCATTCGGACATACGCCTTTTATGGGCAGAAGGTGTGCCGGGATCACAAATTCATCTCCGCATGTGTGTTCAGTATGGGGATAAACTTCTCTCAGAGTTGTCTACAAGTGGATTGAAATGTTTGAAAATGGCCATACTAGTGTGACGAATGCAGAACACACCGGACCTCCAGCTACAGCAACGATGATGTGAAAGCAGTGGTGCATCAGTGGCTACATGCTCAACCAAAAACCTTTTTTTTCTGATGCCATTCAAAAATTGGTACGACGCTGGGAAAATTGTATCGCAAACGAAGGTGACTATGTAGAAAAGTCATGCAATTATTTTTGAAATTCTTAATAAGAGTTTAAAAAAAAAAGTGCAGAAACATTTTGAACATCACCTGTTGAGAAAATGATACATTTTAGATAGTATTCACATAAAAGTTCTCTCGTTACATGCAGCATTATAGAAAAGAATGGAAAAGCGTCACTTGCCCTGCATTTGTTTTAACACTAGAATCCCTGAAGCCTACGAAAAAGTTGTAGTTCTGGGCCACCTTAAATTCCTTTGCACCTCCACATCAGCATCTGTCTTCCAAACGTGTCCATCAGCATTGGCAGTAGGCAGCTTGCTCACTCATCTTCACACCGAGGTTCATTGCCCTTTCTTGAAATACATCTCAACCAAGCCTGACAAAGTTTACATTAAGTTTTGGATTGCAGCAGATTTGGAGACAAAGTACATGTGCAATACATTGACAGCAACATGCAAATTGAAATTTTTTTTTCTTTGGTTATTTTAACATCAGCATTTTGTCATTATTACAATAAGATAAAAAAAATTCTGTTTTAGTAATGTGTTCTACATTTCTTGCCTCGTAATTCCCATCATCCTACATTTACCCAGATCATTGTAGACATAGAACCTACATGAAATGTATTATTTACCCTATACAATTCCAAACACCTCACTACTAGATAAAGAGACTTTAGCTGCTTTGGTGGGGGGATGAGTTATCAGGCTGCCTGCTGCCAGTGCCGAGTGACACATTTATAAGATAAAGACGCCGATGAGGAGGTGCGAAGAAATTTAAGGTGGCCTGGAATTATTACTTTTTTCGTAAGTGTCAAGGATTCTAGTGTTAATTCTACCATTTTCAGTGAGTACAGGGTATTTTGTGGTTTTCCACTGTATTATCATTAGGACTACATTTAAAACCTTTTTTTTTTTTTTTTTATAAAAAGCTTTTTTAAAAAAACAAAGGTCTAAAACTGATTCAGGAAACAATTCCAAAAGTTATAATTACCTAAATGTCACTCTTGTCCAGTCAGAGCCACATTTGAAACCTTGAACACTGCAAAAGCAGAAATAAAATCATCAGTCTGGAAAGAAAATCCACAGGGAATCATGCTACTATTGTCTCGACAGTGCTGTTGGATTGTGTATTTTACTGTGGTTCATGATATACTATGCAACCACCACTTTTTTTTTTTTTTTAAACTATTAATCCTGAAGGATATCACTTGGTTTTTTAGCATACCACTTGGGGTCAGAGTGCAGGGTCAGCCATTGTACAGCGCCCCTGGAGCAATTAAAGGTTAATGGCCTTGCTCAAGGGACCAGCAGAGTAGGATCTCTTTTGGCAGTGACAGGGATTCAAACCAGCAACCTTCAGGATACCAAAATAGATCCTTAGCCTCAGAGCCACCACTCCACCCTTTGACAGTATAAATGATATTAGCATTATGTTAATTCTTTATTATTATTATTATTAGTACTATTTATACTTTCTACACTTCTAACTTTGTACTTGTGTTTTTCACATTTTAGAGTAGAAAAATCAGATTTAATAAATGTTATTTCTGAAGCCAAAAAATGCAACGCTTTTTTCGTGTTTTTTTTTCAGAAAAAATGTAACATGAAGGAGACTACAATCAATATATATATCAATTAATAATCCTAAAATTAATTAAGTTCCCATACCTGCATCATTTTTTATGTGAAATGTAGGTATAAGTGACATTCCTTGCACAAGATTTTTCTAGAATTGACCATATTTTAAAATCAGTAAACACTTAAGCACACCTTAGCAAAATACCTTTAATGAATAAAATGCAACATAATCGCAATTTACTGGACAGCAAACAGAAATTCAATGTGCAAAATGCAAGTACTTCAATATTATGTTTGATTTCTTTTCCACTCTCATGCAGGACAGTAAATTTTACTGTACTGTCCCAGTTTTCCCAATATGCTAGTGCTTGATTTACTGCAACAGTAAAAAAACACCAATTTAGCTCTCCACAAATAATCACACAAAACTTCACTCTTACGTGAATGTTTGCTTCACGGTGTTCATCCGCAGGTCAATAATTTTTAACAGATCATCCCTAGAACAGGTAAGTAGCTCTGTCCTATCTGGATTCAAGTCAAGTGATGTGACCCTGCCAAGCAGCTCCAGCTCCCGTACAATGCATTCTGACCTGTCACCAAAAAAAAAAAACCACAGTAAATAAGATTTTTACACACACCTTTTTTTGTTTTCATAACACCTTTCACTGCTCTTGGTATGTAAAGAAAGGGTAACTTGTGAACAGGTTTCTGTACTGTATCCAAGGGAGTTTAACTAGGGTTAATTCTGGGCCCAATACTGTTCTCTATATACATAAATGAGACTGTGTCCAATCTAGTACTCTTGACAGCGTCCATCTTTATGCAATTTGTTTCACTCCATTGCCGAGTCAACAAGCTTATCCACAGAGCACATACAACTTGATCTAAACAAGGATAAAAAGTCTTCAAACAGAGCTCCTTAATTTAAAACCTGTGCTAAACAAACATTTAAAATATATAGTTGTACTTGAAAGTTTGTGAATCCTTTAGAATTTTCTATATTTCTGCATAAATACGACCAGAAACATCATCAGATATTCATTCAAGTCCTAAAAGTAGATAAAGAGAAACCAGTTAAACAAATGAGACAAAAATGTTATACTTGGTCATTTATTTATTGAGAAAAATGGTCAAATATTACATATTTGTGAGTGGCAAAAGTATACGAACCACTAGGATTAGCAGTTAGTTTGAAGGTGAAATTAGAGACCGGTGTTTTCAATCAATGGGATGACAATCAGGTGTGAGTGGGCACCCTGTGTTATTTAAAGAACAGGGATCTATCAAAGTCTGCTCTTCACAACACATGTTTATGGAAGTGTATCATGGCACGAACAAAGGAGATTTCCGAGGACTTCATCAGGCTGGAAAAGGTTACAAAACCATCTCTAAAGAGTTTGGACTCCACCAATCCACAGTCAGACAGATTGTGTACAAATGGAGGAAATTCAAGACCACTATTACCCTCCCTAGGAGTGGTCGACCAACAAAGATCACTCCAAGAGCAAGGCGTGTAATAGTCGGCGAGGTTACAAAGGACCTCAGAGTAACTTCTAAGCAACTGAAGGCCTCTCTCACATTGGTTAATGTTCATGTTCATGAGTCCACCATCAGTAGAACACTGAACAACAATGGTGTGCATGGCAGGGTAGCAAGGAGAAAGCCACTGCTCTCCAAAAAAAAACCATTACTGCTTGTCTGCAGTTAAAAATCACGTGGACAAACCAAAGGCTATTGGAAGAATGTTTTGTGGACGGATGAGACCAAAATAGAACTTTTTGGTTTAAATGAAAAGAGTTATGTTTGGAGAAATGAAAACACTGCATTCCAGCATAAGAACCTTATCCCATCTGTAAAACATGGTGGTGGTAGTATCATGGTTTGGGCCTGTTTTGCTGCATCTGGTCCAGGACAGCTTGTCTTCATTGATAGAACAATGAATTCTGAATTATATCAGAGAATTCTAAAGGAAAATGTCAGGACATCTGTCCATGAACTGAATCTCAACAGAAGATGGGTCATGCAGCAAGACAACGACCCTAAGCACACAAGTCGTTCTACCAAAGAATGGTTAAAGAAGAATAAAGTTAATGTTTTGGAATGGCCAAGTCAAAGTCCTGAAGCAAGCAGTTAATGTGAGGAAACACACCAACATCCCAGAGTTGAAGCTGTTCTGTACGGAGGAATGGGCTAAAATTCCTCCAGGCCGGTGTGCAGGAATGATCAAAAGTTACAGGCAATGTTTAGTTGCACTTATTGCTACAATTACACCAGATACTGAAAGCAAAGGTTCACATACATTTGCCACTCACAAATATGTAATATTCAATCATTTTCCTCAATAAATAAATGACCAAGCATAATATTTTTGGCTCAATCGTTTACCTGGTTTCTCTTTATCTACTTTTAGGACTTGAGTGAAAATCTGATGATGTTTAAGGTAATATTTATGCAGAAATATAGAAATTCTAAAGGGTTCACAAACTTTCAAGCACAACTGTATGCTGCTTACTCAAGATCATTTAATCAGTTTAACTCGATGATATTTACTCTTGACAGAAGCTGTAGTGAAAAATATTTTTTTTGAATATAAATATCTGTGGAGTTTGCATGTTCTCTCCATGTCTGCGTGGGTTTCCTCTGGGTACTCCGGTTTCCTCCCACAGTCCAAAGACATGTAGGTTAAGTACATTGGCGATTCTAAATTGTCCCTAGTGTGTGCTTGGTGTGTGTGTGTGTGTGTGTGTGCGCGTTTGCCCTGCGGTGGGCTGGCGCCCTGCTCTGGGTTTGTTTCCTGTCTTGAGCCCTGTGTTGGCTGGGATTGGCTCCAGCAGACCCCCCGTGACCCTGTAGTTAGGGTATAGCAGGTTGGATAATGGATGGATTAATATCTTGTTATCTGCCCAATGATAAAATGTATTTTAAAAATCATGTAACAGCTCGGACTGAGAAATTAAAATTGAGGCTTATTTTTATTTTATTTTTTTATTGTCCTTGATTTAGACTACTGCAGGCAACCTTTCTTTCAATCCTTGATTATAATGATGTTACATACATGCCTGCATACATACATACATGTGTCCAATTCCTTAGTAAAGCCTCTAGATGTTGTTTATCATTTTGCAATTAGATGATAACAGGCGAGCACTACACACCACACTTCTTACAATGTAGGATGGCCTTCTCCAACTGTAAAGAAAAAGCTGCATTGGTTTTTGTTTTTTACATAGCTCTTCTAAATAAAGTCAACATGTCATTTTATTTCTCATTTGAAGAACTAGAACTTGGACACATTTTCAAAGTTGGCTTTTCTCAGAGGTTCCGTTCCTACAGTAAATACTAATCTTGGTAGGGTAGCACTTTGATACAGTGCTCTATCCTGGAATAAATGAAAACACAAAGGTGAATTTTGGTAGTGTAGCGGGGCTACATATTAGTAATAGTGTTGTTTGTGTTCGTACCATGTGCGTCTTGTTTCCATCGTCCCATTTACTGTTTGTGTGTGTCAGTGAATACCGTCCCCGTAAAGGGGGACGGATGATGGAAGGAGATCGCAGCCCCAAACCTGGAAAACACCGGTTTTCAATTAATCAATTACATTCGTCACAGGAATATAAAAACAATCAAGAGGGAACGAAGAGAAACAAGGAAAAGGAGGAGAGAGAGAAGGAGACATTCATTTTACGACCACGAACCTGCTGTATTCCACATCGCACATTTCCATCCAGTTTGTCTTTCATTCCGCCGGACTCACTCCAACACCCTCATCACGAGAGACCCCGGGGTCGGATCATTTTCCACCATCGCGAGGATACACGGTGAGGCTGTTCCATTTTGTTCCGAGAATTACAAACACTCCATATATCGGTTAACCAGTCATCTGCTTTCAGGACAATTGTTACTCGGACTCAAGTTCACGACCGTTCATTTCCGTGCTTCATTCATTCTTTTTTGATATTTGTGTTGTTTGTTATATGTTACAAGGGCAAGGGAGGGGTTGTTATATTCATATAGGGATTTGTCATGGTGTTGTTTTGGTGGAGGGATATTTATAATTTGTTTAGCTTTTCTGTTTCATTTAACACAATTTATCAGTTTAAGTTTATATATCTGCTTTTCTTTTGTGCTTATTTACACCGTCGATTGTGGGGGAAAGGTTTAATTTGTTAAAGGTGCGACTTGATTAGATTTAACCTCAGCAATTAATCCAGGCCACAGGTCTTGGAGGTGTAGCTGCCGGCCGGGTAAGGGGTCGGCCGTTACAGTAGTTTTATAGAACCTATTAATGACCTCTTCAATTTTAAGTGTGAATATTTAGTAAATCACATTTGTTTAAGTCCAAGTTTCAATTTGATGCCTGGTGTTTTAATTTTTGCTGTACTCAGATTTGATTATTAATTGTACTTGTTTTACTCAAGTGTTCTATTCGTGGAAATTTTGAAATTTAAAAAATAAGCGGGCTAGCCCTTAATGCTTCTCTCAAGAGTGTAAAAAGGTAAAATAAATGTATCAAAAACAATCTTCAAGCATTCACTTTAAAAGCCAATGCCAATTAAGTGCCGATAGATTTTTTTTTACTGTAGCAGGTGCAGAAATTTACTTTTGTAAAATGTGGAATTAAAGTAAGCAGGTCAAAAAGCATATGCATGTCTGAGCTGGTGTGTAACTACGTAAGAAACCTACCTACACATCAAATTGGATAATTGTTATGCAATGGGATGTTAGGATTCTACATGTTTAATATTTTGTGGCTGGGCTATTTCAACTCCCAAATTAACCTGTCATGATGCTAATAAAGTCGGCATATATAGCAGACTATCCATATAAGAAAATTTTTGCAGTCTGTACAATCTAAGCTGCCAGCTGCAGTAGGAATATATTGAACTGAAATTGCTCTATCTGGACTGCAAAGCTGAAAAACCTTTGGCTTTCTTGGCTAATTTGTACTTGAAAAGTATGTGCTTCTTGAGTGAAAAGATGTAGTTTTTAGGAACATATCTAGAGGCAATCAAGTCAAACATAGCTTGTCAATTCTTAGGCACTTCAATAAAATATGTAAGAGGGTTCCTGAACTACAACTATTAACTGGAATATTTGTTAACTATCCCATATTTAAATGAAACTCTCTTAAGTAAGTTTTACAACAAAAATCCAGTGAGTGGTCTACCCTTTCAGGTCCCTTTAACTTCTGACTTGCTCTAAAAATCTGTATCATCTCAATATTAATTACTCTTCAATTGTAGTAAAAAAAATAATGAATACTGAAATCTCTCAAGCTCTCCTGATAGCTGATATCTTCAAGTACTAGAAGTAACCCAGTATTTCCATTGCAGAATTCTTCTAGTACTACTTTGGCCCTTC